>NC_091299.1:42481591-42614652 GCF_038502225.1 Cherax quadricarinatus | reverse complement strand
TTCCTTAGCCTGATTACCTGGTCCTTGACTGTTGTTTTCCTCCTGATGTGGCTGTACAACAGTTTCGGGTCAGATTTGGCTTTCGCTGCTATGTCATTTTCATATTGTCTTTGGGCCTCCCTTCTTATCTGTGCATATTCGTTTCTGGCTCTACGACTGTTCTCCTTATTCTCCTGGGTCCTTTGCCTTCTATATTTCTTCCATTCCCTAGCACACTTGGTTTTTGCCTCCCTGCACCTTTGGGTAAACCATGGGCTCATCCTGGCTTTTTCATTATTCCTGTTACCCTTGGGTACAAACCTCTCCTCAGCCTCCTTGCATTTTGTTGCTACATATTCCATCATCTCATTAACTGGCTTCCCTGCCAGTTCTCTGTCCCACTGAACCCCGTTCAGGTAGTTCCTCATTCCTGTGTAGTCCCCTTTCTTGTAGTTTGGCTTCATTCGTCCTGGCCCTCCTGCTTCTCCCTCCACTTGTAGGTCTACTGTGTATGTGTGTGTATGTGTGTGTGTGTGTGTATGTGTGTATGTGTGTGTATGTGTGTGTGTGTGTATGTGTGTGTGTGTATATGTGTGTGTGTGTGTGTGTGTGTGTGTGTGTGTGTGTGTGTATGTGTGTGTATGTGTATGTGTATGTGTATGTGTGTGTGTGTGTGTGTGTGTGTGTGTGTGTGTGTGTGTGTGTGTGTGTGTGTGTGCGTGTGCCCCCACTTCTAAGTATTCATACTGCTAATAAATACCGGTAGATACCAGTAATTCTAAGCTTACCAATACTTGTAACACTTATCGATTCTACTTCTAAAATTCAGAAAGTAGCTAGGTTGTAAAATTTAGCTTGTCTCAGTTCAAGTGTCTGACATATCCCTCACTACCGCTTTACACCTTGCACTGTCCTCTATGCTATTTCTACTCTAATTCTGGTAATGGCTTGCAGGAGTGAGTGACCAGTATCTAACAGTGATGCAGGACTCCTTCACCCGTGATGTTTATAATCATATATGCTCATGCATCCCGCGTTCCTCAAGTGATTTCACTTTTCACTTATTACAGAATACACTTCACATTCGGTGTTACACTTTATATGTATATTGGCATACAAACTTGTGACGTCACTGCTTCAGTAGGCCTACTGCCACCTTCCCTTGTTGTATATTTTATTTTTTCTTTCTCCTTTTGCCTATTAACTTTTTCACTCTCACATTACGGTGCCCCACATTTCACTTGTTAACCAAACGCTGGTAATACTTGATCACCCGTTTCCACACTTTGATATTTTTATGTTTGTATCTGTGTGGCAACAGTGCCTAGTAGATCCACAACGGTTTGGCACTTTTAAAAGAAAATACTGAATTTAGGTTTCCCCTCGAATTTTTTCAACTAATAACTATAGTTATCACTCGTAGGTTTGTTCACTGACTTTGTCACTACCACTGATTACTGCTAGGGGTTGTTGCACCCCTCAAAAACACGAAGGTTCTCGGAGCCTTGTGTACCCACGTCTGCACGTCGAGTGTGTGTGTGTGTGTGTGTGTATGTGTGCGTGCGTGCGTGCGTGCGTGCATGCGTGCGTGCGTGCGTGCGTGCGTGCGTGCGTGTGTGTGTCTGTCTCTCATGCCAAATAGGTAAAATTGGTCAATTAGCAAGAACTCATTTAAAATTAAGTCCTCTCTAAAATTTTCTCTTATACGTTTAAAGATATATTTTTTAATTTATGTTAATGTAATAATTAATAATTTTGTACCATAAGAACCTTAGAAAACTTACCTAACTTTAATATAACAAGCGAAATATAATTTAGCCTAATCCAACTGTCTCTCAGAGTAACGATGGGTGAGGAGAGTTACCCTGTCTTCAGTCCAGAAAGTTGTCTCTCAGAGTAACGATAGAGGAAGGTCAGGTACCCATGTCTTGCTGTAAAACTTGCTGCCCCATCAACGGAAGTTTAGTATGTCCTACCACGTTCATTGATAATGCTGGTATAACACTTGGTTCATTGATAATGCTGGTATAACACTTGGTTCATTGATAATGCTGGTATAATACTTGGTTCATTGATAATGCTGGTATAACACTTGGTTCATTGATAATGCTGGTATAATACTTGGTTCATTGATAATGCTGGTATAATACTTGGTTCATTGATAATGCTGGTATAACACTTGGTTCATTGATAATGCTGGTATAATACTTGGTTCATTGATAATGCTGGTATAATACTTGGTTCATTGATAATGCTGGTATAACACTTGGTTCACTGATAATGCTGGTATAACACTTGGTTCATTTATAATGCTGGTATAACACTTGGTTCACTGATAATGCTGGTATAATACTTGGTTCATTGATAATGCTGGTATAATACTTGGTTCACTGATAATGCTGGTATAACACTTGGTTCATTGATAATGATGGTATAATACTTGGTTCATTGATAATGCTGGTATAACACTTGGTTCATTGATAATGCTGGTATAATACTTGGTTCATTGATAATGCTGGTATAACACTTGGTTCATTGATAATGCTGGTATAACACTTGGTTCATTGATAATGCTGGTATAATACTTGGTTCATTGATAATGCTGGTATAACACTTGGTTCATTGATAATGCTGGTATAACACTTGGTTCATTTATAATGCTGGTATAACACTTGGTTCATTGATAATGCTGGTATAACACTTGGTTCATTGATAATGCTGGTATAACACTTGGTTCATTGATAATGCTGGTATAACACTTGGTTCATTGATAATGCTGGTATAACACTTGGTTCATTTATAATGCTGGTATAATACTTGGTTCATTGATAATGCTGGTATAACACTTGGTTCACTGATAATGCTGGTATAATACTTGGTTCATTGATAATGCTGGTATAATACTTGGTTCATTGATAATGCTGGTATAACACTTGGTTCACTGATAATGCTGGTATAACACTTGGTTCATTGATAATGCTGGTATAACACTTGGTTCATTGATAATGCTGGTATAACACTTGGTTCATTGATAATGCTGGTATAACACTTGGTTCATTGATAATGCTGGTATAATACTTGGTTCATTGATAATGCTGGTATAACACTTGGTTCATTGATAATGCTGGTATAACACTTGGTTCATTGATAATGCTGGTATAATACTTGGTTCATTGATAATGCTGGTATAACACTTGGTTCATTGATAATGCTGGTATAACACTTGGTTCATTGATAATGCTGGTATAACACTTGGTTCATTGATAATGCTGGTATAACACTTGGTTCATTGATAATGCTGGTATAATACTTGGTTCATTGATAATGCTGGTATAACACTTGGTTCATTGATAATGCTGGTATAACACTTGGTTCATTGATAATGCTGGTATAACACTTGGTTCATTGATAATGCTGGTATAACACTTGGTTCATTGATAATGCTGGTATAATACTTGGTTCATTGATAATGCTGGTATAACACTTAGTTCATTGATAATGCTGGTATAACACTTGGTTCATTGATAATGCTGGTATAACACTTGGTTCATTGATAATGCTGGTATAATACTTGGTTCATTGATAATGCTGGTATAACACTTGGTTCATTGATAATGCTGGTATAATACTTGGTTCATTGATAATGCTGGTATAATACTTGGTTCATTGATAATGCTGGTATAACACTTGGTTCATTGATAATGCTGGTATAATACTTGGTTCATTGATAATGCTGGTATAATACTTGGTTCATTGATAATGCTGGTATAACACTTGGTTCACTGATAATGCTGGTATAACACTTGGTTCATTGATAATGCTGGTATAACACTTGGTTCACTGATAATGCTGGTATAATACTTGGTTCATTGATAATGCTGGTATAATACTTGGTTCACTGATAATGCTGGTATAACACTTGGTTCATTGATAATGCTGGTATAATACTTGGTTCATTGATAATGCTGGTATAACACTTGGTTCATTGATAATGCTGGTATAACACTTGGTTCATTGATAATGCTGGTATAATACTTGGTTCATTGATAATGCTGGTATAACACTTGGTTCATTGATAATGCTGGTATAACACTTGGTTCATTGATAATGCTGGTATAATACTTGGTTCATTGATAATGCTGGTATAACACTTGGTTCATTGATAACGCTGGTATAACACTTGGTTCATTTATAATGCTGGTATAACACTTGGTTCATTGATAATGCTGGTATAACACTTGGTTCATTGATAATGCTGGTATAACACTTGGTTCATTGATAATGCTGGTATAACACTTGGTTCATTGATAATGCTGGTATAACACTTGGTTCATTTATAATGCTGGTATAATACTTGGTTCATTGATAATGCTGGTATAACACTTGGTTCATTGATAATGCTGGTATAATACTTGGTTCATTGATAATGCTGGTATAATACTTGGTTCATTGATAATGCTGGTATAACACTTGGTTCACTGATAATGCTGGTATAACACTTGGTTCATTGATAATGCTGGTATAACACTTGGTTCACTGATAATGCTGGTATAATACTTGGTTCATTGATAATGCTGGTATAATACTTGGTTCACTGATAATGCTGGTATAACACTTGGTTCATTGATAATGCTGGTATAATACTTGGTTCATTGATAATGCTGGTATAACACTTGGTTCATTGATAATGCTGGTATAACACTTGGTTCATTGATAATGCTGGTATAATACTTGGTTCATTGATAATGCTGGTATAACACTTGGTTCATTGATAATGCTGGTATAACACTTGGTTCATTGATAATGCTGGTATAATACTTGGTTCATTGATAATGCTGGTATAACACTTGGTTCATTGATAATGCTGGTATAACACTTGGTTCATTGATAATGCTGGTATAACACTTGGTTCATTGATAATGCTGGTATAATACTTGGTTCATTGATAATGCTGGTATAACACTTGGTTCATTGATAATGCTGGTATAACACTTGGTTCATTGATAATGCTGGTATAATACTTGGTTCATTGATAATGCTGGTATAACACTTGGTTCATTGATAATGCTGGTATAACACTTGGTTCATTTATAATGCTGGTATAACACTTGGTTCATTGATAATGCTGGTATAACACTTGGTTCATTGATAATGCTGGTATAACACTTGGTTCATTGATAATGCTGGTATAACACTTGGTTCATTGATAATGCTGGTATAACACTTGGTTCATTGATAATGCTGGTATAACACTTGGTTCATTGATAATGCTGGTATAACACTTGGTTCATTGATAATGCTGGTATAACACTTGGTTCATTTATAATGCTGGTATAATACTTGGTTCATTGATAATGCTGGTATAACACTTGGTTCATTGATAATGCTGGTATAATACTTGGTTCATTGATAATGCTGGTATAATACTTGGTTCATTGATAATGCTGGTATAACACTTGGTTCACTGATAATGCTGGTATAACACTTGGTTCATTGATAATGCTGGTATAACACTTGGTTCACTGATAATGCTGGTATAATACTTGGTTCATTGATAATGCTGGTATAATACTTGGTTCACTGATAATGCTGGTATAACACTTGGTTCTTTGATAATGCTGGTATAATACTTGGTTCATTGATAATGCTGGTATAACACTTGGTTCATTGATAATGCTGGTATAACACTTGGTTCATTGATAATGCTGGTATAATACTTGGTTCATTGATAATGCTGGTATAACACTTGGTTCATTGATAATGCTGGTATAACACTTGGTTCATTGATAATGCTGGTATAATACTTGGTTCATTGATAATGCTGGTATAACACTTGGTTCATTGATAATGCTGGTATAACACTTGGTTCATTTATAATGCTGGTATAACACTTGGTTCATTGATAATGCTGGTATAACACTTGGTTCATTGATAATGCTGGTATAACACTTGGTTCATTGATAATGCTGGTATAACACTTGGTTCATTTATAATGCTGGTATAACACTTGGTTCATTGATAATGCTGGTATAACACTTGGTTCATTTATAATGCTGGTATAACACTTGGTTCATTGATAATGCTGGTATAACACTTGGTTCATTGATAATGCTGGTCAGCAAACAAAGGGGGACAGCAGAGGGCAGCAAGGGACTAGCTCCCTTAAGGTTTACTATACTAATAGCAGGTGTGTTAGAAATAAGATAGATGAGCTAAGATTAATTGCAAGTGCAGGAAACATAGATATTATTGCTATAACAGAGACCTGGCTCAATCTGAAAGATAGAGAGATGCCCTCTGAATGTCACATACAAGGCTATAAATTATTCCACACTGACAGGGTCAAAAGGAAAGGTGGTGGAGTAGCGATGTATGTCAGAGACAATTTAAATTGTTGTGTTAGACAAGATATTAAATTAGAAGCGTCAGCCACTGAATCTGTTTGGTTACAGCTTCTCGAGGGCCGAGAAAAACTAATTTTGGGTGTGATTTACAGGGCCCCAAATCTTGATAGGGAGTGCAGTAAACGTCTATGGGACGAAATTCGTAAGGCATCTACATACGAAAATGTTGTGCTAATGGGAGATTTCAACTATAGACAGATTGACTGGAGCAATTTGACAGGAAATTTAGAGTCGGGTGACTTTCTTGATACGATCCAGGATTGTTTTTTAAAACAGTTTGTGACAGAGCCAACTAGGGGAAATAACCTCCTTGACTTGGTTCTTGCCAGTAGGGAAACACTAATTAATAATCTTGAGGTTAATGATGAGCTTGGGGAGAGTGATCACAAATCACTCAGTTTTAACATATCATGGAATTCCCCTAATAATGGCAATCAAGTCTCCGTCCCTGACTTTCGCTTGGCTGATTTCATAGGACTGAAAAATTACTTAGGTGGGCTGAACTGGAATGACCTGACTAGGGGTCAGGTAGGTGGTGATGGTTGCCAATATGATGCTTTCCAGGGCATAGTTCTAGCTGCTCAGTCAAATTATGTTCCAAATAGGGAAATCAGATCAAACAAAAATGATCCTAAATGGATGAACAATAGATTAAAATATCTGATTGGTCAAAAGAGAGGCATATATAGGCAAATCAAAAGAGGAGAGGGGCAATTAAGAAATCGATATATTCAGTTAAAGAGAGAAATAAAAAAGGGAATTAGAAAAGCAAATAGAGATTATGAGGTTAAAGTTGCAAGAGAATCGAAGACTAACCCAAAAGGATTCTTTCAGGTATACAGAAGTAAGATCAGGGACAAGATAGGCCCACTCAAAAGTTCCTCGGGTCAGCTCACTGACAGTGATAAGGAAATGTGTAGAATTTTTAACACATACTTCCTCTCAGTTTTTACACAGGAGGATACCAGCGATATTCCAGTAATGATAAATTATGTAGAACAGGACGATAATAAACTGTGCACTATTAGGGTCACAAGTGACATGGTCCTTAGGCAAATAGATAAATTAAAACCTAACAAATCCCCAGGCCCTGATGAACTGTATGCAAGGGTTCTAAAGGAATGTAAAGAGGAGCTTAGCACACCTTTGGCTAATCTTTTCAACATATCACTACAAACTGGCATGGTGCCAGATAAGTGGAAAATGGCAAATGTGATACCTATTTTCAAAACAGGTGACAGGTCCTTAGCTTCGAACTATAGACCAATAAGCCTAACCTCCATAGTGGGAAAATTTATGGAATCAATAATTGCCGAGGCAGTTCGTAGCCACCTTGAAAAGCATAAATTAATCAACGAATCTCAGCATGGTTTTACAAAGGGGCGTTCCTGCCTTACGAATTTATTAACTTTTTTCACTAAGGTATTTGAGGAGGTAGATCATGGTAATGAATATGATATTGTGTATATGGACTTCAGTAAGGCTTTTGACAGGGTCCCACATCAGAGACTATTGAGGAAAATTAAAGCACATGGAATAGGAGGAGAAATTTTTTCCTGGATAGAGGCATGGTTGACAAATAGGCAGCAGAGAGTTTGCATAAATGGGGAGAAATCAGAGTGGGGAAGCGTCACGAGCGGTGTTCCACAGGGGTCAGTGTTGGGCCCCCTGCTGTTCACAATCTACATAAACGACATAGATGAGGGCATAAAGAGCGACATCGGCAAGTTTGCCGATGACACCAAAATAGGCCGTCGAATTCATTCTGACGAGGACATTCGAGCACTCCAGGAAGATTTGAATAGACTGATGCAGTGGTCGGAGAAGTGGCAGATGCAGTTTAATATAGACAAATGCAAAGTTCTAAATGTTGGACAGGACAATAACCATGCCACATATAAACTAAATAATGTAGATCTTAATATTACGGATTGCGAAAAAGATTTAGGAGTTCTGGTTAGCAGTAATCTGAAACCAAGACAACAGTGCATAAGTGTTCGCAATAAAGCTAATAGAATCCTTGGCTTCATATCAAGAAGCATAAATAATAGGAGTCCTCAGGTTGTTCTTCAACTCTATACATCCTTGGTTAGGCCTCATTTAGATTATGCTGCACAGTTTTGGTCACCGTATTACAGAATGGATATAAATTCTCTGGAAAATGTACAAAGGAGGATGACAAAGATGATCCCATGTATCAGAAACCTTCCCTATGAGGATAGACTAAGGGCCCTGAAACTGCACTCTCTAGAAAGACGTAGAATTAGGGGGGATATGATTGAGGTGTATAAATGGAAGACAGGAATAAATAAAGGGGATGTAAATAGTGTGCTGAAAATATCTAGCCTAGACAGGACTCGCAGCAATGGTTTTAAGTTGGAAAAATTCAGATTCAGGAGGGATATAGGAAAGTACTGGTTTGGTAATAGAGTTGTGGATGAGTGGAACAAACTCCCAAGTACCGTTATAGAGGCCAGAACGTTGTGTAGCTTTAAAAATAGGTTGGATAAATACATGAGTAGATGTGGGTGGGTGTGAGTTAGACCTGATAGCTTGTGCTACCAGGTCGGTTGCCGTGTTCCTCCCTTAAGTCAATGTGACCTGACCTGACTAGGTTGGGTGCATTGGCTTAAGCCGGTAGGAGACTTGGACCTGCCTCGCATGGGCCAGTAGGCCTTCTGCAGTGTTCCTTCGTTCTTATGTTCTTATGTTCTTATAACACTTGGTTCACTGATAATGCTGGTATAACACTTGGTTCATTTATAATGCTGGTATAACACTTGGTTCATTGATAATGCTGGTATAACACTTGGTTCATTGATAATGCTGGTATAACACTTGGTTCATTGATAATGCTGGTATAACACTTGGTTCATTGATAATGCTGGTATAACACTTGGTTCATTTATAATGCTGGTATAATACTTGGTTCATTGATAATGCTGGTATAACACTTGGTTCATTGATAATGCTGGTATAATACTTGGTTCATTGATAATGCTGGTATAATACTTGGTTCATTGATAATGCTGGTATAACACTTGGTTCACTGATAATGCTGGTATAACACTTGGTTCATTGATAATGCTGGTATAACACTTGGTTCACTGATAATGCTGGTATAATACTTGGTTCATTGATAATGCTGGTATAATACTTGGTTCACTGATAATGCTGGTATAACACTTGGTTCATTGATAATGCTGGTATAATACTTGGTTCATTGATAATGCTGGTATAACACTTGGTTCATTGATAATGCTGGTATAACACTTGGTTCATTGATAATGCTGGTATAATACTTGGTTCATTGATAATGCTGGTATAACACTTGGTTCATTGATAATGCTGGTATAACACTTGGTTCATTGATAATGCTGGTATAACACTTGGTTCATTGATAATGCTGGTATAACACTTGGTTCATTTATAATGCTGGTATAACACTTGGTTCATTGATAATGCTGGTATAACACTTGGTTCATTGATAATGCTGGTATAACACTTGGTTCATTGATAATGCTGGTATAACACTTGGTTCATTGATAATGCTGGTATAACACTTGGTTCATTGATAATGCTGGTATAACACTTGGTTCATTGATAATGCTGGTATAACACTTGGTTCATTTATAATGCTGGTATAATACTTGGTTCATTGATAATGCTGGTATAACACTTGGTTCACTGATAATGCTGGTATAATACTTGGTTCATTGATAATGCTGGTATAATACTTGGTTCATTGATAATGCTGGTATAACACTTGGTTCACTGATAATGCTTGTATAACACTTGGTTCACTGATAATGCTGGTATAACACTTAGTTCATTGATAATGCTGGTATAACACTTGGTTCATTGATAATGCTGGTATAACACTTGGTTCATTGATAATGCTGGTATAATACTTGGTTCATTGATAATGCTGGTATAACACTTGGTTCATTGATAATGCTGGTATAACACTTGGTTCATTGATAATGCTGGTATAATACTTGGTTCATTGATAATGCTGGTATAACACTTGGTTCATTGATAATGCTGGTATAACACTTGGTTCATTGATAATGCTGGTATAACACTTGGTTCATTGATAATGCTGGTATAACACTTGGTTCATTGATAATGCTGGTATAATACTTGGTTCATTGATAATGCTGGTATAACACTTGGTTCATTGATAATGCTGGTATAACACTTGGTTCATTGATAATGCTGGTATAACACTTGGTTCATTGATAATGCTGGTATAACACTTGGTTCATTGATAATGCTGGTATAACACTTGGTTCATTGATAATGCTGGTATAACACTTGGTTCATTGATAATGCTGGTATAACACTTGGTTCATTGATAATGCTGGTATAACACTTGGTTCATTGATAATGCTGGTATAACACTTGGTTCATTGATAATGCTGGTATAACACTTGGTTCATTGATAATGCTGGTATAACACTTGGTTCATTGATAATGCTGGTATAACACTTGGTTCATTGATAATGCTGGTATACCACTTGGTTCATTGATAATGCTGGTATAACACTTGGTTCATTGATAATGCTGGTATAACACTTGGTTCATTGATAATGCTGGTATAACACTTGGTTCACTGATAATGCTGGTAAAATACTTGGTTCATTGATAATGCTGGTATAACACTTGGTTCATTGATAATGCTGGTATAACACTTGGTTCATTGATAATGCTGGTATAACACTTGGTTCATTTATAATGCTGGTATAATACTTGGTTCATTGATAATGCTGGTATAACACTTGGTTCATTAATAATGCTGGTATAACACTTGGTTCATTGATAATGCTGGTATAACACTTGGTTCATTGATAATGCTGGTATAATACTTGGTTCATTGATAATGCTGGTATAATACTTGGTTCATTGATAATGCTGGTATAACACTTGGTTCATTGATAATGCTGGTATAATACTTGGTTCATTGATAATGCTGGTATAACACTTGGTTCATTGATAATGCTGGTATAACACTTGGTTCATTGATAATGCTGGTATAACACTTGGTTCATTTATAATGCTGGTATAATACTTGGTTCATTGATAATGCTGGTATAACACTTGGTTCATTGATAATGCTGGTATAACACTTGGTTCATTGATAATGCTGGTATAACACTTGGTTCATTTATAATGCTGGTATAATACTTGGTTCATTGATAATGCTGGTATAACACTTGGTTCATTGATAATGCTGGTATAACACTTGGTTCATTGATAATGCTGGTATAACACTTGGTTCATTGATAATGCTGGTATAACACTTGGTTCATTGATAATGCTGGTATAACACTTGGTTCATTGATAATGCTGGTATAACACTTGGTTCATTGATAATGCTGGTATAACACTTGGTTCATTGATAATGCTGGTATAACACTTGGTTCATTGATAATGCTGGTATAACACTTGGTTCATTGATAATGCTGGTATAACACTTGGTTCATTGATAATGCTGGTATAACACTTGGTTCACTGATAATGCTGGTATAACACTTGGTTCATTGATAATGCTGGTATAACACTTGGTTCATTGATAATGCTGGTATAACACTTGGTTCATTGATAATGCTGGTATAACACTTGGTTCATTGATAATGCTGGTATAATACTTGGTTCATTGATAATGCTGGTATAACACTTGGTTCATTGATAATGCTGGTATAACACTTGGTTCATTGATAATGCTGGTATAACACTTGGTTCATTGATAATGCTGGTATAACACTTGGTTCATTGATAATGCTGGTATAACACTTGGTTCATTGATAATGCTGGTATAATACTTGGTTCATTGATAATGCTGGTATAACACTTGGTTCATTGATAATGCTGGTATAACACTTGGTTCATTGATAATGCTGGTATAATACTTGGTTCATTGATAATGCTGGTATAACACTTGGTTCACTGATAATGCTGGTATAACACTTGGTTCATTGATAATGCTGGTATAATACTTGGTTCATTGATAATGCTGGTATAACACTTGGTTCACTGATAATGCTGGTATAACACTTGGTTCATTGATAATGCTGGTATAACACTTGGTTCATTGATAATGCTGGTATAACACTTGGTTCATTTATAATGCTGGTATAATACTTGGTTCATTGATAATGCTGGTATAACACTTGGTTCATTGATAATGCTGGTATAACACTTGGTTCATTGATAATGCTGGTATAACACTTGGTTCATTTATAATGCTGGTATAATACTTGGTTCATTGATAATGCTGGTATAACACTTGGTTCATTGATAATGCTGGTATAACACTTGGTTCATTGATAATGCTGGTATAACACTTGGTTCATTTATAATGCTGATATAATACTTGGTTCATTGATAATGCTGGTATAACACTTGGTTCATTGATAATGCTGGTATAACACTTGGTTCATTGATAATGCTGGTATAACACTTGGTTCATTGATAATGCTGGTATAACACTTGGTTCATTGATAATGCTGGTATAACACTTGGTTCATTGATAATGCTGGTATAACACTTGGTTCATTGATAATGCTGGTATAACACTTGGTTCACTGATAATGCTGGTATAACACTTGGTTCATTGATAATGCTGGTATAACACTTGGTTCATTGATAATGCTGGTATAACACTTGGTTCATTGATAATGCTGGTATAACACTTGGTTCATTTATAATGCTGGTATAATACTTGGTTCATTGATAATGCTGGTATAACACTTGGTTCATTAATAATGCTGGTATAACACTTGGTTCATTGATAATGCTGGTATAACACTTGGTTCATTGATAATGCTGGTATAACACTTGGTTCATTTATAATGCTGGTATAATACTTGGTTCATTGATAATGCTGGTATAACACTTGGTTCATTGATAATGCTGGTATAATACTTGGTTCATTGATAATGCTGGTATAACACTTGGTTCATTGATAATGCTGGTATAACACTTGGTTCATTGATAATGCTGGTATAACACTTGGTTCATTGATAATGCTGGTATAACACTTGGTTCATTGATAATGCTGGTATAACACTTGGTTCATTGATAATGCTGGTATAACACTTGGTTCATTGATAATGCTGGTATAACACTTGGTTCATTGATAATGCTGGTATAACACTTGGTTCATTGATAATGCTGGTATAATACTTATATCATCATTGTCTTGAGTCCATCACTTCGCTACGTTGTTGTTGTTGTGATGGCGGAGATAATGGTAAGATGTCGACAACTGGTGAAAAGACAAACGCAGTGGAGTTCTATGTTTGTACAACGTTTAACTCAAAACTGAGGTTTATTAAGCACTGATAAAGCCCAGTGTTGAGTGAAACGTTGCACAAATGAAGGTCTCTAGCACTGCTTTTTTCAGCATTTTCCTCTACTGATGAATAAGACACATGTGCAACACTTGGGTATGTTTACCGCTAAAACTTTCCGGTAATGAAGACAGGCAAGTGTTGTACATGTGTCTCCTTCCACAACTTGTCCGTATTGTATATAATCAATAATATGATGTTCCTGTAGTCTTGATCAATTGTCTGACCTTTGTGGTCGCCCCGCGCATTACATGTGACATTCATCTTCTTCATACCAAGGTTAGTGTTCCGGTGTTATGGCAGTCTTTACGTACATGTTTTAAAAGATGACACCAATCATTAAGAACACTGATCATTTTTCTTTCCATAGTGAGGGTGAGAATAAGAGTTTACTAAATTTATCAATTAATTTTGCAATAAACACTGTCATCCCAGGCCGGGTTCTTCCCAGAACCTTCAGTCAGGTGTCCCAGGCCGGGTTCTTCCCAGAACCTTCAGTCAGGTGTCCCAGGCCGGGTTCTTCCCAGAACCTTCAGTCAGGTGTCCCAGGCCGGGTTCTTCCTAGAACCTTCAGTCAGGTGTCCCAGGCCGGGTTCTTCCCAGAACCTTAAGTCAGATGTCTCGGGCCGGGTTCTTCCCAGAACCTTGAGTCAGGTGTCTGTGTTTCCTTAAAACATAGTGGGTGGAACACATGCAGAATTCCCAAGACCATATATGTTATGGTGAAAATTTCAATAGAACTCTGGAGGTTTTATTTTAAAGACGGAGTTCTAATTGCTCGTATGTATTTCTATTTTAACTCTCCACTGAGTTCTGGCACCGAAAAAGAGCTCTGAAAATCGGTCTTTTAATAATCAATTCTATGCAGTGTGTCGAGGCACAAACACGATCAAGCATGAGAGTAAATTCAACAAACTCAGGCAACAGTTACGTATCTTTATTTCGAAACGTTTCGCCTACACAGTAGGCTTCTTCAGTCGAGTACAGAAAAGTTGATAGAAGCAGAAGAGACTTGAAGACGATGTAATCAGTCCATCACCCTTAAAGTTTTGAGGTGGTCAGTCCCTCAGTCTGGAGAAGAGCATTGTTCCATAGTCTGAAACAATATGGAGTTGAAGTGACAGGATGGAGCCTTATATAGCGCCAGGAGGTGAGACGTAGGTCACTAGTAGAAGTAAGAACGCAGATGTTGTTAGGTCAGGTCCCTCTCATATAAGGCTCCATCCTGTCACTTCAACTCCATATTGTTTCAGACTATGGAACAATGCTCTTCTCCAGACTGAGGGACTGACCACCTCAAAACTTTAAGGGTGATGGACTGATTACATCGTCTTCAAGTCTCTTCTGCTTCTATCAACTTTTCTGTACTCGACTGAAGAAGCCTACTGTGTATGCGAAACGTTTCGAAATAAAGATACCTAACTGTTGCCTATGTGTCTTACCTAACAACCTGTCGGTATTTTATACCATTTTAATGTTCAACAAACTCAGTTTCAACAAGAACATCAACTAGGATCATATAAATCGTGAACTTGTAAAAATATGTTGGGATGACCATATGACCACAGATTATCTAAATCAGTTCCCCAGAAAAACAAACTCACTGGCACTTGAAGTATGTTCCTGACATACACCTCCATGGCAAACATGATGATGCAAACGAGAGAGAGAGAGAGAGAGAGAGAGAGAGAGAGAGAGGAGGCGCTCCCTTACAGGTGACGATGACGGATAACAAATCTTCTCAAAGGTAGCAGAATCTCTGAAGCATAAAAGGAAACTCTGTTCAAAGAAATGGAGAACAGCCAGCACAAACTGACTGCATCATACACCTTCCAGGAGAGACAGGGAACAAAGAGCCAGAAACGAAATTAGAAGAAATCTCAAACTTTTTTTTTTCTCTGAAGTGAAAACCACAAAAACAATAATAAAAGTTGACGGAAGATACAATGACGACAATAAAGAAACGAGTGAAATACTGAAGTCAGAATACAACTCTGTGTTTAGTGAACCGATCACCAGTCTACAAATCGAATATCCTAATACTTTTACCAGAGCTGCGTTCACAACAAACGAGTCGAGTCAGTGACACGAGTCTTGACTTATATGACTCGAACATGCAAGGTTAGTTATTAGTTTAATATGTTTATTATGCACCCCATACCCATCCAGTGGGCGGTAGTCAAAAGATTACAGAGGTACATAATGGGTCCAGGGACTGGGCCTCAAAGTTTTGATAGCTGAGCAAGTTACAGAGGTAATGAATTCACAATTTACAAAGGTAATGAACTCACAATTTACAAAGATAATGAACTCCAGGTAGGTCTAGTCACAATCATGACAAGTTACAAAGGTATTTACAGATTACAGAGGTACACAATGGGTCCAGGGACCGGGCTCCAAAGTTTTCATGGCTGAACTAGGTACAAGGTAATGAACTCACAAGTTACAAAGGTAATGAATACTGTAAGAATGGTTACTTACGTGTATACATGGCTACAATCATGAACAAATTTTAGAGTAATGAGCAATTCACACTTCCACACCCGGTCACAACTGTAGTGAGTTATTGGTGCAAATGTTGATTGCTGAGTCTCTCTCTCTCTCACACACACACACACACACACACACACACATACAAATTCATACACACACACACATAATCACACACACACACACACACACACACACACATACACAAACTCATACACACACACGCACACACACTCATACACACACACACACACTCATACACACACACACACTCATACTCACACACACACACACTCATACACATACACACAAACACACACACACACACACACACACACACACACACACACACACACACACACACACACACACACATGCACATATGTGGTAATGCTTTATTTACAGCTAGCAAAGTCAGGGTATTTCTCCAGAATGGTCTGTAATATACCACTGTGGATAAAATACTTAGCCATTTCTTGAACACTTCTGAGTGAGTTGTTTCTAAATTCATTAATTTTATCGCACTCCAGTACATAATGACGCAGGGTGTGACAATAATCCATCTGGCAAAGTTTACATTTCGTTTGGTCTACATCTGGTGGTGGTGATTTAACCTGCCAAAGATACTTGTAACCCAGCCGGAGCCGGGCGGTAGTGACATCCAAGAGTCTGCTTATTTTGTTGGATGCACCATAGACATGTGGCTCCTCCTGCATGATAGAATGATGATAGATGGACTCACTGGTGTCAATCTCCCTGAGCCTTAAGTCCATAAAATTCAGCTGAAGTTCTTTTCGTATTATTGTTCTCAAACTACTACCTGACAAGCCAAGATTGTAATCTACTCTCTCTTTGAAAGCATACAGCTTAGCCAATTTATCAGTTCTATCATGCATCTGAAGACCAATGTGAGATGGAATCCACAGCATGTGCACTCTGACTCCCCTGTCCACAATCCTACCATACCTGTGTCTGGCTTCTGACACAAGCATGCCACAATTTATGCTTAATGAGTTGAGAGCATTTATGGATGACAGAGAATCAGTTACAATTAAACTGTCAATCTTTGATACATAGATGCATTTCAGTGCAAGGTGTATGGCAAACAGTTCTGTCTGAAGGGTAGAGGCCCAATTATTGATGCGTGCTCCAATTTCTTTAAGAGAGCCATCACTCTGTACGACAACAGCAGCACTACCAGCTGCACCAGTGGATTGGTGAACAGAACCATCAACGTAAATAATTTGCGAGAGTGTGTGCTGTGTGACTAAGTTATCAATACAGCTTAAGGCCTCATGTTTGGCTTCAAGGCGAAGTTTTGGTTGTGATTTAAGAAGTAGTTTGGGGGGAAATGGAGGAATGGTAGTTTGGAATGGGGTAATATTCCATGGAGCGGAGAAGTGCCGCTGTTGCCTTATTTGACATAGATCATGTATCTGATTCATGCGGAGGTCGGTTCCAGTCTTTTCGATCCATCTGGAGGAGTGTTCACCAGTGCTGAGGAAAGTTTGGAGGGCTTCTGTGCAGGGGTTTGAATGAGCTTGCCTGAGCATATTAACCCCAATTAGGATATTTCTTTCAGTAACACGATCTCTGATGCTTGGAATATCAAGTTCTTTTTGCATATTTAAAATTTTGGCAGTACGAGGGCATCCTAGGATGATCCTCATTGCTTCGTTCTGCAGTTTTTCCAGCCCTCCAAGCTTCCAGTCAGACACAAGAGCAAGTAGTGGCGCAGCATAATCAACCAATGATCTAATATAAGCAAGATACATCATTTTCACAATTTTAACATTAGCACCATACCTGGGGTGAAGCCCTGCCACAACTCTAAGTGCTCTTAGTCGTTCTTTGTATTGGCGACAAAGTCTTGTTACAACAGGTCCAAGTAGTGGAACCTCAAAGCCTAGATACCTGTATCTGCTTACATATTCTAGAAGAGACCCATCATGCAATTGGATCTGACGAACTGTGCCTCTCTGTCGAGGAGGACGCCTATTGAGTATCTTTGTTTTATCAGTAGAGATTATCAACCCCAGGTCCTGACACGAGGCTAGTACATGATTAAGAATGTTTTGGGTGTTGGAGAATCCGGTAGTGTGAATCATTATATCATCAGCAAAACTAATCACATAATTATGGGGCTGACTAGGCATAGCATTAAGTAATGCATTAATTAGAATATTGAACAATGTGGGACTGAGCACACCTCCCTGTGGGGTTCCTAATTCAAAGTCTTTAGTTACACTTCTATGTCCCTGGAACAACACAGACGATTTTCTGTTGGACAGGTAGCCTTTAATCCAGCGGAGAAGCCATCCTCCAACATCCATTCTGGCAAGTTCACTAATTATTACATGTCGGTTGGCTACATCGAAAGCGGATTTAAGGTCAAGGAAGGTAGTGTAGGAGCTGTCAGTGTGCAGGGTGAGAAAGGTGGCTATGCAATGATGCACGCTCCTTCCATGCATGAAACCATGTAACCGGGGAGACAAAAATTGTTTGATTCTGTACATGAGACGATTAAGAATCATTCTCTCAAATGTTTTACACAAGCAGCTAGTAAGAGATATTGGGCGAAATGCATTTTGTTGATTGGGCTTAGGAATTGGAGTGATGAGGCTGTTGGTCCAAGATTGAGGGAGCTCCCCAGTTACATAGCTCATGTTATATAATTCAAGTAATGGATTACCTGGTACTCGACACAGCAATCTGAGTATGTTGTAAGTAATACCATCCTCACCAGGCGACGTGGAGTTGCCCTTAGTTAGTGCTGCATCAAGTTCATAATTAGTGAAAGGAATGTTGCAGTCATCTGCCTTGCTGAGCATAAAGCAAACAAGTCTCTCCCTTGCATCATATTTGTCATTTAATTTTGCCTGTGTGGTACTGGGAAGATTGTCATAGCTAGATGTAGCAGCCCAAGCACTGACTAACTCATTCGCCCTATGCAAGGGATGAGGGTGCGCGATCTGCCCAGTTCGGTTACCCTTAATTCTATTTATGTCCCTCCATGCCCGGCTAAGTGGGGTGTGAGCATTAAGACCGTTGACAAATTTTTCCCAGTCGGTTTGCCACAGCTCTGTCATACGCTCTCTGGCAGCAGCAAGGGCAGTTTGGAAGAGCCTCAGCATTCCAGGGGTACGATGTTTTCTATAGGCTAGGCCTAGTCTGCGAGCAGTACGTTTCAGTGTACGAAGTTTAGAATCATTGTAATAAGTATGGTTTCTGAAGGAGGTATGATTATTATGGAAGTTTGTTGGGTTTAGAGTACCAAGAGGTTGCAGTGGTGGCTCTAAGTAGTTCTGAATACTGCTCACAAGGTCATCGTTGAAGGTCTCGACAGAGGAACACTCATAGGAATTATACCAGTCAGTCACATGTGCAACAAAGTCATCATGCTGATCTGTGGGAACATTAAAACGTTTCCGTTTGAATATCCCACCAGGAAGGATAGTATTACCAATATCTAGAGAGGTTAGCCTAGGGAAATGATCAGACGCTATATCTGTTACAATGGAAGACTCACAGCTGGCAGAAGTAATGTTGAAGCCCAGGCACAGATCAAGGACGCCTCCATAGATATGTGTGGGTTCAAGGTCACCTACAATTTGGACATTATCATGACTGTTTAAGAGTGACAACAGTTGATTGCCATTACGATTACCAAACTGTGAGTTTCCAATGCTTTTGTGTCTCGCATTGTAATCGCCAATAATAAGAGTAGGCTCAGAATGAGCACAAGTTGGGAGCTCCAAGTAATTAAACTTATCAGCAGGAGCATACAAGTTAAATATGTTGAGAGCAGAGTTCCCAATATAAATCCTAACACCGTGATATTGTAGCCCCTCTGTTTTCTTATGTGCAAGAAGTTGATGGGGAAGTGATTTTTTAATATATAGAACACAAGAGTTAGTAGATTTGAGGTTATATGCAACAAATGATGGTAATTTAGGGGGTTGGGATTTTTCAGGGACTCTGCACTCTTGTAGACACACAACATCAATGGGTTCGGTGGTTACTTTATGATGAAGTTCAGGAAGTCTTTTTCTAAGTGATGCAATGTTCCAGCTTAATATAGAAAGTTTATATGAGTTTTGATCCATTATAGTAGTCCTGGGATCTTGTCGAGTTTCTCAGCATAATGAAAAAATTGTTCATATAAATAGCAGACCTTATCAATGTCAACAGTGCTACCCTTGTCCATGAGTTGGATAAGTGCACCTCCAGTTGTAAGGCCTCGTGGCCATTATGAGGGGTACAGGGTGAAGTGCGGTTGGCTGCGATGCGATCAGCCCTCACACTGCAGTCAGCATGAGCTGCTGTGACTCCTGAGGTCTTACAATTGATACATTGTTTAGCAACAGTCTGTTGCTGTTTGATCATAGCATAACACCGTTCAGAAGGATGAGCATTGGCACACACTGCACACCAGTGTGACTTAGATGGGCATTTCCTGGCGATGTGGCCCCAGCGTTGACACTTATAACATCGACGTTGAGGAGGTCTGTACAATGCAATGTAATAGCGTCTGTTGAGGGCTGCACGGGAGTGAATATAGCGTGGCAGAGTCCCCTGGCCAGTCCACTCAGCTAATATCAGACCGTTGGAAAGTCGACGTGCAGGGGAACGTTACTTTTTGTGTAACTTCTAAGAAACCGTTCACAGAACCGAATCGAGGCAGTTGCCTGGGCTCTACTCCCTCGCCCATGTATCCTTTTCCAGGCCCACACTCGTACAGGTCGATATCCATAAAAAAAAAACCTGCAAGAAATCACTATTTCAGACCTTCAGTATTTTATGGGGGAGGAACAGTTATTAAAAAGTACTGATATGGCTGTCCTTTACAAAGGAGGCAGTAAAGCAATTGCATGAAAAACTACAGAATGGGTCCTAAGAAGCAAGACTGTCAATCTCATCCATAACCCAGGGCAGCACGGGTTTAGGGCAGGTCACTCCTGCCTTTCACAACTGATAGATCTTTACTACGTAGTCTTGTATGCACCGGAAGACAAGGTGATGTACTGTACGTGTATACCTATCTACCTACCTGGAGAGTGTCAACACTTTCACGATCCGGTCACGGACCAGGCCTTCTAGCGAATGGCCTGATGAAACAAGCTGTTGGTGCTAGCTACATGAAGTCCAATGTAAGCACCACAACCCAGCTGACCACAGACTGACTTAAAAAACTTGTCCAATTCTTTCTTGAAGACAGCCAGGAGTATGATGTAGTCCAGCTGGACTTGTGAGGTCTCTGGGGAGACCTAATTTAACCAGTTATATGGTCACACCTTGCCTTGGCAAACGTCTGTCAGCCACACCCACGTCTGAGGTCTTTTGTTCTTGACGGCGTCAGACCTAGGCATCAGGTCGTACACGTGGTTGTGGGGGGTGCTCTTGGGACAATATAAGCCCAAGGAACAGCTGAGCAGAGGAGATTCGAGCGGAGCTCTGGCCTGTGAGCAGAGCTGAGCTGGAGAGTCTCGGGAGGAGAGACTGTTGGAGACATTTGGCAGAGTGCTGGCTTGGAGCAGTACTCGTGTTGTGTAGGTCTTGGGACTTGTGACTTAGTTCCTGTAGTGAACTGTCCTCTGAACTATATTGTAAGTTATATTCATTTTGGTCAAGTTGATTGTATTCCCTGTCTCACTGCTTATGTATACCATCCCATTTATCTAAGCCACAATAATGTTCTCCTGTTCCCAAATATGTTATTGTACAAGGACTTAATAATAAACTGTGTTTGAGTAGAATAGTAATATTCACTGTCCCCGTTATTTTCTCCATTTATTTATGTTTAGTTAAAGTAGTGAGAGGGTGAGTAGTGTGGAGTGGTGGGTAGAGTAATGAGAGGTGAAGGTGTAGTCACCAGTGACCTCACATTACCTACCGCTCACCTCTCCTGTCATCTCCTACCACCTCGCCTGCCTGTCCCCTGCCTACTGACTCCCTTACTCCCATGTTCCCCACTTATATCCAATTCATTCAGATACCCCCTACATGACATGGTGTCTAAGCGGTGGTGGTTCTTATTATTTTTATAGTATGAACCAGTCCCATGTGCTTTATTTTTGACTGCTCGATTATACTTATGTTATGCTACCATTTTTTTTCTTGTGTGTGTAAAGCTAAAGTAAATATCACTGTGATATTATAATCCTAGTGACCTTAACTGACCTTTTTTTTTTTAGACGGTGGGTCTGAATAATTGTTTGGGTGTAATATTATATTTGGTGGAGTTGGTTGTTGGTTTGAGATAAATGGTGGAGAATATCAGTATTTGGGTGAGACTTTTGGGGGAAGCAATTACTGGCCGAAATGGAATATTTACAGAGGAATGAGAAGTCACCCAGCCAACCTTGGAAGACTCACCCACAACTGTCACCCATTGAAGAGTTGCCTACGATTGCTGATGTGCCCAGTCACCCAGCTGATGTGCCCCAGTAGATGTATTGCTGCCCTGGTCTGTCACCCAGTGTAGTGGGTGTCTGTCGCCGTCATCCAGCCTCTGTGACCATCACCCGCGGTCCGCCAGTTACCCGCAGTTGCCAGGGATGGGTGACCACACCTGCTGTTGATGACCTGAAGTGACCTCACCTCACCTCGAGCAACTGACCATAGCCTGCTACTGCTGGTGTCGGCTGCTGTGATGCTGTCTGCGATGCTGTAGCCGTGCTGCGATGCTGTGGCTGTGCTGAGATGCTGTAGCCGTGCTGCGATGCTGTGGCCGTGCTGTGTGCTGCTGTGATACGGCCGTGCTGTGATGATGGATATGCTGTGGCCGTGCTGTGATGCTGCAGTGCCGCCTAGCTCAAGAGGAGATGGCGGTGGTGCTGCAGTGGTGTGTGAGGGATTCTGGCTGGTGTGCCAGGATAAGAGAGCCTGCTATCAAGGACGGCATGGAGGTGTATCCTGCCTTGCTGGTCGACCTGTACGACCGGTATGCAGGGATGTCCTGCCAGCCATGAGAGACAATTGAGAGTGTGAAATGGCCCCAGCCTACTTTGACTTGCCAGAAGTGTTAGTGTTACCTGTGTGAAATAAGGTGACCTTGAATATGGTCCAGTGATTATGGCCGCCTTGTTTAATGAGGCCAGTGAATCCTAGTAGTGGCATAGGATCATGGAGGGTCTTAGCTGCGATGCCTGCCCTGTCTCGATTTTCAGACGTTGTAGTGTGCATGTGAAGTGTGCCGAAAATGCGACCTTGGTGGTCGTGAAGTGGTCCAGTTGCAGTTACTTGAAAGAATGCAACCCGTTGGAGCAGTTTTCCCACGCCAAAGAAGCCTAGAGAGGTTTGGCCCAATGGTTAACGTGCGAGGGTGACTAGCATTGGCTAGTGCATTTCTAGTAGAAGTAGGGAAGGCACTGGAACCCGATATTTAGGTTTAAGGAGAAATGACGGGTAAGGAGGCTTTGCACCAGAGAGCAACTGTTATGACTCAAGAAATCGTAATGACACGATTGCAAATAAACCATACCCCCGGCCGGGATTGAACCCGCGGTCATAGAGTCTGGCCAACTGCGAGGTGTACTGATTACGCTGCCTTGTGGTAGATGAGAAGGTTGACGGAAATATATGTAATTGAATAATTTTGTATTATGTATAATTTTGTCTTTGTATTGTAATAGATTTAAAGGGTTAGGATTAAAATAGTCTAACAACTAGGACAAATTGTCCTAGTTCTCAGATATTTTAAATTGGGGGAGAAAGGGGGATGTGTAGTCCAGCTGGACTTGTGAGGTCTCTGGGGAGACCTAATTTAACCAATTATATGGTCACACCTTGCCTTGGCAAATGTCTGTCAGCCACGCCCACGTCTGAGGTCTTTTGTTCTTGATGGCGTCAGGTCGTACACGTGGTTGTAGGGGGTGCTCTCGGGACAATATAAGCCCAAGGAACAGCTGAGCCGAGGAGATTTGAGCGGAGCTCTGGCCTGTGAGCAGAGCTGAGCTGGAGAGTCTCGGAAGGAGAGACTGTTGGAGACATTTGGCAGAGTGCTGGCTTGGAGCAGTACTCGTGTTGTGTAGGTCTTGGGACCTGTGGCTTACCTGGAGTTTACCTGGAGAGAGTTCCGGGGATCAACGCCCCTGCAGCCCGGTCTGTGACCAGGCCTAGTTCCTGTAGTGAACTGTCCTCTGAACTATATTGTAAGTTATATTCATTTTGGTCAAGTTGATTGTATTCCCTGTCTCACTGCTTATGTATACCATCCCATTTATCTAAACCACAATAATGTTCTCCTGTTCCCAAATATATTATTGTACAAGGACTTAATAATAAACTGTGTTTGAGTAGAATAGTAATATTCACTGTCCCCATTATTTTCTCCATTTATTTATGTTTAGTTAAAGTAGTGAGAGGGTGAGTAGTGTGGAGTGGTGGGTAGAGTAATGAGAGGTGAAGGTGTAGTCACCAGTGACCTCACATTACCTACCGCTCACCTCTCCTGTCATCTCCTACCACCTCGCCTGCCTGTCCCCTGCCTACTGACTCCCTTACTCCCATGTTCCCCACTTATATCCTATTCATTCCAATACCCCCCTACATGACAGGAGTCGGTTGGCATTCTTCCGAATGTGCAAAGGGAGGACACTGGTCCCTTCGTATTTATGAAGTTGTCTCCTCTTAGTGCAGCCCTGCTCTTCACTGGGGTTATTATGTACCATCTGCCAAGCTTCTTACTTTCAAGGTAATGATATATATGTGTGTGTGCAGATTTAGTGGTAATCGTTCTCGAATTTTCCAGGTATACATTGTAATGTATCTCTCGCCTACGTTCCAAGGAGTACAGATCATGGGACTTGAAACATTCCCAGTAATTTAGGTGCTTGACTGAGTTTATGTGGTCAGTAAAGGTTCTCTGCACATTCTACTCTTAAAGTACAACAGTACTTCAGCCTGGAGAGAACAAGTGACTTGAGTATTATCATTGGTTTGGTATCCCTTGTTTTGAAGGTTCTAGTTATCCAGCTTATTATTTTGCTTGTGGATGTGATAGTGACACTGTTGTGATCCTTGAAGGTGAGATCTTCTAACATAATCACTCCCAGGTCTCTCACATTAGTTTGCTTTATACTCCGTTCCTGTCTTTATTTCCTCAATCTTTCCATAATAAAGAAACTGAAAGTTGACCTCATTGAAACATTATATTGTTATCAATGGTTCACTGGAAGACTTTGTTTATATCAGCTTGGAGGTTTGGCGTGTCCTCAGTGGTTGATTCTCATACAGATTCCAGTATCTTCTGCAAAGGATGATAGTGTTCTGTGATTTATGTCTCTATGTCGTATTGGAGAAAGACATCAAGGGTCAGTACTGTGTCTTGAAGAACAGAACTTTTCACTATGGCAGCCTCTGATTGCACTCTCTTCACTATTACATTTTGAATTCAATTGATTAAAGAATGAATAGACATCCATCTGCCCACTTATATTATTGGTTGTTGTGCCGGGGGCTTCTTTGTCTGTCTTAATATCTCTGGCTCTCAGCCAGCTACTGGTTTTGTTTTCAGTCCAGAATGGCTTTAAGGTGCTGATACATTCTTATAATTTCTTGCATTAACAGCCTGGTTGATTAGGCCATCATTCTCCACAAGATCTGGTCTGGGATCGGGATGCGGGGGACACTGACCCCCGGAAACATCCTTCGGGTATAAAATATGGTGCCATAGAGGGGACCATGCCTCCCCTCCCCTTTCCCAAGCAAATACTGTTTCTTTCAATTAACGGATAATTTTCACTGCATTACACTGACCAGTGGCAACAAAAGCGCCACACTGAAAATCAACTATTTTTAAAAGCAATTTCTTTGAATTTTTCAGCATCTTATCATGTTCAAGCCGCGATCTTACACTGAAATCCTAGCTAAAGCCCTCCCTTTAGATTAAAATCCTGACTAAAGCCTTCCCCCAGATTGAAATCCTGGCTAAACAACTCCCCAGATTAAATGTTAGCTGCACTGCTGGGTCTATAACATTATAGTTCACTGAATAACACACTGCTGAACACGAAGATCACAGGGATTGTGATAATTACTGGAGCCAAACTTGCCAGTTGCCACCTCTCTCTCCCTCTCTCTCTCTCTCTCTCTCTCTCTCTCTCTCTGTTCAAAAGTGGAAAACGAGCTCTCAAAGTAACTGAACTCTTACCTGCAAGATCTAGTGGTAGCCTAGCTCTTGTATTTAAGCTCTAGTAATAACTGAGCTCTGACCTGGAAGCTCTCCTGATAATTGAGCTCTAACCTGGAAGCTCTCCTGATAACTGAGCTCTGACCTGGAAGCTCTATACGCCAGGACAACAACAGATAAAGGATGTTATTTCCCGCAGTAATTCAACGTTATCTGCTCAGAGCGCTTCTACAAACATCTTCCAGGGCGATATCCTAGAGGAAACATCCTCCGGGTAACATCCTCCAGGTAACATCCTCCAGGTAACATCCTCTAGGTCACATCCTCCAGGTAACATCATCTTAGGACTATGGAGACAGTGTTAGGGGAATGTGTCACTCTACGAAGGAATAATCCCTAACAGAGACAGTGGAGGGCTTGTGTGTAAACTATTTAAGGGAAACTTCACTATGTTGGCTTGATTATTCAGAGTGACTAGGATATGTAAAATGTTCTCTTGGGGTAGACAGGCAACAGTGGAGAGTAAGAGGTGTGTGGAAAAGTGGGAAGGGGAAGAGAGGGTGGGGGGAAAAATGCAGCAAAAGTTGGGAGAGGAAGAGACGGGGAGTAAGAATGGAGTTCCTGACGGATACTGGAAGGACGTTTCAGGGGTCAACGCCCCCACTGCACGGTCCCAGACCAGGTCTCCTGAAGAATCAAGGCCTGATGAACCAGGCTGCTACTGCTAGGCTCATGGAGTCCAGCGTACGAACCACAGCCCGGCTGGTCAGGAAATGATTTGAGGAACTTGTCCAGTTTACTCTTGAAGACTGTCAGAGGTTTATTGGTAATTCCATGTTTGCATGCAGAGAGGGCACTGAAGAATAAGGGACCCCTAACACTCAACGAGTTCACTCTCAGTGTACTCGTCACAACCCTGCTTTTTACTGGAGGTATTTTGTCCCGTCTGTCAAGTCTTTTGTCATACGGAGTGATTTCGGTGTTCAGGTTTGGAACCAGTCCCTCCAAGATTTTCAAGGTGTAAATTATTATGTACCTTTCTCGCCTACGTTCCAAGGAATACAGTTGAAGGGGCTTCAAGTGTTTAGATATTTTTCTGACTGTATACGAGCAGTGAAAGATCCCTGTTGGTTTTCTAGCTCAGCACTCTGGCTAGCCTTGAAGATGGTCATCAGTATACAGCAGTATTCCAGCCTGGAGAGAATAAGTGACATGAAGAGTATCATCAGTGGCTCAGTATCTCATGTCTTGAAAGTTCTAGTTATCCAGACTATTATTTCCCTTGTGGTAGTAATGACAGCATTGTTGAGATCCTTGAGTGTGAGATCTTCTGATATCATTACTCCTAAACCTCGCACATGGGACTTTCGCTCTGTTGAATGGTTTGAGTTTGTCCTGTGCTCTGTTACGGTCTTTAGTCCCTCTATTCTTGCATACCGGAACAACTGAAACTTGCCCTCGTTAAACATATTGTTGTCTGAGGCTCACTGGAAAACTTAATTTATATCCGCCCAAAAGATTCGCTGTGTCTTCGACGGACGCCACTCTTACAAAGATTCTGGTATCATCGGTACCTGGAGGTTATTCCGGGGATCAACGCCCCCGCGGCCCGGTCCATGACCAGGCCTCCCGATGGATCAGGGCCTGATCAACTTGGCTGTTACTGCTGGCCGCACGCAGTCCAACGTACGAGCCACAGCCCGGCTGATCCGGCACTGACTTTAGGTATCTGTCCAGCTCTCTCTTGAAGGCAGCCAGGGGTTTATTGGCAATTCCCCTAATGCTTGATGGGAGGTTGTTGAACAGTCTTGGGCCCCATACACTTATGGTGTTTTCCCTTAGTGTACCAATGGCGCCCCTACTTTTTATTGGCGGCATTTTGCATCGCCTGCCCAGTCTTTTACTTTCGTAGGGAGTGATTTCTGTGTGCAGATTTGGGACCATTCCTTCCAAGATTTTCCAAGTGTAGATTATGATATATCTCTCCCTCCTGCGTTCCAACGAGTACAAGTCAAGTGCTTCCAAGCGTTCCCAGTAGTTAAGGTGCTTGACAGAACTTATACGTGCAGTAAAGGATCTCTGTACACTCTCTAGATCTGCGATTTCACCTGCTTTGAATGGAGATGTTAATGTACAGCAGTACATGTTACGGTGCTATGATTTATGTTCTTGTCAATGTCGGATAGAAGAATGAGAAACAAAAGAGGTGTGAGTACTGTACCTTGAGGAACAGAGCTTTTCGCTGTGGCAACTTCCAGGTGTAACAGCAGAAAGTGTGGAAGAACAGAACAGATGTAGCAACAGAAAATGCGGCACAACAGAACAGGTGGTGGTAACAGAACAGGTGAAGCACCAAAACAGGTGGAGCAACGTAACAGGCGACAAAACAGAAGGACATATGTAGCAACAAGAATAGGTATATTAATAGGTGTAGCAATAAAACAGGTGCAGCAACAGAAGAAAAGTGGAACATAACAGAAGAACAGGTGCAGCAACAGAACAGGTGCATCAACAAACAGGTGGAGCAACAAAACAGGTGGAGGAACATAACAGGTGGAGCAGAAGAACAGGTAGAGCAACAGAAGCACAGGTAACACACACAACGCAGTGACATCACCAAGTGAAGAGAGAGAGAGAGAGAGAGAGAGAGAGAGAGAGAAACAGAGACTGTGTGAGAGAGAGAGAAACAGAGAGACGTGTGTGTGTGTGTGTGTGTGTGTGTGTGTGTGTGTGTGTGTGTGTGTGTGTGTGAGAGAGAGAGAGAAACAGAGACTGTGTGTGTGTGAGAGAGAGAGAGAGAGAGAGAGAGAGAGAGAGAGAGAGAGAGAGAGAGAGAGAGCCTGGCAGGTTTGTATTGATTTACATGCTGTGTCCAGCAGTGTCAGACACTCCTCCACTTGTTCTACTCTTCCACCTGTTCTCTTCCACTTGTTCTCCTCTTCCACCTGTTCTCTTCCACTTGTTCTCTTCCACTTCTCTTCCACTTGTTCACCTGTTCTCTTCCACTTGTTCTCCTCTTCCACCTGTTCTCCTCTTCCACCTGTTCTCTTCCACCTGTTCTCTTCCACTTGTTCTCCTCTTCCACCTGTTCTCTTCCACTTGTTCACCTCTTCCATCTGTTCTCTTTCACCTGTTCTCTTCCACTTGTTCTCCTCTTCCACCTGTTCTCTTCCACTTGTTCTCCTCTTCCACCTGTTCTCTTCCACTTGTTCTCCTCTTCCACCTGTTCTCTTCCACTTGTTCTCCTCTTCCACCTGTTCTCTTCCACTTGTTCTCTTCCAATTGCTCTCTTCCACCTGTTCTCCTCTTCCACCTGTTCTCTTCCACTTGTTCTCCTCTTCCACCTGTTCTCTTCCACTTGTTCTCCTCTTCCACTTGTTCTCCTCTTCCACCTGTTTTCTTCCACTTGTTCTCCTCTTCCACCTGTTCTCTTCCACCTGTTCTCCTCTTCCACTTGTTCTCTTCCACCTGTTCTCTTCCACTTGTTCTCCTCTTCCACCTGTTCTCTTCCACTTGTTCTCCTCTTCCACCTGTTCTCCTCTTCCACCTGTTCTCCTCTTCCACATGTTCTCTTCCACTCACTCTCCTCTTCCACTTGTTCTCCTCTTCCACCTGTTCTCTTCCACTTGTTTTCCTCTTCCACCTGTTCTCTTCCACTTGTTCTCCTCTTCCACCTGTTCTCTTCCACTTGTTCTCCTCTTCCACCTGTTCTCTTCCACTTGTTCTCCTCTTCCACCTGTTCTCTTCCATTTGTTCTCCTCTTCCACTTGTTCTCTTCTACTTGCTCTCCTCCAATTTTCTTCCACTTGTTCTCCTCCTCCACTTGCTCTCCTCCAATTGTTCTCTTCCATTTGCTCTCCTCTTCCACCTGTTCTCTTTCACTTGTTCTCCCCTTCCACCTATTCTCTTCCACTTGTTCTCTTCCGCTTGTTCTCTTCCGCTTGTTCTCTGCCACATGTTCTCCTCTTCCACTTGTTCTCCTCCACTTGTTCTCCTGTTCTCTTCCACTTTCTCTCCTCTTCCACCTGTTCTTTTCTTCCACTTCTCTTCCACCTGTTCTCTTCCACTTGCTCTCCTCCAATTGTTCTCTTCCACTTGCTCTCCTCTTCCATTTCTCTTCCACTTGTTTTCTTCCACTTGCTCTCCTCTTCCATTTCTCTTCCACTTGTTCTCTTCTACTTGTTTTCTTCCACTTGCTCTCCTCCAATTGTTCTCTTCCACTTTTCTTCCATTTGTTCTCTTCCACTTGTTCTCTTCCACTTGATCTCCTCCTGCGCTTCTTCTTTTCCACTTGTTCTCTTTCAATGGTTTTCCTCTTGCACTTCTCTTCCACTTTTTCTTATCTTTCACTTGTTCTCCTCTTGCACTTGTTCTCTTCCACTTGTTCTCCTCTTCCACCTGTTCTCAGAGATCTACCTTGAAGGTAATCACTGAAGAGACATAGTGTAGAGCCTGCAATTTCCAGTACTTGTAGTTTTGCTAAGAGTCCCTGGTGCCACACTCGGTCGAAAGCGCCAGCAATGTCTGGTGCTACCACACAGCTGACTTTGGATTCATCCAGTGACTGGTACCATTTAGTGGAGAGGTTTGAACAACAAATCACCAGCGGAGTAACTTTTCCTGAAGCTATACTGACGGTCACATAGCAGTGAGTGGTAGTCAAAAACTCTGTCATCCGTCTTGAGACTATTGTCTCAAGGATCTTACCAGTGATTGACAGGAGTGACACTGGTCTGTAGTTGCTGATTTCTGCTCTGCTCTTCTTTTTGTGAACAGGGACTACCTTTGCCTCTTTATACAGAGGAGGCCATTTACACTGTACAAGGCAGTGCTGAAAGATGCAAGTTAGAGGTGTTGCTAACTGGTCTGCACATCTTCTCAACAATCTTGGGGTCAACTTGTCTGGGCCAACAGCCTTTTCTTGGTCAAGCGATTTAAGAAGAAGATGCACCACCTCCTACCTTATTGTCACCACTGACAGTTTTGACAAAGTTCTTGCAGCCTGCCTCCCTCTCTCTCTCTCTCTCTCTCTCTTTTACACAGGGTTTGACAAGGTTAAGGATCCCTAGTTTTATTGACAAGCTATTTACAGGTTAAGGATTCCTAACTTTATTGACAAGCTAAGAGCTGTTATCTGCATCAGCACATTTGAAAGCATTTTTATTGTTATGAGACATACAAGTAGGGAACAGGATGAAGTTGGAGCCATCTGTGGGCCAGCATTTTCATTTGATCAACTGACGTTATCTCGTTGACATCATTATGCTGTACGAATGTGTTCCATACTCGAGTCATCCTGGGTATATATGATCTCATATGGAGTGATGTTCTGGAGAAGGGTACAGCCAGAGTGAAGTTGCTGCTTTCTGCCCGTCTTGTGGCATAAAAGCTTGTTTCACGCTGTCCTCGAAGTGGATCCAAGTGTGGTACTTTGACAATATTGGCCTTATACATAACAGTAAGGCCACCCACATCCCTCCTGTGTTGAAGGCTCTGCTGAAATGACAGATCTATCCAGGATGGGTCCAGGCGAGAGATGAGACGTCTTGCTCTGTTCTCCACTCTGTCAAGCAGTCTCAGATGAGAGGGGGGGGGCAGACAAACCAAGAAAGTGGAGCATACTCAAGGTGTGAGCGTACTTGTGCCTCGTACAGAATCTTGCAACCCTTACTGTCAAGCAGATGCGAGATACGGCGAAGTGCTGTAAGCTTCCTGGCTGCCTTGTTTGCAAGATTTACATGGTTCTTCATGGTTAGTTTGGAGTCAAATTTCACCCCAAGGATATCAACTTCTTCTCCAGGTGCCAACACCCTCCCATTCATCCTTACTACTGCACCAGCATTTCCATCATGGTGCCTAGAGGCGATCATCATTTGCGTTTTCTCAGGTGCAAATGTTACTTGCCATCTATTTCCCCAAGATGATATAGCTCTTAGCTGGTGATTGATGTAGCTTAGAGCAGCTGGCATTTCTTCTCTTGGATAAGTGAATGTCAGTGTACAGTCGTCTGCATATGCATGTGATTCTGGGATGAGATGAAAAGGTCGTTGAAGTAGACATTCCATAACAATGGTCCCAGCACGCTTCCTTGTGGAACACTTGCCCCAATAGGATGTCTTGCTGATTCCGTTCCATTGAGAACTACACTTAGAGATCTACCATGGAGGTAATCACTGAGGAGACATAGCGTAGAGCCTGCAATTCCCAGTGCTTGAAGTTTTGCTAAGAGACCCTGGTGCCACACCCGGTCGAAAGCACCAGCAACGTCCAGTGCTACCACACAGCTGACTTTGGATTCATCCAGTGACTGGTGCCACTTAATGGAGAGGTTTAACAACAGATCAGCAGCAGAGTAACCTTTCCTGAAGCCATACTGACGATCACGAAGTAATGAGTGGTAGTCAAAAAACTCTGTCATTTGTCTTGAGATTATTGTCTCAAGGATCTTACCAGTGATTGACAAGAGTGACACTTGTCTGTAGTTGCTTTTTGCTCTACTCTTCTTTTTGTGAACAGGGACTACATTTGCCTCTTTCCACAGAGAGGGCCATTTACACTGTACTAGGCAGTGCTGAAAGATGCGAGTTAGAGGTGCTGCTAGCTGGTCTGCACATCTCAGCAATCTTGGGCTCAACTTGTCTGGGCCCACAGCCTTTTCTTGGTCAAGCGATTTAAGAAGGAAATGCACCTCCTCCTGCCTTATTGTCACCGCTGACAGTTTTGACACAGTTCTTGCAGCTAGCCAAGGAGGGTTCCTTGCTGGATCAGGAACTTGCATTTTGGTAGCAAAGTGTCAGCAAAGAGGTCTGCCTTCTCTTGACTACTAGTAGAGGTGGTCCCATCCTGTCGATTTAGAGGTGAAATGAGTTCATCAGGCATATAACCTTGTCTGTCCTTGACCAGGGACCACCAGGTTTTGGAGCCTACCCTACCTGATGCTAGCTTTCTTTTTGTGTCCACCTCCCATTTAGCAATGGCCCACTTTTGAACGTCACCCATATGCCTACAGGCTTGCCTGTGCAAGTTCCTGTTATAGGTGGTAGGATGTCTCTTATATCTTCGCCATGCTTTGTACTTAGCAGTAGCAGCCTCTCTACAACGAAAGCCTAACCAAGGCTGATCTGTAGGCTTCGTCACATATTGCCGGTGAGGAATGTGTTCTTGTTGTAGATTAAGGATGTGTCCAGTGAAGGCTTTCACTTGGTTGTCAATATCCCCTTGGAGAAGAGCATTCCAATCGGTGGTGGCGAGTTCAGAGCAAAAGGCTGGCCAATTACCTCTTTCCCATAGCCAGGTTGTGGGTGTGGACTCCTCACCTCGTTCTGTTGGGATCTTAAGTGTCGTAAAAACAGCCTTGTGGTCAGATGATCCAACGTAGCCGAGGGGTTGACAAGTGACTATGCCTTCTGCCAGATCACTCACTACTGTGTCAAGGGAGGAGCCAGAGATGTGAGTAGGGAAATCAACAAAGTTTCTCATGTCAAATACTGCAAGAAGGTCATCAAAGTATCTCTGTATAAGGTGTTGGTTGAGGTCACCCTCTCTTTCTCTCACCCTCTTTCTCCCTCCCTCTCTTTCTCCCTCTCTATCTCCCCCTATCCCTCTCTTCCTCCCTCCCTTTTTTACACATGGTTTGACAAGGTTAGGTTAAGGATCCCTAGCTTTATTGACAAGTTATTTACAAGTTAAGGATTCCTAACTTTACTGACAAGCTAAGAGCTGTTACAAACATCAGCTCATTTGAAAGCATTTTTGTTATGAAACATACAAGTAGGGAACAGGATCAAGTTGGAGCCATCTGTGGGCCAGTATTTTTATACACTCAAGTCAAGTGTCTCATACATTCAGTCAAGTGTCTCATACACTCAGTCAAGTGTCTCATACACTCAGTCAAGTGTCTCATACACTCAGTCAAGTGTCTCATACACTCAGTCAAGTGTCTCATGCACTCAGTCAAGTGTCTCATGCACTCAGTCAAGTGTCTCATGCACTCAGTCAAGTGTCTCATACACTCAGTCAAGTGTCTCATACACTCAGTCAAGTGTTTCATGCACTCAGTCAAGCGTCACATACACTCAGTCAAGTGTCTCATACACGCAGTCAAGTGTCTCATACACGCAGTCAAGTGTCTCATACACGCAGTCAAGTGTCTCATACACGCAGTCAAGTGTCTCATATATTCAGACAAGTGTCTCATACACTCAGACAAGTGTCTCATACACTCAGTCAAGTGTCTCATACATGCAGTCAAGCGTCACACACACTCAGTCAAGTGTCTCATACACTCAGACAAGTGTCTCATACACTCAGTCAAGTGTCTCATACACTCAGTCAAGTGTCTCATGTCTCAGTAGTAGTAACCAGTTACCAGTAACCAGTGTACCAGTAGATAACTCACACCAACCCTCTCTGCCTGAGTCACTGTCTGTATTCATATTGTGCTGACCACAGCAGTATTCAAAGACCCCCTCACATATGGGTACTGTGGGCGGTCAGTTATACGAGAGTGAGCAAGGAGGCAGGCCGGCTGTTTGGCGCTACCCACATTATCCGTAATATATGTACTACCAGCCTATGTGAGTATTACTTTACCCTATCCACGTGTTCGAACCCCACATGATAAATGGTGGCACCGGTGTGGAGCGTGGAAATTAAGCTTTTTAAGGGTATTTCAAGAGGTTAGAAGACTGTTTGTGAGTAGCCGGTGGGTCAAAGGTGAACCGTCTCACCCATCTCAAGCTACTCGCTCCCCTCACAACCTCCACCTCCAGCCTGCAAGCCTGTTGCAGCCGTTTCAAGCTTCCTGGCTTAGTTCGTGTGCTAATTGCTTCAATCTCCGAGGGGTTGACCCGGATTTTGCAATTAAGCCAGACTGTGGAAGTGAACGCCAGTCAGCCTATCATCCAGCCTGTCTCCTGTCATCCACCTGCTCCTCCGTGCTGTGTGCATCGTTACACGTCTTCCAGTCAGCCATTCTCGTGGGTTAAGCCAGTCAGCCAACCCAGCTTCTAACCCAGTTGAGAGAGAGAAGTAAGCCACGCAAGTTCTTCTGAAGTATTTTCATATCGCTTTGTGCTCCCTGTTGGATGCTAAGAGTGGTCTTCACCATCCCTGTGGCATAGTGGCTTATCAAGCCACCTTCGTGGGTAGTGAGTGGAGTGCACGCCAGAGCGCCAGCGAGAGTCACCACCTCACCCACCGCTATACACTCTCCCTCCACCCACCCACCACCAACCACCCACCACCAGCCACCCACCTCATCTACCTGTGGTTGTTTGCACCCTTGTACCGGGTCCTAGAACTGTTTTGGCTTACGTAATTGGTCAAGAGATTGTAGCTGAGCGCCACCGATAAAGCCAGTTATGTGAGTTCACCGAGAAAGCGCATTTCTTCATGACGACAGTGTGAGTGTTGGCGTCATCACCGCGCAGGACAACCTTCCTCATCACCAGTCATCACCGTCGACTACTACAGACTTCAGTGATAATTTTCTGTTTAGAGACATTTTTCTTGCATTTAAAGACATTTGCGTGTGTGAGACATCTATAGTGAATTTCTTGTGTACTCTAAACCTTGTGTTTTCAGTGTAGACTCAGTGTTTCTTTGACTCGTTATTTTTGCAATATTTTTCAGTGTTATCGCTCATCTTCTATTTTTTTTTTCCTTACGTCCTTGAGTAAGTTCCCTGAGATCGTGTCCCAGTCACTTTTGAATGTTCACTTAGTGTATCATGCCAGTCAAAGTCAATATGAATCAGTCCACAGTACCAACATTCCCTTACTGACTGAAAGACAATACCTAGCCCTTGAGCAATGTGTTTGTTCTCACAGCTTGTATCTGATATTTGTTAAAGTGCTGCGAAATGTGAAGTTCAGATTAAGTTCCTATAGATCCGTGAATTACTTATTAACGTAGCCGAGCGGTCAGGCACTAGTAATACTGTCACTCCTGTCTGGACTCCAGCCACAATATCATGCACGCAGGATAGTGCGACTACTATCCTTGCGATGGCGACTTGTTCAAGTATTCGTTCCTTCCCAGGGGACGCTTTGAGAAGAACTTTACTTGCAATGAGTTATGCCATCTCTTGCTGATGCCACAAGCCATGCAGAAAGACGTTTCTGTGGCTAGTGTGCTCACTTGAGTGTTGTTGTTGTCCCTTGTGTTTCAGATTGTGATCCCATCCTAGTTGACAGTAATCAGTGCATTGTAAAAAGTTATTTCTCGAGTAACTTCCACGTTGTTAACGTTTGTAAGTGTAGTTTCTTTATAGTTGATACCTCGTGTCACTGTGTGCGACTCAGAATATCAGCATTGTTCACCGTGTTCATTTCTTTTCTCCTGTGCTTGCAGTTTGAGATAGTAGATTCGTTCTCCCTTACTCATATTGCGTGTTATAGCGTTAATTATTTTCAACTGGGGGGAGTCATCCACTCCGCCGAGTTTGTTCATTCCTCCAGTAAGAAAGAACCGATACCTTGTATTCTGTATAGATGAATAATTACAGTATCAACTTATCAGTATTCAAGAATTTTTTTTTTTGTGTTCACGTTCTCTTCAAGTTCTGAGAGTTAACAGTCTAGATTTGAGTGCACCGAATCTGCCTTTCTGTTAAACACTCTTTCTTTGTATATATTCCTTCCTCAGAATCCGTAGATCACATGAATACAGATCGATAGATCAAATTATTTTTTTATCACTTCTATTGTGTAATCCCAATGTTGAGTTTCATTCGATGAGTTGTGCTATATACCTTGTATTGCATTACAGTTTCAGTTACGTAAGCTTCCATTCCAATGTTCTACTTATGTATGTTATAATGTTCAATTGTTGTGTACTTTGACATTGTATAGAATCAGCCCAAGCTGTACACCTGCCATCTCTAGTTTGTATTAGTTGTATGTCGGGACGACATACGTTAGCGTCGCCGAGCTCTCAGTAGTAGTAACCAGTTACCAGTAACCAGTGTACCAGTAGATGACTCACTACCAACCCTCTCTGCCTGAGTCACTGTCTGTATTCATATTGTGCTGACCACAGCAGTATTCAAAGACCCCCTCACATATGGGTACTGTGGGCGGCCAGTCAGTCTGACGAGAGTGAGCAAGGAGATAGGTACGGCTGTTTGGCGCTACCCACATTATCCGTAATATACGTACTACCAGCCTACGTGAGTATTACTTTACCCTATCCACGTGTTCGAACCCCACATGATACATGCACTCAGTCAAGCGTCAGATACACTCAGTCAAGTGTCTCATACAATACACTCAGTCAAGTGTCTAATACACTCAGCCAAGTGTCTCTTACACTACACTCAGTCAAGCGTCAGATACACTCAGTGTCTCATACACTCAGTCAAGTGTGTCATACACTCAGTCAAGTGTCTCATACACTCAGTCAAGTGTCTCTTACACTCAGTCAAGTGTCTCATACACTCAGTCAAGTGTCTCATACACTCAGTCAAGTGTATCATACACTCAGTCAAGTGTCTCATACAATACACTCAGTCAAGTGTCTAATACACTCAGCAAAGTGTCTCATACACTCAGTCATGTGTCTCATACACTCAGTCAAGCGTCAGATACACTCAGTCAAGTGTCTCATACAATACACTCAGTCAAGTGTCTAATACACTCAGCCAAGTGTGTCATACACTCAGTCAAGTGTATCATACACTCAGTCAAGTGTATCATACACTCAGTCAAGTGTCTCATGCACTCAGTCAAGCGTCACATACACTCAGTCAAGTGTCTCATACAATACACTCAGTCAAGTGTCTCATACACTCAGTCAAGTGTCTCATACACTCAGTCAAGTGTCTCATACACTCAGTCAAGTGTCTCATACACTCAGTCAAGTGTCTCATACACTCAGTCAAGTGTCTCATACACTCAGTCAAGTGTCTCATACAATAATACACTCAGTCAAGTGTCTCATACACTCAGTCAAGCGTCACATACACTCAGTCAAGCGTCACATGCACTCAGTCAAGTGTCTCATACACTCAGTCAAGCGTCACATGCACTCAGTCAAGCGTCACATGCACTCAGTCAAGTGTCTCATACACTCAGTCAAGCGTCACATACACTCAGTCAAGCGTCACATGCACTCAGTCAAGCGTCACATGCACTCAGTCAAGTGTCTCATACACTAAGTCAAGCATCACATGCACTCAGTCAAGCGTCACATGCCCTCAGTCAAGCGTCACATGCACTCAGTCAAGTGTCTCATACACTCAGTCAAGTGCATGAGACACTTGACCAACTACTGGAAACCCTCCACATCCCTCCAGCTGAACATGTTGGATGGTAGGTTAGTAAGATACGTTATAATATTACATCACTCCATACAAAAAACAAGAGGCTCGGTAGATGGTGCACTGCGTCCGCAGTGCACAAGCTGGCAGCGGGAAGAGGCACTGCACTACTTGGAAGAAGGGAGAGGCAGGCGGTCGCAGTGCACCAGCTGGCAGCGGGAAGAGGCACTGCACTAGTTGGAAGGGAGAGGCAGGCAGTCGCAGTGCACCAGCTGGCAGAGGGAAGAGGTAGGCAGTCGCAGTGCACCAGCTGGTAGAGGGAAGAAGCAGGCGGTCGTAGTGTGCCAGCTGGATGAAAAACAACTCATGCAATCCTAAAAATATATGATAGTAACCATCCAGGGAGGTACTACCCTCCAGTCATACCAGCATCAGTAGGTTGGTAGCAACCATCCAGAGAGGTACTACCCTCCAGTCATACCAGCATCAGTAGGTTGGTAGCAACCATCCAGGGAGGTACTACCCTCCAGTCATACCAGCATCAGTAGGTTGGTAGCAACCATCCTGTGGAGAAATTTTCTCCAGGAGGGGATATCAGCCCCCTTCAGCCCTTCAGCCCCTTTCAGCTCTGAGGGGCCCAGCCCTCTCAGAAGGGGCAAGCGTCTTGTTTACTGCTACAGTGAGTAATTGATCACAGATGCCGTACGAGTATGCGACGTGGTCAAGCGACTGTTGCTCCTTGCAGTCCAGTGTTGCAGAGTGTATTTTAATAAGACACAGTACATCTCTTACTTTAGCAGGACAATTAAGGAAAATCCTGCTCCCACTTTATTACCATAGTAAAGATAGTGGACATTGTTGTCTATGCTTAAGACAGCAAGAATCAAACATTCTGCTTTACTTCATCGAGGAAGTGGCAAGGAAGCAAAAGTACTAGGTCAGCTTTTTTTGTGCTGGGGAGTAACGGCGTGGGGCGCTGTGGCGTCTTCAGATTACTTTTGACTCTACTGAGAGCGACACTGACGCCAGGATAACCAACAAAGAACGATCTGTGTGTTAGTGTGAACAAAGTGTCTCATAAAACACAATAAACACTTAAGAGAAGTGTGATCAGCTTCTTTAGTGATAAGATTGTGAACAATAAAGACAAATCTTGTGGAACATAGTGTACCAGTGTGCGTATTCCTAGACTATGGAAGCCGTGGACATCCAAGGACACTTCAGCTTCTATCAAGTCACCGATATCTGTGGAAGGTGTGAAGAACACCATAGCTCACGCTACAAGAGCAAGGTAGGGGACTGCGCAGTTCTTGAGCCGCAAGGAGTTTGTAATCAACCTATAGCCGGCAGTAAGGTGCGGACTTTTGAGTCCAAACAAGTATGTAATTTGTCAGCCATCAGTGAATGAAATATGCTGACATAACACCCCCTAGGGGTAATTTATAATCTTACAAATTATAACTCTTTACAGCCCGTTGAGAGATGACTTCGACAGCTTCTCAAGACCTCGTCTGCAGGGGCGGCTGTGCAGGCGATGAGTTGTCTTTCTAAGTTAAGTACAAACTCTTTAAACTTACCTGGTAATGCCATTTCTCAACACATCCTGAGAGGTACTACCCTCCAGTCATACCAGCATCAGTAGGTTAGTAGCAACCATCCAGGGAGGTACTACCCTCCAGTCATACCAGCATCAGTAGGTTGGTAGCAACCATCCAGGGAGGTACTACCCTCCAGTCATATCAGCATCAGTAGGTTGGTAGCAACCATCCAGGGAGGTACTACCCTGCAGTCATACCAGCATCAGTAGGTTGGTAGCAACCATCCAGAGAGGTACTACCCTCCAGTCATACCAGCATCAGCAGGTTGGTAGCAACCATCCAGGGAGGTACTACCCTCCAGTCATACCAGCATCAGTAGGTTGGTAGCAACCATCCAGGGAGGTACTACCCTCCAGTCATACCAGCATCAGTAGGTTGGTAGCAACCATTCAGGGAGGTACTACCCTTCAGTCATACCAGCATCAGCAGGTTGGTAGCAACCATCCAGGGAGGTACTACCCTCCAGTCATACCAGCATCAGTAGGTTTGTAGCAACCATTCAGGGAGTTACTACCCTCCAGTCATACCAGCATCAGCAGGTTGGCAGCAACCATCCAGGGAGGTACTACACTCCAGTCATACCAGCATCAGCAGGTTGTTAGCAACCATCCAGGGAGGTACTACCCTCCAGTCATACCAGCATCAGTAGGTTGGTAGCAACCATTCAGGGAGGTACTACCCTCCAGTCATACCAGTATCCATAGGTTGGTAGCAACCATCCAGAGAGGTACTACCCTCCAGTCATACCAACATCAGGAGGTTGGTAGCAACCATTCAGGGAGGTACTACCCTCCAGTCATACCAGTATCAGTAGGTTGGTAGCAACCATTCAGGGAGGTACTACCCCTCAGTCATACCAGCATCAGTAGGTTGGTAGCAACCATTCAGGGAGGTACTACCCTCCAGTCATACCAGCATCATTAGGTTGGTAGCAACTATTCAGGGAGGTACTACCCTCCAGTCATACCAGCATCAGCAGGTTGGTAGCAACCATCCAGGGAGGTACTGCCCTCCAGTCATACCAGCATCAGTAGGTTGGTAGCAACCATCCAGGGAGGTACTACCCTCCAGTCATACCAGCATCAGTAGGTTGGTAGCAACCATCCAGGGAGGTACTGCCCTCCAGTCATACCAGCATCAGTAGGTTGGTAGCAACCATCCAGGGAGGTACTACCCTCCAGTCATACCAGCATCAGTAGGTTGGTAGCAACCATTCAGGGAGGTTCTACCCTCCAGTCACACCAGCATCAGTAGGTTGGTAGCAACCATTCAGGGAGGTACTACCCTCCAGTCACACCAGCAGCTGTAGGTTGGTAGCAACCATTCAAAGAGGTACTACCCTCCAGTCATACCAGCATCAGTTGGTTGGTAGCAACCATTCAGGGAGGTACTACCCTCTAGTCACACCAGCATCAGCAGGTTGGTAGCAACCATCCAGGGAGGTACTACCCTCCAGTCACACCAGCAGCTGTAGGTTGGTAGCAACCATTCAGGGAGGTACTACCCTCCAGTCATACCAGCATCAGTAGGTTGGTAGCAACCATTCGGGGAGGTACTACCCTCCAGTCACACCAGCATCAGGAGGTTGGTAGCAACCCTCCAGGGAGGTACTACCCTCCAGTCACACCAGCAGCTGTAGTTTAGTAGCAACCATCCAGGGAGGTACTACCCTCCAGTCATACCAGCAGCAGTAGGTTGGTAGCAACCATCCAGGGAGGTACTACCCTCCAGTCACACCAGCAGCTGTAGGTTGGTAGCAACCATCCAGGGAGGTACTACCCTCAAGTCATACCAGCAGCAGTAGGTTGGTAGCAACCATCCAGGGAGGTACTACCCTCCAGTCATACCAGCAGCAGTATGTTGGTAGCAACCATCCAGGGAGGTACTACCCTCCAGTCATGCCAGCATCAGCAGGTTGGTAGCAACCATCCAGGGAGGTACTGCCTTCCAGTCATACCAGCATCAGCAGGTTGGTAGCAACCATCCAGGGAGGTACTACCCTCCAGTCACACCAGCAGTTGTAGGTTGGTAGCAACCATCCAGGTAGGTACTACCCTCCAGTCACACCAGCATCAGTAGGTTGGTAGCAACCATCCAGGGAGGTACTACCCTCCAGTCACACCAGCATCAGTAGGTTGGTAGCAACCATCCAGGGAGGTACTACCCTCCAGTCACACAAGCAGCTGTAGGTTGGTAGCAACCATCCAGGGAGGTACTACCCTACAGTCACACCAGCAGCTGTAGGTTGGTAGCAACCATCCAGGGAGGTACTACCCTCCAGTCATACCAGCATCAGTAGGTTGGTAGCAACCATCCAGGGAGGTACTACCCTCCAGTCATACCAGCATCAGTAGGCTGGTAGCAACCATCCAGGGAGGTACTACCCTCCAGTCATACCAGCATCAGTAGGTTGGTAGCAACCATCCAGGGAGGTACTACCCTCCAGTCACACCAGCAGATGTAGGTTGGTAGCAACCATCCAGGGAGGTACTTCCCTCCAGTCACACCAGCAGCTGCAGGTTGGTAGCAACCATCCAGGGAGGTACTACCCTCCAGTCACACCAGCAGATGTAGGTTGGTAGCAACCATCCAGGGAGGTACTACCCTCCAGTCACACCAGCAGCTGCAGGTTGGTAGCAACCAACCAGGGAGGTACTTCCCTCCAGTCACACCAGCAGCTGCAGGTTGGTAGCAACCATCCAGGGAGGTACTACCCTCCAGTCACACCAGCAGCTGTAGGTTGGTAGCAACCATCCAGGGAGGTACTACCCTCCAGTCACACCAGCAGATGTAGGTTGGTAGCAACCATCCAGGGAGGTACTACCCTCCAGTCACACCAGCAGATGTAGGATGGTAGCAACCATCCAGGGAGGTACTACCCTCCAGTCACACCAGCAGCTGCAGGTTGGTAGCAACCATCCAGGGAGGTACTACCCTCCAGTCATACCAGCAGCAGTAGGCTGGACTGGTCAGAGAGCTGGCCGGGAGGACAGTGATCTTGCAGACACACCAGGAGAAGAGGTACACAGATAACACCATCATCTTGTTACCTTCCATTGAATGGCAACACTGAGACTAAAGAATCATATCATAGCCTTCCCGTGGCATGTGTGTAACTCTGTCATTTAGTAATAATGGTGGAATTACCGACAATATGTTAGGCAAATGTACACAGATGCAACTAATGTGACACTGTGGCAACGTTTCCCTCTCCAGGAGTTTTGTCAAGCCAGTTTGACAAAACTCCTGGAAAGCCAAACGTTGTCACAATAAAATGTCACGTTGCACCTGTTATTTATATCGTCACTGTTTCTGCTTGAATCCCTTCCGTCCAGTCAGTTGAAAGAGAGCCCCTGAATATCATCCATGTTATGATCATGTCATCATTGTCATTCTAACATTCAGATTATATGTGACTGATTTCCAGAGTTCTACATTCAAAGCCGAACCTAAGGCCACATTAGCTGCCTATTTACCCAACCAAGCTATTGCTGCTAGAGTCCCACGGTAAGTTTTATTTCTTATAAGGCTTGCCTTGTACCGGATCTTCCTGTTATGGACCAGCACAATGAGCATCCCTTGCATATACCGGAGATGCTTTTGCTGGTACTGCATTCTTCAGGTATGATATACTAAGAGTTGACTGGTCAAGTGCTTCTTGGTGAATCTAATATGTCAGCTCTAGGAAAGCATATGAATATGCACTTGAACTTATTGAACTGTGTGTGTGAGGTGAGGTGAGGACCCAGGACCCAGCGTTGTGTTAGGACCCAGGACCCAACAGTGTGTGAGGACCCAGGACCCATCAGTGTGTGAGGGCCCAGGACCCAGCAGTGTGTTAGGACCCAGGACCCAACAGTGTGTGAGGACCCAGGACCCAGAAGTGTGTGAGGGCCAAGGACCCAGCAATGTGTGAGAACGCAGGACCCAGCAGTGTGTGAGGACCCAGGACCCAGCAGTGTGAGGACCCAGGACCCAGCAGTGTGTGAGGACCCAGGACCCAGCAGTGTGTGAGGGCCCAGGACCCAGCAGTGTGTGAAGACCCAGAACCCAGCAGTGCGTGAGGATCCAGGACCAAGCAGTGTGTGAGGGCCCAGGACCCAGCAATGTGTGAGGACCAAGGACCCAGCAGTGTGTGAGGGCCCAGGACCAGCAGAGTGTGAGAACCCAGGACCCAGCAGTGTGTGAGGACCCAGGACCCAGCAGTGTGTGTGAGGACCCAGGACCCAGCAGTGTGTGAGGACCCAGGACCCAGCAGTGTGTGAGGGCCCAGGACCAGCAGTGTGTGAGGACCCAGGACCAGCAGTGTGTGAGCACCCAGGACCAGCAGTGTGTGAGCACCCAGGACCAGCAGTGTGTGAGGACCCAGGACCAGCAGTGTGTGAGGACCCAGGACCCAGAATTGTGTGAGGGCCTAGGACCAGCAGTGTGTGAGGGCCCAGGACCCAGCAGTGTGTGAGGACCCAGGACCCAGCAGTGTGTGAGGGCCCAGGACCAGCAGTGTGTGAGGACCCAGGACCAGCAGTGTGTGAGGACCCAGGACCAGCAGTGTGTGAGGACCCAGGACCCAGCAGTGTGTGAGGACCCAGGACCCAGCAGTGTGTGAGAACCCAGGACCAAACAGTGTGTGAGGACCCAGGACCCAGCAGTGTGTGTGAGGACCCAGGACGCAGCAGTGTGTGAGGACCCAGGACCCAGCAGTGAGTGAGGGCCCAGGACCAGCAGTGTGTGAGGACCCAGGACCAGCAGTGTGTGAGGACCCAGGACCCAGCAGTGTGTGAGGGCCCAGGACCAAGCAGTGTGAGGGCCCAGGACCCAGCAATGTGTGAGGACCCAGGACCCAGCAGTGTGTGAGGGCCAAGGACCAGCAGTGTGTGAGAACCCAGGACCCAGCAGTGTGTGAGGACCCAGGACCCAGCAGTGTGAGGGCCCAGGACCTGCAGTGTGTGAGGACCCAGGACCCAGCAGTGTGTGAGGGCCCAGCACCAGCAGTGTGTGAGAACCCAGGACCCAGCAGTGTGTGAGGACCCAGGACCCAGCAGTGTGTGAGAACCCAGGACCCAAGAGTGTGTGAGGACCCAGGACCCAGCAGTGTGTGTGAGGACCCAGGACCCAGCAGTGTGTGAGGACCCAGGACCCAGCAGTGTGTGAGGGCCCAGGACCAGCAGTGTGTGAGGACCCAGGACCAGCAGTGTGTGAGGACCCAGGACCAGCAGTGTGTGAGGACCCAGGACCCAGCAGTGTGTGAGGGCCCAGGACCCAGCAGTGTGTGAGGACCCAGGACCCAGTAGTGTGTGAGGGCCTAGGACCAGCAGTGTGTGAGGGCCCAGGACCCAGCAGTGTGTGAGGACCCAGGACCCAGCAGTGTGTGAGGGCCCAGGACCCAGCAGTGTGTGAGGGCCCAGGACCCAGCAATGTGTGAGGACCCAGGACCCAGCAGTGTGTGAGGGCCAAGGACCAGCAGTGTGTGAGAACCCAGGACCCAGCAGTGTGTGAGGACCCAGGACCCAGCAGTGTGAGGGCCCAGGACCTGCAGTGTGTGAGGACCCAGGACCCAGCAGTGTGTGAGGGCCCAGCACCAGCAGTGTGTGAGGACCCAGGACCCAGCAGTGTGTGAGAACCCAGGACCCAACAGTGTGTGAGGACCCAGGACCCAGCAGTGTGTGTAAGGACCCAGGACCCAGCAGTGTGTGAGGACCCAGGACCCAGCAGTGTGTGAGGGCCCAGGACCAGCAGTGTGTGAGGACCCAGGACCAGCAGTGTGTGAGGACCCAGGACCAGCAGTGTGTGAGGACCCAGGACCTAGCAGTGTGTGAGGACCCAGGACCCAGCAGTGTGTGAGAAACCAGGACCCAACAGTGTGTGAGGACCCAGGACCCAGCAGTGTGTGTGAGGACCCAGGACCCAGCAGTGTGTGAGGACCCAGGACCCAGCAGTGTGTGAGGGCCCAGGACCAGCAGTGTGTGAGGACCCAGGACCAGCAGTGTGTGAGGACCCAGGACAAGCAGTGTGTGAGGACCCAGGACCCAGTAGTGTGTGAGGGCCCAGGACCAGCAGTGTGTGAGGGCCCAGGACCCAGCAGTGTGTGAGGACCCAGGACCCAGCAGTGTGTGAGGGCCCAGGACCCAGCAGTGTGTGAGGATCCAGGACCCAGCAGCGTGTGAGTGCCCAGGACCCAGCAGTGTGTGAGGACCCAGGACCCAGCAGTGTGTGAGGACCCAGGACCCAGCAGTGTGTGAGGACCCAGGACCAGCAGTGTGTGAGGGGCCCAGGACCCAGCAGTGTGTGAGGACCCAGGACCCAGCAGTGTGTGAGGGCCCAGGACCCAGCAGTGTGTGAGGACCCAGGACCCAGCAGTGTGTGAGGACAGAGGATCAGCAGTGTGTGAGGACCCAGGACCCAGCAGTGTGAGGACCCAGGACCAGCAGTGTGTGAGGGCCCAGGACCCAGCAGTGTGTGAGGACCCAGCAGTGTGTGAGGACCCAGGACCAGCAGTGTGTGAGAACCCAGGACCCAGCAGTGTGTGAGGAACCAGGACCCAGCAGTGTGAGGGCCCAGGACCAGCAGTGTGTGAGGACCCAGGACCAGCAGTGTGTGAGGACCCAGGACCCAGTAGTGTGTGAGGGCCTAGGACCAGCAGTGTGTGAGGGCCCAGGACCCAGCAGTGTGTGTGAGGACCCAGGACCCAGCAGTGTGTGAGGGCCCAGGACCAGCAGTGTGTGAGAACCCAGGACCCAGTAGTGTGTGAGGAGCCAGGACCCAGCAGTGTGAGGGCCCAGGACCTGCAGTGTGTGAGGACCCAGGACCCAGCAGTGTGTGAGGGCCCAGCACCAGCAGTGTGTGAGGACCCAGGACCCAGCAGTGTGTGAGAACCCAGGACCCAACAGTGTGTGAGGACCCAGGACCCAGCAGTGTGTGTGAGGACCCAGGACCCAGCAGTTTACCTGGAGTTTACCTGGAGAGAGTTCCGGGGGTCAACGCCCCCGCGGCCCGGTCTGAGACCAGGCCTCCTGGTGGATCAGAGCCTGATCAACCAGGCTGTTGCTGCTGGCTGCACGCAAACCAACATACGAGCCACAGCCCGGCTGATCCCTAACTGACTTTAGGTGCTTGTCCAGTGCCAGCTTGCAGTGTGTGAGGACCCAGGACCCAGCAGTGTGTGAGGGCCCAGGACCAGCAGTGTGTGAGGACCCAGGACCAGCAGTGTGTGAGGACCCAGGACCAGCAGTGTGTGAGGACCCAGGACCCAGCAGTGTGTGAGGACCCAGGACCCAGGACCCAGCAGTGTGTGAGAACCCAGGACCCAACAGTGTGTGAGGACCCAGGACCCAGCAGTGTGTGTGAGGACCCAGGACCCAGCAGTGTGTGAGGACCCAGGACCCAGCAGTGTGTGAGGGCCCAGGACCAGCAGTGTGTGAGGACCCAGGACCAGCAGTGTGTGAGGACCCAGGACCCAGCAGTGTGTGAGGGCCCAGGACCCAGCAGTGTGAGAGCCCAGGACCCAGCAATGTGTGAGGACCCAGGACCCAGCAGTGTGTGAGGGCCAAGGACCAGCAGTGTGTGAGAACCCAGGACCCAGCAGTGTGTGAGGACCCAGGACCCAGCAGTGTGAGGGCCCAGGACCTGCAGTGTGTGAGGACCCAGGACCCAGCAGTGTGTGAGGGGCCAGCACCAGCAGTGTGTGAGAACCCAGGACCCAGCAGTGTGTGAGGACCCAGGACCAGCAGTGTGTGAGGACCCAGGACCCAGTAGTGTGTGAGGGCCTAGGACCAGAAGTGTGTGAGGGCCAAGGACCCAGCAGTGTGTGCGGACCCAGGACCCAGCAGTGTGTGAGGGCCCAGGACCCAGCCGTGTGTGAGGGCCCAGGACCCACCAATGTGTGAGGACCCAGGACCCAGCAGTGTGTGAGGGCCAAGGACCAGCAGTGTGTGAGAACCCAGGACCCAGCAGGGTGTGAGGACCCAGGACCCAGCAGTGTGAGGGCCCAGGACCTGCAGTGTGTGAGGACCCAGGACCCAGCAGTGTGTGAGGACCCAGGACCCAGCAGTGTGTGAGAACCCAGGACCCAACAGTGTGTGAGGACCCAGGACCCAGCAGTGTGTGTGAGGACCCAGGACCCAGCAGTGTGTGAGGACCCAGGACCCAGGACCCAGCAGTGTGTGAGGGCCCAGGACCAGCAGTGTGTGAGGACCCATGACCCAGCAGTGTGTGAGAACCCAGGACCCAACAGTGTGTGAGGACCCAGGACCCAGCAGTGTGTGAGGACCCAGGACCCAGCAGTGTGTGAGGACCCAGGACCCAGCAGTGTGTGAGGGCCCAGGACCAGCAGTGTGTGAGGACCCAGGACCCAGCAGTGTGTGAGGGCCCAGGACCAGCAGTGTGTGAGGACCCAGGACCAGCAGTGTGTGAGGACCCAGGACCCAGCAGTGTGTGAGGACCCAGGACCCAGCAGTGTGTGAGGGCCCAGGACCAGCAGTGTGTGAGGACCCAGGACCCAGCAGTGTGTGAGGGCCCAGGACCAGCAGTGTGTGAGGACCCAGGACCAGCAGTGTGTGAGGACCCAGGACCAGCAGTGTGTGAGGACCCAGGACCCAGTAGTGTGTGAGGGCCCAGGACCAGCAGTGTGTGAGGGCCCAGGACCCAGCAGTGTGTGAGGACCAGGACCCAGCAGTGTGTGAGGACCCAGGACCCAGCAGTGTGTGAGGATCCAGGACCCAGCAGCGTGTGAGGGCCCAGGACCCAGCAGTGTGTGAGGACCCAGGACCCAGCAGTGTGTGAGGACCCAGGACCCAGCAGTGTGTGAGGACCCAGGACCAGCAGTGTGTGAGGGCCCAGGACCCAGCAGTGTGTGAGGACCCAGGACCCAGCAGTGTGTGAGGGCCCAGGACCCAGCAGTGTGTGAGGACCCAGGACCCAGCAGTGTGTGAGGACAGAGGACCAGCAGTGTGTGAGGACCCAGGAACCAGCAGTGTGTGAGGACCCAGGACCAGCAGTGTGTGAGGGCAAAGGACCCAGCAGTGTGTGAGGACCCAGGACCAGCAGTGTGTGAGGACCCAGGACCCAGCAGTGTGTGAGGACCCAGGACCCAGCAGTGTGTGAGGACCCAGGACCAGCAGTGTGTGAGGACCCAGGACCAGCAGTGTGTGAGGACCCAGGACCAGCAGTGTGTGTGAGGACCCAGGACCCAGCAGTGTGTGAGGGCCCAGGACCAGCAGTGTGTGAGGACCCAGGACCCAGCAGTGTGTGAGGACCCAGGATCAGTAGTGTGTGAGGACCCAGGACCAGCAGTGTGTGAGGACCCAGGACCCAGCAGTGTGTGAGGACCCAGGACCAGCAGTGTGCGAGGACCCAGGTCCCAGCAGTGTGTGAGAACCCAGGACCAGCAGTGTGTGAGGACCCAGGACCAGCAGTGTGTGAGGACCCAGGACCAGCAGTGTGTGAGGACCCAGGACCCAGCAGTGTGTGAGGACCCAGGACCCAGCAGTGTGTGAGGACCCAGGACCAGCAGTGTGTGAGGACCCAGGACCAGCAGTGTGTGAGGACCCAGGACCCAGCAGTGTGTGAGGACCCAGGACCAGCACTGTGTGAGGACCCAGGACCCAGCAGTGTGTGAGGACCTAGGACCAGCAGTGTGTGAGGACCCAGGACCCAGCAGTGTGTGAGGACCCAGGACCAGCAGTGTGTGAGGACCCAGAACCAGCAGTGTGTGAGGACCCAGGACCAGCAGTGTGTGAGGACCCAGGACCAGCAGTGTGTGAGGACCCAGGACCAGCAGTGTGTGAGGACCGAGGACCCAGGACCCAGCAGTGTGTGAGAACCCAGGACCAGCAGTGTGTGAGGACCCAGGACCCAGCAGCGTGTGAGGACCCAGGACCAGCAGTGTGTGAGGACCCAGGACCCAGCAGTTTGTGAGGACCCAGGACCCAGCAGTGTGTGAGGGCCCAGGACCAGCAGTGTGTGAGGACCCATGACCCAGTAGTGTGTGAGGACCCAGGATCAGTAGTGTGTGAGGACCCAGGACCAGCAGTGTATGAGGACCCAGGACCCAGCAGTGTGTGAGGACCCAGGACCAGCAGTGTGTGAGGACCCAGGACCAGCAGTGTGTGAGGACCCAGGACCAGCAGTGTGTGAGGACCCAGGACCAGCAGTGTGTGAGGACCCAGGACCCAGCAGTGTGAGGACCCAGGACCCAGCAGTGTGTGAGGACCCAGGACCAGCAGTGTGTGAGGACGCAGAACCAGCAGTGTGTGAGGACCCAGAACCAGCAGTGTGTGAGGACCCAGGGCCCAGCAGTGTGTGAGGACCCAGGACCAGCAGTGTGTGAGGACCCAGGACCCAGCAGTGTGTGAGGACCCAGGACCCAGCAGTGTGTGAGGGCCCAGGACCCAGCAGTGTGTGAGGACCCAGGACCCAGCAGTGTGTGAGGACAGAGGACCAGCAGTGTGTGAGGACCCAGGAACCAGCAGTGTGTGAGGACCCAGGACCAGCAGTGTGTGAGGGCAAAGGACCCAGCAGTGTGTGAGGACCCAGCAGTGTGTGAGGACCCAGGACCAGCAGTGTGTGAGGACCCAGGACCCAGCAGTGTGTGAGGACCCAGGACCCAGCAGTGTGTGAGGACCCAGGACCAGCAGTGTGTGAGGACCCAGGACCAGCAGTGTGTGAGGACCCAGGCCCAGCAGTGCGTGAGGACCCAGGACCAGCAGTGTGTGAGGACCCAGGACCAGCAGTGTGTGAGGACCCAGGACCAGCAGTGTGTGAGGACCCAGGACCCAGCAGTGTGTGAGGACCCAGGACCCAGCAGTGTGTGAGGACCCAGGACCAGCAGTGTGTGAGGACCCAGGACCAGCAGTGTGTGAGGACCCAGGACCAGCAGTGTGTGTGAGGACCCAGGACCCAGCAGTGTGTGAGGGCCCAGGACCAGCAGTGTGTGAGGATCCAGGACCCAGCAGTGTGTGAGGACCCAGGATCAGTAGTGTGTGAGGACCCAGGACCAGCAGTGTGTGAGGACCCAGGACCCAGCAGTGTGTGAGGACCCAGGACCAGCAGTGTGCGAGGACCCAGGTCCCAGCAGTGTGTGAGAACCCAGGACCAGCAGTGTGTGAGGACCCAGGACCAGCAGTGTGTGAGGACCCAGGACCAGCAGTGTGTGAGGACCCAGGACCCAGCAGTGTGTGAGGACCCAGGACCAGCACTGTGTGAGGACCCAGGACCCAGCAGTGTGTGAGGACCTAGGACCAGCAGTGTGTGAGGACCCAGGACCCAGCAGTGTGTGAGGACCCAGGACCAGCAGTGTGTGAGGACCCAGAACCAGCAGTGTGTGAGGACCCAGGACCAGCAGTGTGTGAGGACCCAGGACCAGCAGTGTGTGAGGACCCAGGACCAGCAGTGTGTGAGGACCGAGGACCCAGGACCCAGCAGTGTGTGAGAACCCAGGACCAGCAGTGTGTGAGGACCCAGGACCCAGCAGCGTGTGAGGACCCAGGACCAGCAGTGTGTGAGGACCCAGGACCCAGCAGTTTGTGAGGACCCAGGACCCAGCAGTGTGTGAGGGCCCAGGACCAGCAGTGTGTGAGGACCCATGACCCAGTAGTGTGTGAGGACCCAGGATCAGTAGTGTGTGAGGACCCAGGACCAGCAGTGTGTGAGGACCCAGGACCCAGCAGTGTGTGAGGACCCAGGACCAGCAGTGTGTGAGGACCCAGGACCAGCAGTGTGTGAGGACCCAGGACCAGCAGTGTGTGAGGACCCAGGACCAGCAGTGTGTGAGGACCCAGGACCCAGCAGTGTGAGGACCCAGGACCCAGCAGTGTGTGAGGACCCAGGACCAGCAGTGTGTGAGGACGCAGAACCAGCAGTGTGTGAGGACCCAGAACCAGCAGTGTGTGAGGACCCAGGACCCAGCAGTGTGTGAGGACCCAGGACCGGCAGTGTGTGAGGACCCAGGACCCAGCAGTGTGTGAGGACCCAGGACCAGCAGTGTGTGAGGACCCAGAACCAGCAGTGTGTGAGGACCCAGGACCAGCAGTGTGTGAGGACCCAGGACCAGCAGTGTGTGAGGACCCAGGACCAGCAGTGTGTGAGGACCGAGGACCCAGGACCCAGCAGTGTGTGAGAACCCAGGACCAGTAGTGTGTGAGGACCCAGGACCCAGCAGTGTGTGAGGACCCAGGACCCAGCAGTGCGTGAGGACCCAGGACCCAGCTGTGTGTGAGGACCCAGGACCAGCAGTGTGTGAGGGCCCAGGACCAGTAGTGTGTGAGGACCCAGGACCAGCAGTGTGTGAGGACCCATAACCCAGCAGTGTGTGACCCAGCAGTGTGTGAGGGCCCAGGACCAGCAGTGTGTGAGGACCCAGGACCCAGCAGTGTGTGAGGACCCACGCCCCAGCAGTGTGTGAGGACCCAGGACCCAGCAGTGTGTGAGGACCCAGGACCAGCAGTGTGTGAGGACCCAGGAACCAGCAGTGTGTGAGGACCCAGGACCAGCAGTGTGTGAGGACCCAGGACCAGCAGTGTGAGGACCCAGGACCCAGCAGTGTGCGAGGACCCAGGACCCAGCAGTGTTTGAGGCCCCTGTACCAGCAGTGTGTGAGGACCCAGAACCAGCAGTGTGTGAGGACCCAGGACCAGCAGTGTGTGAGGACCCAGGACCAGCAGTGTGTGAGGACCCAGGACCAGCAGTGTGTGAGGACCCCCAGGACCCAGCAGTGTGTGAGAACCCAGGACCAGTGTGTGTGAGGACCCAGGACCCAGCAGTGTGTGAGGACCCAGGACATAGCAGTGTGTGAGGACCCAGGACCAGCAGTGTGTGAGGGCCCAGGACCAGCAGTGTGTGAGGACCCAGGACCAGCAGTGTGTGAGGACCCAGAACCAGCAGTGTGTGAGGACCCAGGACCCAGCAGTGTGTGAGGACCCAGGACCAGCAGTGTGTGAGGACCCAGGACCCAGCAGTTTGTGAGGACCCAGGACCCAGCAGTGTGTGAGGGCCCAGGACCAGCAGTGTGTGAGGACCCAGACCCAGTAGTGTGTGAGGACCAGCAGTGTGTGAGGACCCAGGACCAGCAGTGTGTGAGGACCCAGGACCCAGCAGTGTGTGAGGGCCCACCGAGGACCCAGGACCCAGCAGTGTGTGAGAACCCAGGACCAGCAGTGTGTGAGGACCCAGGACCCAGCAGTGTGTGAGGACCCAGGACCCAGCCAGGATCAGTGTGTGAGGACCCAGGACCAGCAGTGTGTGAGGACCCAGGACCCAGCAGTGTGTGAGGCCCCAGGACCAGCAGTGTGTGAGGACCCAGGACCAGCAGTGTGTGAGGACCCAGGACCAGCAGTGTGTGAGGACCTAGGACCAGCAGTGTGTGAGGACCCAGGACCCAGCAGTGTGAGGACCCAGGACCCAGCAGTGTGTGAGGACCCAGGACCAGCAGTGTGTGAGGACCCAGAACCAGCAGTGTGTGAGGACCCAGAACCAGCAGTGTGTGAGGACCCAGGACCCAGCAGTGTGTGAGGACCCAGGACCAGCAGTGTTTGAGGACCCAGGACCCAGCAGTGTGTGAGGACCCAGGACCAGCAGTGTGTGAGGACCCAGAACCAGCAGTGTGTGAGGACCCAGGACCAGCAGTGTGTGAGGACCCAGGACCAGCAGTGTGTGAGGACCCAGGACCAGCAGTGTGTGAGGACCGAGGACCCAGGACCCAGCAGTGTGTGAGAACCCAGGACCAGTAGTGTGTGAGGACCCAGGACCCAGCAGTGTGTGAGGACCCAGGACCCAGCAGTGCGTGAGGACCCAGGACCCAGCTGTGTGTGAGGACCCAGGACCAGCAGTGTGTGAGGGCCCAGGACCAGCAGTGTGTGAGGACCCAGGACCAGCAGTGTGTGAGGACCCAGGACCCAGCAGTGTGTGAGGGCCCAGGACCAGCAGTGTGTGAGGACCCAGGACCCAGCAGTGTGTGAGGACCCAGGACCAGCAGTGTGTGAGGACCCAGGACCAGCAGTGTGTGAGGACCCAGGACCCAGCAGTGTGTGAGGACCCAGGACCAGCAGTGTGTGAGGACCCAGGACCAGCAGTGTGTGAGGACCCAGGACCAGCAGTGTGTGAGGACCCAGGACCCAGCAGTGTGTGAGGACCCAGGACCCAGCAGTGTGTGAGGACCCAGGACCCAGCAGTGTGTGAGGACCCAGGACCCAGCAGTGTGTGAGGACCCAGGACCAGCAGTGTGTGAGGACCCAGGACCCAGCAGTGTGTGAGGACCCAGGACCAGCAGTGTGTGAGGACCCAGGACCAGCAGTGTGTGAGAACCCAGGACCAGCAGTGTGTGAGAACCCAGGACCAGCAGTGTGTGAGGACCCAGGACCAGCAGTGTGTGAGGGCCCAGGACCAGCAGTGTGTGAGGACCCAGGACCAGCAGTGTGTGAGGACCCAGGACCAGCAGTGTGTGAGGACCCAGGACCCAGCAGTGTGTGAGGGCCCAGGACCAGCAGTGTGTGAGGACCCAGGACCCAGCAGTGTGTGAGGACCCAGGACCAGCAGTGTGTGAGGGCCCAGGACCAGCAGTGTGTGAGGACCCAGGACCCAGCAGTGTGTGAGGACCCAGGACCCAGCAGTGTGTGAGGACCCAGGACCAGCAGTGTGTGAGGGCCCAGGACCAGCAGTGTGTGAGGACCCAGGACCCAGCAGTGTGTGAGGGCCCAGGACCAGCAGTGTGTGAGGACCCAGGACCAGCAGTGTGTGAGGACCCAGGACCAGCAGTGTGTGAGGGCCCAGGACCAGCAGTGTGTGAGGACCCAGGACCCAGCAGTGTGTGTGTGTGTTAGTAGTGTTGCTGTGCACTTGTGTAATATACTTAGATCATCCCAGCTACTTTACGTTAAGGGCACCTTCTAGCTGTGACGTCACGAGTCCCTCACATGTGAGCCGCCAACTATTATAGTATTATAGGCCTTCCATTCAGTGTGTGTGTGTGTGTTTAAGGCGGGGTCAATGAGCTCTGTGATCCCTTAACATTCCTAAGCTGTGAGAGTTGTAACGACTATGGTATGAGTATACATGGTGTGTATACATACATGACACCAGGAAGCAGCAGTGTGTGTGTGTGTGTGTGTGGACACACACACACACACACTCCTATTCTCCTCGCCCCAACTTTCACTTATTGTTGCTCCAAAAACCACCGCTTCCATCCCTCCCTTCCTGTCAACCTCTCTCAATCCTACATTTTACTTTTATCCTACATTCCTTAATTTCACCCTACACTCCATACCTTCATCACACACTTCACGGGTGTTCTGTGGTTCGGTTGGTAATGCTCTCGCCTCACATAATGAGTGTCCGTGTTTCGATCCCCGGTATACCTGGAGTTTACCTGGAGAGAGTTCCGGGGGTCAACGCCCCCGCGGCCCGGTCTGTGACCAGGCCTCCACGAAACGCTGGACATGTTTCCTTACACTTACTGTCCCTGTTCACCTATCAGTAAGTAGGTACCTGGGTGCAAGTTGACTGGTGTGGGTCGCATCCTGGGGACAATTTCGAAGGACTCCAATGGAAATAAAACGGACAATCCTCGATGACGCACTGACTTTCTTGGGTTATCCTGGATGGCTAACCTTTCCTACCCCTGGGTAAAAATCCCAACAAATTTAATCTTATCCTTTACTACAAACATTCACTTTTGCACTCCCTCTGTCCTACACTCCACACCTTCATCCGACATTTCCTACCATCATCCTACACTATCCCACCCACTACCTGCACTACCAGTTCTGGCAGCACCCGTACCCAGGCAAGGCCATCCTACCACCATTCACAAGCTGTATCTGTTACATCAGTTAATGTAACATCGCCCCCAGACTCAGAGCGCACACCAGCCCTCCTCAGACCGCTAGTAAACACTACAGGCATAACAACAGCTAAGAAGCTCACTGGAGAGTAAACACAAATGTGTACTGTAAACAAATTCAAGTCTGCAATATTTAAAGACTATCTTATTTACGACGGTATGTTTTAGATGTCAGCTAGGTTTGTATACACTGTAAGTGTACTTGTAGAAATAAACATTATTATTATTATTATTATTATTATTATTATTATTATTATTATTATTATGTGAGGAGAAAAGACCAACACTTTTGATGTAACTCACCGTTGACATATCTTCGATGGGTTTCGGGAGTTTTCCCCCAGTTTCGCAGGACTGCTGTGAGCCAGGCTTGTCTGCTGCTTGTCTGGACAACCAGGTGCAACCCTCAGAGTGCACAAGGTTTCTGTTTCACACCCAAAAGTGTGTGAAAACACAAACATTGGTGTATCTCACTAGATAGCGACTACCAACCTTTTACCAATGGTATGATAGGAGGGTGGTACCTCCCTGAGTGGCTGTAAGCCAACCTGCCTCCTGTGGTATGATAGGAGGGTGGTACCTCCCTGAGTGGCTGTAAGCCAACCTGCCTCCTGTGGTATGATAGGAGGGTGGTACCTCCCTGAGTGGCTGTAAGCCAACCTGCCTCCTGTGGTATGATAGGAGGGTGGTACCACCCTAAATGGTTGTAAACCAACTTGCTACCAGTGGTATGATAGGAGGGTGGTACCTCCCTGAATGACTGTAAACCATCCTGCTTCCAGTGGTATGACAATAGGGTGGTACCTCCGTGAATGGCTGTAAGCCAACCTGCCTCCGGTGGTATGATAGGAGGGTGGTACCTCCTTGGAAGATTTCTTTAAACCGACACGTCACCTGAACGAGTACTACCAAACATACGTTACTAACACACTGAACTCAAACTCAAATATCAACCCATAACATCAAAACGTCTCGACGGTGTGAAACACAAACGAGTAAATTTCCCGGAGCATCGTAAGTACACACAACACAAAAAATGTAGAGATCAATAGCAGGAAAAATAACAGAAGATAAAATGAAGCTTCAAGATGAAGCTTCAAGACGAAGCTTCAAGAAGAAGCAGAGATGCTGCTACTATAACACTGGTGCACACTAACCCGCCGTTAATTAACGCTGGTTAGAAGGTATGAGTGGAGAATGCACGGAAAACTTGCAGTAGCGGCACTCTCAAGCAACTTTAGTATCGGGAATGCATAAAGTGTGTTAAGTTATACCACCGCAGAGCACACTATACCACCGCAGCGCGCACTATACCACCGCAGCGCACACTATACCACCGCAGCGCACACTATACCACCGCAGCGCGCACTATACCACCGCAGCGCACACTATACCACCGCAGCGCACACTATACCACCGCAGCGCACACTATACCACCGCAGCGCGCACTATACCACCGCAGCGCACACTATACCACCGCAGCGCACACTATACCACCGCAGCGCACACTATACCACCGCAGCGCGCACTATACCACCGCAGCGCACACTATACCACCGCAGCGCACACTATACCACCGCAGCGCTCACTATACCACCGCAGCGCGCACTATACCACCGCAGCGCACACTATACCACCGCAGCGCGCACTATACCACCGCAGCGCGCACTATACCACCGCAGAGCACACTATACCACCGCAGCGCACACTATACCACCGCAGCGCGCACTATACCACCGCAGAGCACACTATACCACCGCAGAGCACACTATACCACCGCAGTGCACACTATACCACCGCAGAGCACACTATACCACCGCAGCGCACACTATACCACCGCAGCGCGCACTATACCACCGCAGAGCACACTATACCACCGCAGAGCACACTATACCACCGCAGCGCACACTATACCACCGCAGCGCACACTATACCACCGCAGCGCGCACTATACCACCGCAGTGCACACTATACCACCGCAGAGCACACTATACCACCGCAGCGCACACTATACCACCGCAGCGCGCACTATACCACCGCAGAGCACACTATACCACCGCAGCACACACTATACCACCGCAGAGCACACTATACCACCGCAGTGCACACTATACCACCGCAGCGCGCACTATACCACCGCAGTGCACACTATACCACCGCAGCGCGCACTATACCACCGCAGCGCGCACTATACCACCGCAGCACACACTATACCACCGCAGTGCACACTATACCACCACAGTGCACACTATACCACCGCAGCGCGCACTATACCACCGCAGCACACACTATACCACCGCAGCACACACTATACCACCGCAGTGCACACTATACCACCGCAGTGCACACTATACCACCGCAGCGCGCACTATACCACCGCAGCACACACTATACCACCGCAGAGCACACTATACCACCGCAGAGCACACTATACCACCGCAGTGCACACTATACCACCGCAGCGCGCACTATACCACCGCAGAGCACACTATACCACCGCAGAGCACACTATACCACCGCAGAGCACACTATACCACCGCAGTGCACACTATACCACCGCAGCGCGCACTATACCACCGCAGCACACACTATACCACCGCAGAGCACACTATACCACCGCAGTGCACACTATACCACCGCAGCGCGCACTATACCACCGCAGCACACACTATACCACCGCAGCGCGCACTATACCACCGCAGCGCACACTATACCACCGCAGCGCGCACTATACCACCGCAGCACACACTATACCACCGCAGCGCGCACTATACCACCGCAGCACACACTATACCACCGCAGCGCGCACTATACCACCGCAGCGCACACTATACCACCGCAGCGCGCACTATACCACCGCAGCACACACTATACCACCGCAGCGCACACTATACCACCGCAGCACACACTATACCACCGCAGCGCGCACTATACCACCGCAGCGCACACTATACCACCGCAGCGTGCACTATACCACCGCAGCACACACTATACCACCGCAGCGCGCACTATACCACCGCAGCACACACTATACCACCGCAGCGCACACTATACCACCGCAGCACACACTATACCACCGCAGCGCGCACTATACCACCGCAGCGCACACTATACCACCGCAGCGCGCACTATACCACCGCAGCTCACACTATAGCACCGCTGAGCGCAGTATACCACCGCAGCACACACTATACCACCGCAGCGCGCACTATACCACCGCAGCGCACACTATACCACCGCAGCGTGCACTATACCACCGCAGCTCACACTATACCACCGCAGCGCGCACTATACCACCGCAGCACACACTATACCACCGCAGCGCACACTATACCACCGCAGCACACACTATACCACCGCAGCGCGCACTATACCACCGCAGCGCACACTATACCACCGCAGCGCGCACTATACCACCGCAGCGCACACTATACCACCGCAGCGCGCACTATACCACCGCAGCACACACTATACCACCGCAGCGCGCACTATACCACCGCAGCGCACACTATACCACCGCAGCATGCACTATACCACCGCAGCGCACACTATACCACCGCAGCGCGCACTATACCACCGCAGCACACACTATACCACCGCAGCGCGCACTATACCACCGCAGCGCACACTATACCACCGCAGCGCGCACTATACCACCGCAGCGCGCACTATACCACCGCAGCGCACACTATACCACCGCAGCGCACACTATACCACCGCAGCGCACACTATACCACCGCAGCACACACTATACCACCGCAGCACACACTATACCACCGCAGCACACACTATACCACCGCAGCGCACACTATACCACCGCAGCGCACACTATACCACCGCAGCACACACTATACCACCGCAGCACACACTATACCACCGCAGCGCACACTATACCACCGCAGCGCGCACTATACCACTGCAGCGCACACTATACCACCGCAGCGCACACGATACCACCGCAGCGCACACTATACCACCGCAGCGCACACTATACCACCGCAGCACACACTATACCACCGCAGCGCACACTATACCACCGCAGTGCACACTATACCACCGCAGTGCACACTATACCACCGCAGTGCACACTATACCACCGCAGCGTGCACTATACCACCTCAGCACACACTATACCACCGCAGCGCACACTATACCACCGCAGTGCACACTATACCACAGCAGCGCACACTATACCACCGCAGCGCACACTATACCACCGCAGCGCGCACTATACCACTGCAGCGCACACTATACCACCACAGCGCACACTATACCACTGCAGCGCACACTATACCACTGCAGTGCACACTATACCACCGCAGCGCACACTATACCACCGCAGCGCGCACTATACCACTGCAGCACACACTATACCACCGCAGCGCACACTATAACACCGCAGTGCACACTATACCACTGCAGCGCACACTATACCACCGCAGTGCACACTATACCACCGCAGCGCACACTATACCACCGCAGCGCACACTATACCACCGCAGCGCACACTATACCACCGCAGCGCACACTATACCACCACAGCGCGCACTATACCACCTCAGCGCGCACTATACCACCGCAGCGCACACTATACCACCGCAGCGCGCACTATACCACTGCAGCGCACACTATACCACCGCAGTGCACACTATACCACCGCAGCGCACACTATACCACCGCAGCGCACACTATACCACCGCAGCGCGCACTATACCACCGCAGCGCACACTATACCACCGCAGCGCGCACTATACCACCGCAGCGCGCACTATACCACCGCAGCGCGCACTATACCACCGCAGCGCACACTATACCACCGCAGCGCACACTATACCACCGCAGCGCACACTATACCACCGCAGCGCGCACTATACCACCGCAGCGCACACTATACCACCGCAGAGCGCACTATACCACCGCAGCGTGCACTATACCACCGCAGCACGCACTATACCACCGCAGCGCACACTATACCACCGCAGCGCACACTATACCACCGCAGCGCACACTATACCACCGCAGCGCACACTATACCACCGCAGCACACACTATACCACCGCAGCGCGCACTATACCACCGCAGCGCGCACTATACCACCGCAGCGCGCACTATACCACCGCAGCGCACACTATACCACCGCAGCGCACACTATACCACCGCAGCGCACACTATACCACCGCAGCGCACACTATACCACCGCAGCGCACACTATACCACCGCAGCGCACACTATACCACTGCAGCGCACACTATACCACCGCAGCGCACACTATACCACAGCAGCGCACACTATACCACCACAGCGCACACTATACCACCGCAGCGCACACTATACCACCGCAGCGCACACTATACCACCGCAGTGCACACTATACCACCTCAGCGCACACTATACCACCGCAGCACACACTATACCACCGCAGCTCACACTATACCACTGCAGCGCACACTATACCACCCCAGCGCACGCTATACCACCGCAGCGCACGCTATACCACTGCAGCGCACACTATACCACCACAGCGCACACTATACCACCGCAGCACACACTATACCACTGCAGTGCACACTATACCACCACAGCGCACACTATACCACCGCAGCGCACACTATACCACCGCAGCGCACACTATACCACCACAGTGCACACTATACCACCGCAGCGCACACTATACCACCGCAGCGCACACTATACCACCGCAGCACACACTATACCACTGCAGCGCACACTATACCACGGTAGTGCACACTATACCACCGCAGCGCACACTATACCACCGCAGCACACACTATACCACCGCAGCGCTCACTATACCACCGCAGCACACACTATACCACCGCAGCGCACACTATACCACCGCAGTGCACACTATACCACCGCAGCACACACTATACCACCGCAGCACACACTATACCACCGCAGCGCACACTATACCACCGCAGTGCACACTATACCACCGCAGTGCACACTATACCACCGCAGCGCACACGATACCACCGCAGCGCACACTATACCACCGCAGCGCACACTATACCACCGCAGCACACACTATACCACCGCAGCGCACACTATACCACCGCAGCGCACACTATACCACCGCAGTGCACACTATACCACCGCAGCGCACACTATACCACCGCAGCGTGCACTATACCACCTCAGCACACACTATACCACCGCAGCGCACACTATACCACCGCAGTGCACACTATACCACAGCAGCGCACACTATACCACCGCAGTGCACACTATACCACCGCAGCGCGCACTATACCACTGCAGCGCACACTATACCACCACAGCGCACACTATACCACTGCAGCGCACACTATACCACTGCAGTGCACACTATACCACCGCAGCGCACACTATACCACCGCAGCGCGCACTATACCACTGCAGCACACACTATACCACCGCAGCGCACACTATAACACCGCAGGGCACACTATACCACTGCAGCGCACACTATACCACCGCAGTGCACACTATACCACCGCAGTGCACACTATACCACCGCAGTGCACACTATACCACCGCAGCGTGCACTATACCACCGCAGCGCACACTATACCACCACAGCGCGCACTATACCACCACAGCGCGCACTATACCACCGCAGCGCACACTATACCACCGCAGCGCGCACTATACCACCGCAGCGCACACTATACCACTGCAGCGCACACTATACCACCGCAGCGCACACTATACCACCGCAGCGCACACTATACCACCGCAGCGCGCACTATACCACCGCAGCGCACACTATACCACCGCAGCACGCACTATACCACCGCAGCGCGCACTATACCACCGCAGCACGCACTATACCACCGCAGCGCACACTATACCACCGCAGCGCACACTATACCACCGCAGCGCACACTATACCACCGCAGCGCGCACTATACCACCGCAGCGCACACTATACCACCGCAGCGCACTATACTATACCACCGCAGCGCTCACTATACCACCGCAGCGCACACTATACCACCGCAGCGCACACTATACCACCGCAGCGCACACTATACCACCGCAGCACACACTATACCACCGCAGCGCACACTATACCACCGCAGCGCACACTATACCACCGCAGCGCACACTATACCACCGCAGCGCACACTATACCACCGCAGCGCACACTATACCACCGCAGCGCACACTATACCACCGCAGCGCACACTATACCACCGCAGCGCACACTATACCACCGCAGCGCACACTATACCACTGCAGCGCACACTATACCACCGCAGCGCACACTATACCACAGCAGCGCACACTATACCACCACAGCGCACACTATACCACCGCAGCGCACACTATACCACCGCAGCACACACTATACCACCGCAGTGCACACTATACCACCTCAGCGCACACTATACCACCGCAGCACACACTATACCACCGCAGCTCACACTATACCACTGCAGCGCACACTATACCACCCCAGCGCACGCTATACCACCGCAGCGCACGCTATACCACTGCAGCGCACACTATACCACCTCAGCGCACACTATACCACCGCAGGGCACACTATACCACTGCAGAGCACACTATACCACCACAGCGCACACTATACCACCGCAGCGCACACTATACCACCGCAGCGCACACTATACCACCACAGTGCACACTATACCACCGCAGCGCACACTATACCACCGCAGCGCACACTATACCACCGCAGCGCACACTATACCACCGCAGCGCACACTATACCACGGCAGTGCACACTATACCACCACAGCGCACACTATACCACCGCAGCACACACTATACCACCGAAGCACACACTATACCACCGCAGCGCACACTATACCACTGCAGTGCACACTATACCACCGTAGCACACACTATAAACCTCCTGTAAAATTTATACCTGCAATCTGAACCAGGATGCCCTCTCTTGAGCAACTTTACCAGCAGTTGAGAGAAGAGCTCAGAGTTGCTAAGATGAAGATACGGCGATTAACGGAGGAGAACAAGAGCATACGTAGTAATCCTTCTGCTGTGAGTCCCCAGGTTAAGTCACCTAGAGTCGGCCACAGGAAAGTGACTGAAAGTGACTGAGGTCAGATTTTCTTACTGACTACCTGAGCAGCCAGGCTGTTTCTACCATCATAACCTGGCTGATATAACTCGTTTTTGCATGAACTGGTCTTATTTCCTCTTGAAAACTGCTGCCACTATATCCGACAATATTTCTTACATCTGCTCGTAAAAAGTTGAAGAGTTCTGAGCATAGATGTTGACGCGGTGTTCTCTCATTACAGTCACTTGTTATGGTCGTCTGCGGATCAACAATGTGACCTTTGAACATTTTTCATGTAACAGGTTTTTCTTCTCTTTTCCATAACATCCCAGGTGTTATAAGGCATTACCCAGTAGTTTATATGTTTTATTGAATCTGTGCGGACATCGAAAGACCTGCGTACATATTCCAGTTCTGCTGGTCTTGAAAGGTGCACTGGGCACAACAATATTCCAGTTCTGTTAGCCTTGAAAGGTGCACTGGGCACACTATTCCGGTTCTGTTAGCCTTGAAAGGTGCACTGGGAACAATATTCCAGTTCTGTTAGCCTTGAAAGGTGCACTGGGAACAATATTCCAGTTCTGCTAGCCTTGAAAGGTGCACTGGGCACACTATTCCGGTTCTGTTAGCCTTGAAAGGTGCACTGGGAACAACAATATTCCAGTTCTGCCAGCCTTGAAAGGTGCACTGGGCACACTATTCCGGTTCTGTTAGCCTTGAAAGGTGCACTGGGAACAACAATATTCCAGTTCCGCTAGCCTTGAAAGGTGCACTGGGCACAACAATATTCCAATTCTGTTAGCCTTGAAAGGTGCACTGGGCACAACAATATTCCAGTTCTGTTAGCCTTGAAAGGTGCACTGGGAACAATATTCCAGTTCTGCTAGCCTTGAAAGGTGCACTGGGCACAACAATATTCCAGTTCTGTTAGCCTTGAAAGGTGCACTGGGCACAACAATATTCCAGTTCTGTTAGCCTTGAAAGGTGCACTGGGAACAATATTCCAGTTCTGCCAGCCTTGAAAGGTGCACTGGGAACAATATTCCAGTTCTGCTAGCCTTGAAAGGTGCACTGGGAACAACAATATTCCAGTTCTGTTAGCCTTGAAAGGTGCACTGGGCACAACAATATTCCAGTTCTGTTAGCCTTGAAAGGTGCACTGGGAACAACAATATTCCAGTTCTGCCAGCCTTGAAAGGTGCACTGGGAACAACAATATTCCAGTTCTGTTAGCCTTGAAAGGTGCACTGGGCACAACAATATTCCAGTTCTGTTAGCCTTGAAAGGTGCACTGGGAACAACAATATTCCAGTTCTGCCAGCCTTGAAAGGTGCACTGGGAACAACAATATTCCAGTTCTGCCAGCCTTGAAAGGTGCACTGGGAACAACAATATTCCAGTTCTGCCAGCCTTGAAAGGTGCACTGGGCACAACAATATTCCAGTTCTGCTAGCCTTGAAAGGTGCACTGGGCACAACAATATTCCAGTTCTGCCAGCCTTGAAAGGTGCACTGGGAACAACAATATTCCAGTTCTGCCAGCCTTGAAAGGTGCACTGGGAACAACAATATTCCAGTTCTGCTAGCCTTGAAAGGTGCACTGGGCACAACAATATTCCAGTTCTGCCAGCCTTGAAAGGTGCACTGGGAACAACAATATTCCAGTTCTGCCAGCCTTGAAAGGTGCACTGGGAACAACAATATTCCAGTTCTGCCAGCATTGAAAGGTGCACTGGGCACAACAATATTCCAGTTCTGCCAGCCTTGAAAGGTGCACTGGGAACAACAATATTCCAGTTCTGCCAGCCTTGAAAGGTGCACTGGGAACAACAATATTCCAGTTCTGTTAGCCTTGAAAGGTGCACTGGGAACAACAATATTCCAGTTCTGCCAGCCTTGAAAGGTGCACTGGGAACAACAATATTCCAGTTCTGCCAGCCTTGAAAGGTGCACTGGGAACAACAATATTCCAGTTCTGCTAGCCTTGAAAGGTGCACTGGGAACAACAATATTCCAGTTCTGCCAGCCTTGAAAGGTGCACTGGGAACAACAATATTCCAGTTCTGTTAGCCTTGAAAGGTGCACTGGGCACAACAATATTCCAGTTCTGCCAGCCTTGAAAGGTGGACTGGGCACAACAATATTCCAGTTCTGCCAGCCTTGAAAGGTGCACTGGGAACAACAATATTCCAGTTCTGCCAGCCTTGAAAGATGCACTGGGAACAACAATATTCCAGTTCTGCTAGCCTTGAAAGGTGCACTGGGAACAACAATAGTTACCAGTCGTAACAGAACAAGTGAATTGAAAAGCATCATCACTGATGCAACTTGTGTTTAGAAATTACTAGCTATGCAATGTGTTGTTAGATTGTCTTGCTTTTGCGTGTTCCATTTGTTCTAAAAGATGGTGTGGAGGCGTTTTTATCCTGCGGTAACTTTCAGTTATTCGTTATTGCTATATCTAAGTAGTTACAATTTATAGTCATTAAGCATTGTTATTTTCCTCTGTTCACGAGAAGACTCTCTTAATATATGGAATTTTTGTTCGTCGTTGATGCTTATTTTAGACATCGTCTGCAAAGTATGATAAGAGATTGTGGTTATTGCTCTTTATCGATGTCTGTTATGATGATGATAGCTGCACCCGGGGTAGCAGGACCCAGCTGCACCCGGGGTAGCAGGACCCAGCTGCACCCGGGGCAGGACCCAGCTGCACCCGGGGCAGCAGGACCCAGCTGCACCCGGGGCAGCAGGACCCAGCTGCACCCGGGGCAGGACCCAGCTGCACCCGGGGCAGCAGGACCCAGCTGCACCCGGGGCAGGACCCAGCTGCACCCGGGGCAGCAGGACCCAGCTGCACCCGGGGTAGCAGGACCCAGCTGCACCCGGGGTAGCAAGACCCAGCTGCACCCGGGGTAGCAAGACCCAGCTGCACCCGGGGCAGCAAGACCCAGCTGCACCCGGGGTACCAGGACCCAGCTGCACCCGGGGTACCAGGACCCAGCTGCACCCGGGGTAGCAGGACCCAGCTGCACCCGGGGCAGCAGGACCCAGCTGCACCCGGGGCAGCAGGACCCAGCTGCACCCGGGGCAGGACCCAGCTGCACCCGGGGCAGCAGGACCCAGCTGCACCCGGGGTAGCAGGACCCGGCTGCACCCGGGGTAGCAGGACCCAGCTGCACCCGGGGCAGCAGGACCCAGCTGCACCCGGGGCAGCAGGACCCAGCTGCACCCGGGGCAGCAGGACCCAGCTGCACCCGGGGTAGCAGGACCCAGCTGCACCCGGGGTAGCAGGACCCGGCTGCACCCGGGGTACCAGGACCCAGCTGCACCCGGGGTACCAGGATCCAGCTGCACTTGGGGTACCAGGACCCAGCTGCACCCGGGGTACCAGGACCCAGCTGCACCCGGGGTACCAGGACCCAGCTGCACCCGGGGTACCAGGACGCAGCTGCACCCGGGGTAGCAGGACCCGGCTGCACCCGGGGCAGCAAGACCCAGCTGCACCCGGGGTACCAGGACCCAGCTGCACCCGGGGTACCAGGACCCAGCTGCACCCGGGGTAGCAGGACCCGGCTGCACCCGGGGCAGCAAGACCCAGCTGCACCCGGGGTACCAGGACCCAGCTGCACCCTGGGTACCAGGACCCAGCTGCACCCGGGGTACCAGGACGCAGCTGCACCCGGGGTACCAGGACCCAGCTGCACCCGGGGTACCAGGACCCAGCTGCACCCGGGGTACCAGGACCCAGCTGCACCCAGGGTACCAGAGCCCAGGTGCCCCCGGGGTACCAGTACACAGCTGCCCTTGGGTACCAGGAACCAGTTGCCGACGGGTAACCAGAACCCAGGTGCCCCGGGGTGCCAGGACACAGTTGCCCCCGCGGTACCAGAACCCAGTTGCCTCTGGGGTACCAGGACGCAGTTGCCCCCTGGGTACCAGGATCCAGCTGTCCCCGGGGTACCAGGACCCAGCCGCCCCCGGGGTACCAGGACCCAGTTGCCCCTGAGGTGCCAGGACACAGTTGCTCCTGGGGTACCAGGACCCAGCTGCTCACTGGGTACTAGGATCCAGGTGCCAACTGGGTACCAGGATGAAGCTGTCCCCTGGGTACCAGGACCCAGCCGCCCCCTACGTACCAGGATCCAGCTGCCCCCGGGGTACCAGGATTCAGCTGCCCCCTGGGTACCAGGATCCAGCTGCCCCCTGGGTACCAGGATCCAGCTGGCCCCTGGGTACCAGGACCTAGCTGCCCCCGAGGTATCAAGATCCAGCTGCCCCCTGGATACCAGGATCCAGCTGCCCCCTGAGTACCAGGATCCAACTGCCCCCTGGGTGCCAGGACCCAGCTGCCCCCGGGTACCAGGACCCAGCTGCCCCCGGAGTAATGATATTTTTATCTGGATAAGACTGGATTTTTGTTTTATTTGCTGGCAGTCTTTGTTACTGGTTTGTTAGTAAATTGTATATCATGTGTGAGGTGATGATGTTGTCAGTGGCAGAGTTGGGAGCTAATGTGAGCTTGTTTAACACTCTCTGAAACATTGTTTTATGTGTGAACTTTGAAGTTCTGACCTGTACATTCTTGTCACCGCTCAGGTGTCTCCTTTGTCAAGTGGAGCACCTCCTCCAGTTTTACAACTTTGTCAAGTGGAGCACCTCCGCCAGTTTTACAACTTTGTCAAGTGGAGCACCTCCGCCAGTTTTACAACTTTGTCAAGTGGAGCACCTCCTCCAGTTTTACAACTTTGTCAAGTGGAGCACCTCCGCCAGTTTTACAACTTTGTCAAGTGGAGCACCTCCGCCAGTTTTACAACTTTGTCAAGTGGAGCACCTCCTCCAGTTTTACAACTTTGTCAAGTGGAGCACCTCCGCCAGTTTTACAACTTTGTCAAGTGGAGCACCTCCTCCAGTTTTACAACTTTGTCAAGTGGAGCACCTCCGCCAGTTTTACAACTTTGTCAAGTGGAGCACCTCCGCCAGTTTTACAACTTTGTCAAGTGGAGCACCTCCGCCAGTTTTACAACTTTGTCAAGTGGAGCACCTCCTCCAGTTTTACAACTTTGTCAAGTGGAGCACCTCCTCCAGTTTTACAACTTTGTCAAGTGGAGCACCTCCTCCAGTTTTACAACTTTGTCAAGTGGAGCACCTCCTCCAGTTTTACAACTTTGTCAAGTGGAGCACCTCCTCCAGTTTTACAACTTTGTCAAGTGGAGCACCTCCTTCAGTTTTACAACTTTGTCAAGTGGAGCACCTCCGCCAGTTTTACAACTTTGTCAAGTGGAGCACCTCCGCCAGTTTTACAACTTTGTCAAGTGGAGCACCTCCGCCAGTTTTACAACTTTGTCAAGTGGAGCACCTCCTTCAGTTTTACAACTTTGTCAAGTGGAGCACCTCCTTCAGTTTTACAACTTTGTCAAGTGGAGCACCTCCGCCAGTTTTACAACTTTGTCAAGTGGAGCACCTCCGCCAGTTTTACAACTTTGTCAAGTGGAGCACCTCCTCCAGTTTTACAACTTTGTCAAGTGGAGCACCTCCGCCAGTTTTACAACTTTGTCAAGTGGAGCACCTCCTCCAGTTTTACAACTTTGTCAAGTGGAGCACCTCCGCCAGTTTTACAACTTTGTCAAGTGGAGCACCTCCGCCAGTTTTACAACTTTGTCAAGTGGAGCACCTCCGCCAGTTTTACAACTTTGTCAAGTGGAGCACCTCCTCCAGTTTTACAACTTTGTCAAGTGGAGCACCTCCGCCAGTTTTACAACTTTGTCAAGTGGAGCACCTCCTCCAGTTTTACAACTTTGTCAAGTGGAGCACCTCCGCCAGTTTTACAACTTTGTCAAGTGGAGCACCTCCGCCAGTTTTACAACTTTGTCAAGTGGAGCACCTCCTCCAGTTTTACAACTTTGTCAAGTGGAGCACCTCCTCCAGTTTTACAACTTTGTCAAGTGGAGCACCTCCTTCAGTTTTACAACTTTGTCAAGTGGAGCACCTCCGCCAGTTTTACAACTTTGTCAAGTGGAGCACCTCCGCCAGTTTTACAACTTTGTCAAGTGGAGCACCTCCGCCAGTTTTACAACTTTGTCAAGTGGAGCACCTCCTTCAGTTTTACAACTTTGTCAAGTGGAGCACCTCCTTCAGTTTTACAACTTTGTCAAGTGGAGCACCTCCGCCAGTTTTACAACTTTGTCAAGTGGAGCACCTCCGCCAGTTTTACAACTTTGTCAAGTGGAGCACCTCCGCCAGTTTTACAACTTTGTCAAGTGGAGCACCTCCTCCAGTTTTACAACTTTGTCAAGTGGAGCACCTCCTTCAGTTTTACAACTTTGTCAAGTGGAGCACCTCCTTCAGTTTTACAACTTTGTCAAGTGGAGCACCTCCTTCAGTTTTACAACTTTGTCAAGTGGAGCACCTCCTTCAGTTTTACAACTTTGTCAAGTGGAGCACCTCCGCCAGTTTTACAACTTTGTCAAGTGGAGCACCTCCGCCAGTTTTACAAGTTCTGGTATTCCATCTGTGTCTAAAGTATTACTTCAGTCTGTCTTACTAGTGGTATTTAGCTTGTAATATGACTATGGTATTCCATGAGTCCGGCTCCGGCGCAGAGTACAACGACATTATAACATCAAGTTTTCCAAAATCTGTCGTATTTGTAACATACCAGTTATGAAGTTTGTAGGATGGTGACGGAGAGAGAGCGTGGCTTGTCTACACTCATGTTATCGACAAGTAAACTTCTAAGTGCAGAGTTATACTGTTCTTTTAGTCGTCTCTTCCTTAAGAATATTACACACGAAACAAATATTTATGGTTTTCCTATTTCTCCAACGTCATTTTCTTCCTAATGAAGTTCCTCCGTGTGATACTAGTGTTCTGGTGTCTATGTGTACCAGTTACTTCTCTCAAAAACATCTCAATACTTCATTGACTCTTTTTTTTCTGCACAACCTTCTTCCTTTTCTTTGATCTCTCTTTAAAATTTCCTCGAGGAACGTATAAAGACTACAAGTCTTGGTATCCAGCGCTCTTTTTGTCCACCAGAAAGTCTATCAGGTCTTAAACACACCAACACCAACACAATAAAACTAACCATAAAAAAAAATAAAGGGCAATCACGCTAACACGCACACAAGGAAAAATACATACCATTATACTAACTGAATCTTCCCCCATTAATTAAAAGCCTACCACATGGCTGGTATCCAGAGACTAACTGCAAACATTTCTACTTATACCCAGGAAATTATAACGACGACCTACTTGTAAGAACAAAAACAAAAATAATAATAATAATAATAATAATAATAATAATAATCATGTGTGAGGCTGCTTTGCTTAGCAGGTTGTAATGTTGGTAGCACTAGTCGTGGAAGGGAAGGCAGCCAGGTTGCAAGAGACGAGTCATGCAAGCACATTGTACACTGCTATTACTGAGACAGGTGAAAAACTGCCCTCCACCTGCCCTCACACCACAGGTGACACCACCTTGTATCCTCTCGCCCAGCATGTGTCACCTGAGGTTCCAGCCTCCTAAGTACTCTCCAAGGATGTGATCTCTGCCAGAAAAGTCACAATTAATTAGTACATCTCCCTGAACGTACTAGAGAGAGATGACTCTAGCTTAAGTACATGATCTTCTGCTTCAAGAATTCCTGGACTTAGAAGCGCATCTTGTGTGTGGACCCTGGCATGACAGTGTTACACGGCTTTTAAAACGGTGTCGACTGTAATTATTTAATGGTAGTAGGTTGGTAGACAGCAACAACCCAGGGAAGTACTACCGTCCTGCCAGATGACCGTGAAACAGAAACCTGTAACTGTTTTACATTTTGGAAGGATTGCTGGTGTCTTTTTCTGTCTCATAAACACGCTAGATAACAGGGATATCTTGTTACTCCTACTTACACTTTGGTCACACTTCACAGACATGCGCATATATATATATATATATATATATTTATATATATATTTTTATATATATATATATATATATATATATATATATATATATATATATATGTCGTGCCGAATAGGCAGAACTTGCGATCTTGGCTTAAATAGCAACACTCATCTTGCCATATAGGACAAGTGAAAATTTGTGTATGCAATAACTTCGCCAAAATCATTCTGAACCTAACGAAAAAAATATATTTCACTGTGTTTGTTTAGTTTTAAATTACTGTAAATAAATCTAAACTATATTTAGTTGGGTTAGGCTTAAATAAATTGCGCTTGTTGTAATAAGGTTAGGTAAGTTTTCTAAGATTCTTTTGGTGCAAAATTAAAATTTTTTACATCAGCATTAATGAAAAAAATATATCTTTAAACGTATAAGAGGAATTTTCAGAAAGGACTTAATTTTAAATGAGTTCTTGCTAATTGACCAGTTTTACATATTCGGCACGACATATATATATATATATATATATATATATATATATATATATATATATATATATATATATATATACACACACATACATACATCTAGGTTTTTCTCCTTTTTCTAAATAGCTCTTGTTCTTCTTTATCTCTTCTATTGTCCATGGGGAAGTGGAAAAGAATCTTTCCTCCGTAAGCCATGCGTGTCGTATGAGGCGACTAAAATGCCGGGAGCAATGGGCTAGTAACCCCTTCTCCTGTAGACATTTACTAAAAAAGAGAAGAAGAAAAACTTTATAAAACTGGGATGCTTGAATGTGCGTGGATGTAGTGCGGATGACAAGAAACAGATGATTGCTGATGTTATGAATGAAAAGAAGTTGGATGTCCTGGCCCTAAGCGAAACAAAGCTGAAGGGGGTAGGGGGGTTTCGGTGGGGGGAAATAAATGGGATTAAATCTGGAGTATATGAGAGAGTTAGAGCTAAGGAAGGGGTAGCAGTAATGTTTAAGGATCAGTTATGGAAGGAGAAAAGAGAATATGAATGAGTAAATTCAAGGATTATGTGGATTAAAGTAAAGGTTGGATGTGAAAAGTGGGTCATAATAAGCGTGTATGCACCTGGTGAAGAGAGGAGTGTAGAGGAGAGAGAGAGATTTTGGGAGATGTTAAGTGAATGTATAGGAACCTTTGAACCAAGTGAGAGAGTAATTGTGGTAGGGGACCTGAATGCTAAAGTAGGAGAAACTTTTAGAGAGGGTGTGGTAGGTAAGTTTGGGGTGCCAGGTGTAAATGATAATGGGAGCCCTTTGATTGAACTTTGTATAGAAAGGGGTTTAGTTATAGGTAATACATATTTTAAGAAGAGGATAAATATAAGTATACAAGATATGATGTAGGGCGAAATGACAGTAGTTTGTTGGATTATGTATTGGTAGATAAAAGACTGTTGAGTAGACTTCAGGATGTACATGTTTATAGAGGGGCCACAGATATATCAGATCACTTTTTAGTTGTAGCTACACTGAGAGCAAAAGGAAGATGGGATACAAGGAGAACAGAAACATCAGGGAAGAGAGAGGTGAAGGTTTATAAACTAAAAGAGGAGGCAGTTAGGGTAAGATACAAACAGTTATTGGAGGATAGATGGGCTAATGAGAGCATAGGCAATGGGGTCGAAGAGGTATGGGGTAGGTTTAAAAATGTAGTGTTAGAGTGTTCAGCAGAAGTTTGTGGTTACAGGAAAGTGGGTGCGGGAGGGAAGAGGAGCGATTGGTGGAATGATGTAAAGAGAGTAGTAGGGGAGAAAAAGTTAGCATATAAGAAGTTTTTATAAAATAGAAGTGATGCAAGGAGGGAAGAGTATATGGAGAAAAAGAGAGAGGTTAAGAGAGTGGTGAAGCAATGTAAAAAGAGAGCAAATGAGAGAGTGGGTGAGATGTTATCAACAAATTTTGTTGAAAATAAGAAAAAGTTTTGGAGTGAGATTAACAAGTTAAGAAAGCCTAGAGAACAAATGGATTTGTCAGTTAAAAATAGGAGAGGAGAGTTATTAAATGGAGAGTTAGAGGTATTACCTGGAGTTTACCTGGAGAGAGTTTCGGGGGTCAACGCCCCCGCGGCCCGGTCTGTGATGGAGGGAATATTTTGAGGAATTGTTAAATGTTGAGGAAGATAGGGAAGGTGTGATTTCGTGTATAGGGCAAGGAGGAATAACATCTTGTAGGAGTGAGGAAGAGCCAGTTGTGAGTGTGGGGGAAGTTCGTGAGGCAGTAGGTAAAATGAAAGGGGGTAAGGCAGCCGGGATTGATGGGATAAAGATAGAAATGTTAAAAGCAGGTGGGGATATAGTTTTGGAGTGGTTGGTGCAATTATTTAATAAATGTATGGAAGAGGGTAAGGTACCTAGGGATTGGCAGAGAGCATGCATAGTTCCTTTGTATAAAGGCAAAGGGGACAAAAGAGAGTGCAAAAATTATAGGGGGATAAGTCTGTTGAGTATACCTGGTAAAGTGTATGGTAGATTTATTATTGAAAGAATTAAGAGTAAGACGGAGAATAGGATAGCAGATGAACAAGGAGGCTTTAGGAAAGGTAGGAGGTGTGTGGACCAGGTGTTTACAGTGAAACATATAAGTGAACAGTATTTAGATAAGGCTAAAGAGGTCTTTGTGGCATTTATGGATTTGAAAAAGGCGTATGACAGGGTGGATAGGGGGGCAATGTGGCAAATGTTGCAGGTGTATGGTGTAGGAGGTGGGTTACTGAAAGCAGTGAAGAGTTTTCACGAGGATAGTGAGGCTCAAGTTAGAGTATGTTGGAAAGAGGGAAATTATTTCCCAGTAAAAGTAGGCCATAGACAAGGATGTGTGATGTCACCGTAGTTGTTTAATATATTTATAGATGGGGTTGTAAGAGAAGTAAATGCGAGTGTCTTGGCAAGAGGCGTGGAGTTAAAAGATAAAGAATCACACATAAAGTGGGAGTTGTTACAGTTGCTCTTTGCTGATGACACCGTGCTCTTGGGAGATTCTGAAGAGAAGATGCAGAGATTGGTGGATGAATTTGGTAGGGTGTGAATACAGGAAAGAGTAAGGTTATGAGGATAACAAAAAGATTAGGTGATGAAAGATTGGATATCAGATTGAAGGGAGAGAGTATGGAGGAGGTGAATGTATTCAGATATTTGGGAGTGGACGTGTCAGCGGATGGGTCTATGAAAGATGAGGTGAATCATAGAATTGATGAGGGGAAAAGGGTGAGTGGTGCACTTAGGAGTCTGTGGAGACAAAGAACTTTGTCCTTGGAGGCAAAGAGGGGAATGTATGAGAGTATAGTTTTACCAACGCTCTTATATGGGTGAGAAGCATGGGTGATGAATGTTGCAGCGAGGAGAAGGCTGGAGGCAGTGGAGATGTCATGTCTGAGAGCAATGTGTGGTGTGAATATAATGCAGAGAATTCGTAGTTTGGAAGTTAGGAGGAGGTGCTGGATTACCAAAACTGTTGTCCAGAGGGCTGAGGAAGGGTTGTTGAGGTGATTCGGACATGTAGAGAGAATGGAGCGAAACAGAGTGACTTCAAGAGTGTATCAGTCTGTAGTGGAAGGAAGGCGGGGTAGGGGTCGGCCTAGGAAAGGTTGGAGGGAGGGGGTAAAGGAGGTTTTGTGTGCGAGGGGCTTGGACTTCCAGCAGGCATGCGTGAGCGTGTTTGATAGGAGTGAATGGAGACAAATGGTTTTTAATACTTGACTTGCTGTTGGAGTGTGAGCAAAGTAACATTTATGAAGGGGTTCAGGGAAACCGGCAGGCCGGACTTGAGTCCTGGAGATGGAAAGTACAGTGCCTGCACTCTGAAAGAGGGGTGTTAATGTTGCAGTTTAAAAACTGTAGTGTAAAGCACCCTTCTGGCAAGACAGTGATTGACTGAAAAGTTTTTCTTTTTCGGGCCACCCTGCCTTGGTGGGAATCGGCCAGTGTGATAAAAATAATAAAAAATAATATATATATAGATATATATATATATATATATATATATATATATATATATATATATATATATATATATATATATATTAGGTTGGTAGACAGCAACCACCCAGGGAGGTACTACCGTCCTGCCAAGTGAGTGCAAAACGAAAGTCTGTAATTGTTTTACATGATGGTAGGATTGCTGGTGTCCTTTTTTGTCTCATAAACATGCAAGATTTCAGGTACGTCTTGCTATTTCTGCTTACATTTAGGTCACACTACACATACATGTACAAGCATATATATACACACACACCCCTCTGGGTTTTCTTCTATTTTCTTTCTAGTTCTTGTTCTTGTTTATTTCCTCTTATCTCCATGGGGAAGCGGAACAGAATTCTTCCTCCGGAAGCCATGCGTGTTGTAAGAGGCGACTAAAATGCCAGGAGCAAGGGGCTAGTAACCCCTTCTCTCGTAGTGCTGGTGCATGCTGGTAAATGCTGGTGGTGGATGCTAGTAGTGCTGGTGGATGCTGGTAGTGCTAGTGGATGTTGTTAGTGGTGGTGGATGCTAGTAGTGATGATGGATGCTGGTAGTGCTGGTGGATGCTGGTAGTGCTGATGGATGCTGGTGGTGCTGGCTGATGCTGGTAGTGCTGATGGATGCTGGTAGAGGTGAAGAATGCTGGTAGTGCTGGTGGACCCTGGTAGTGCTGGAGGAGGATGGTAGTGCTGGATGACGTTAATGCTGGTACTGATGGTGAATGCTGGTAGTGCTGGTAAAGCTCGTGGACGCTGGTAATGCTGGTGGATGTTGGTAATGCTCGTGGATGCTGGTAGTGCTTGGACATGCTGGTAGATGTTGGTAGTACTGGTGGATGCTGGTAGTGCTGTTGGACTCTGGTAGTGCTGGTGCATGCTGGTAGTGCTGGTGCATGCTGGTAGTGCTGCTGGACGCTGGTAGTACTGGTGGATGCTGGTAGTGCTGCTGGACGCTGGTAGTGCTGGTGGATGCTGGTAGTGCTGGTGGATGCTGGTAGTACTGCTGGACGCTGGTAGTGCTGCTGGACGCTGGTAGTGCTGGTGGATGCTGGTAGTGCTGTTGGACGCTGGTAGTACTGGTGGATGCTGGTACTGCTGCATGACGCTGGTAGTGGATGCTGGAAGTGCTGCTGGACGCTGGTAGTGCTGCTGGACGCTGGTAGTGCTGGTGGATGCTGGTAGTGCTGCTGGACGCTGGTAGTGCTGGAGGATGCTGGTAGTGTTGGAGGATGCTGGTAGTACTACTGGACGCTGGTAGTACTGGAGGATGCTGGTAGTGCTGCTGGAAGCTGGTAGTACTGGTGGATGCTGGTAGTGCTGCTGGACGCAGGTAGTGATGGTGGATGCTGGTAGTGATGGTGGATGCTGGTAGTGGTGGTGTTTGGTGGTAGTAGTGGTAAATGGTGGTAGTGGTGGATGGTATTAGTGGAGGATGCTGGCAGTGGCGGTGGATGCTAGTAGTAGTGGTGGATGCTGGTAGTGGTGAATGGTGGTAGTGGTGGTAGATGCTGGTAGAGGTGGTGAATGCTGGTAGTGCTATTGGACGCTGGTAGTACTGGTGGATGCTGGTAGTGCTGCTGGACGCTGGTAGTACTGGTGGATGCTGGTAGTGCTACTGGACGCTGGTAGTGTAGGTGGATGCTGGCAGTGCTGGTGGAAGCTGGTAGTGCTGGTGGATGCTGGTAGTGCTGCTGGACGCTGGTAGTGCTGCTGGATGCTGGAAGTCCTGCTGGATGCTGGTTGATGCTGGTAGTGCTGCTGGACGCTGGTAGTGCTGCTGGATGCTGGTAGTGCTGCTGGACGCTGGTAGTACTGGTGGATGCTGGTAGTGCTGGTGGACGCTGGTAGTGCTGGTGGATGCTGGTAGTGTTGGTGGATGCTGGTAGTGCTGCTCCTGGACGCTGGTAGTGATGGCGGATGCTGGTAGTGGTGGTGTATGGTGGTAGTAGTGGTAAATGGTGGTAGTAGTGGTGGATGGTGTTAGTGGAGGATGCTGGTACTGGCGATGGATGCTAGTAGTGGTGGATGCTGGTAGTGAATGGTGATAGTGGTGGTAGATGCTGGTAAAGGTGGTGAATGCTGGTAGTGCTGGCTGATGCTGGTAGTGCTAGTGGATGCTGGTAGTGCTGGTGGATGATGGTAGAGGTGGTGAATGCTGGTAGTGCTGTTGGATGCTTGTAGAGCTGGTGAATGCTGGTAGTGCTGGTGGACCCAGGTAGTGCTGGATGATATTAATGCTGGAACTGATGGTGAATGCTGGTAGTGCTGGTAAAGCTCGTGGAAGCTGGTAATGCTGTTGGATGTTGGTAGTGCTCGTGGATGCTGGTAGTGGTGATGGATGGGAGTAGTGGTGGATGCTGGTAGTGGTGGTGGATGCTAGTAGTGCTGGTGGATGCCGGTAGAGGTGATAGACGCTGGTAGTGGTGGTGGATGCTGGTAGTGGTTAATGCTGGTAGTGGTGGTGGATGCTAGTAGTGGTGGTGGATGTTGGTAGTGGTGAATGGTGGTAGTGGTGGTAGATGCTGGTAGAGGTGGTAGATGCTGGTAGAGGTGGTGAATGCTGGTAGTGCTATTGGACGCTGGTAGTACTGGTGGATGCTGGTAGTGCTGCTGGACGCTGGTAGTACTGGTGGATGCTGGTAGTGCTACTGGACGCTGGTAGTGTAGGTGGATGCTGGCAGTGCTGGTGGAAGCTGGTAGTGCTGGTGGATGCTGGTAGTGCTGCTGGACGCTGGTAGTGCTGCTGGATGCTGGTAGTGCTGGTTCATGCTGGTAGTGCTGCTGGACGCTGGTAGTGCTGCTGGATGCTGGTAGTGCTGCTGGACGCTGGTAGTACTTGTGGATGCAGTTAGTGCCGCTGGACGCTGGTAGTGCTGGTGGATGCTGGTAGTGTTGGTGGATGCTGGTAGTGCTGCTCCTGGACGCTGGTAGTGATGGCGGATGCTGGTAGTGGTGGTGTATGGTGGTAGTAGTGGTAAATGGTGGTAGTAGTGGTGGATGGTGTTAGTGGAGGATGCTGGTACTGGCGATGGATGCTAGTAGTGGTGGATGCTGGTAGTGAATGGTGATAGTGGTGGTAGATGCTGGTAAAGGTGGTGAATGCTGGTAGTGCTGGCTGATGCTGGTAGTGCTAGTGGATGCTGGTAGTGCTGGTGGATGATGGTAGAGGTGGTGAATGCTGGTAGTGCTGTTGGATGCTTGTAGAGCTGGTGAATGCTGGTAGTGCTGGTGGACCCAGGTAGTGCTGGATGATATTAATGCTGGAACTGATGGTGAATGCTGGTAGTGCTGGTAAAGCTCGTGGAAGCTGGTAATGCTGGTGGATGTTGGTAGTGCTGCGTGGATGCTGGTAGTGGTGATGGATGCTGGAGTAGTGGTGGATGCTGGTAGTGGTGGTGGATGCTAGTAGTGCTGGTGGATGCTGGTAGTGGTGATAGACGCTGGTAGTGGTGGTGGATGCTGGTAGTAGTGGTTAATGCTGGTAGTGGTGGTGGATGCTAGTAGTGGTGGTGGATGTTGGTAGTGGTGAATGGTGGTAGTGGTGGTAGATGCTGGTAGAGGTGGTGAATGCTGGTAGTGCTGATGGGTGCTGGTGGTGCTGGCTGATACTGGTAGTGCTGGTGGATGCTGGTAGTGCTGGTGGATGCTGGTAGTGCTGGTGGATGCTGGTAGAGGTGGTGAATGCTGGTAGAGGTGGTGAATGCTGGTAGTGGTGGTGAATGCTGGTAGTGCTGTTGGATGCTGGTAGTGCTGGTGGACCCAGGTAGTGCTGGATGATATTAATGCTGGTACTGATGGTGAATGCTGGTAGTGCTGGTAAAGCTCTTGGATGCTGGTAATGCTGTTGGATGTTGGTAGTGCTCGTGGATGCTGGTAGTGGTGATGGATGGGAGTAGTGGTGGATGCTGGTAGTGGTGGTGGATGCTAGTAGTGCTGGTGGATGCCGGTAGAGGTGATAGACGCTGGTAGTGGTGGTGGATGCTGGTAGTGGTTAATGCTGGTAGTGGTGGTGGATGCTATTAGTGGTGGTGGATGCTAGTAGTGGTGGTGGATGCCAGTAGTATTGGTGGATGCTGGTAGTGCTGGTGGATGTTGTTAGTGGTAGTGAATGTTGGTAGTGGATGCTGGTAGTGGTGGTGGATGCCGGTAGTGGTGGTGGATGCTGGTAGTGGTGGTGGATGCTGGTAGTGGTGGTGGATGTTGGTAGTGGTGGTGGATGTTGGTAGTGGTGGTGGATGCTGGTAGTGGTGGTGGATGCCGGTAGTACTGGTGAATGATGGTAGTGCTGTTGGATGCTGTTAGTGGTGGTGGATGCTGGTAGTGGATGTTGGTAGTGGTGGTGGATGCTGGTAGTGGTGGTGGATGCTGGTAGTGGTGGTGGATGTTGGTAGTGGTGGTGGATGCTGGTAGTGGTGGTGGATGCTGGTAGTGGTGGTGGATGCTGGTAGTGGTGGTGGATGCTGGTAGTGGTGGTGGATGCTGGAAGTGGTGGTGGATGCTGGTAGTGGTGGTGGATGTTGGTAGTGGTGGTGGATGCTAGTGGGGGTGGTGGATGCTGGTAGTGGCGGTGGATGCTGGTAGTGCTGGTGGATGCTGGTAGTGCTGGAGGATGCTGGTAGTGCTGGTGGATGCTGGTAGTGCTGGAGGATGCTGGTAGTGCTGGAGGATGCTGGTAGTGCTGCTGGACGCTGGTAGTACTGCTGGATGCTGGTAGTGCTGCTGGACGCTGGTAGTGCTGCTGGACGCTGGTAGTGATGGTGGAAGCTGGTAGTGGTGATGGTGGTAGTAGTGGTAAATGGTAGTAGTGGTGGATGGTGTTAGTGGAGGATGCTGGTAGTGGCGGTGGATGCTAGTAGTAGTGGTGGATGCTGGTAGTGGAGAATGATGGTAGTGGTGGCAGATGCTGGTTGAGGTGGTGAATGCTGGTAGTGCTGCTGGACGCTGGTAGTACTGGTGGATGCTGGTAGTGCTGGTGGATACTGGTAGTGCTGCTGGACGCTGGTAGTACTGGTGGATGCTGGTAGTGCTGCTGAACGCTGGTAGTGCTGGTGGATGCTGGTAGTGCTGCTGAACGCTGGTAGTGCTGGTGGATGCTGGTAGTGCTGCTGGACGCTGGTAGTGCTGGTGGATGCTGGTAGTGCTGCTGGACGCTGGTAGTGCTGCTGGACGCTGGAAGTGATGGTGGATGCTGGTAGTGCGGCTGGACGCTGGTAGTGCTGGTGGATGCTGGTAGTGCTGCTGGACGCTGGTAGTGCTGCTGGACGCTGGAAGTACTGGTGGATGCTGGTAGTGCGGCTGGACGCTGGTAGTGATGGTGGATGCTGGTAGTGGTGGTGTATGGTGGTAGTAGTGGAAAATGGTGGTGGTAGTGGTGGATGGTGTTAGTGGAGGATGCTGGTAGTGGCGGTGGATGCTAGTAGTAGTGGTGGATGCTGGTAGTGGAGAATGATGGTAGTGGTGGCAGATGCTGGTTGAGGTGGTGAATGCTGGTAGTGGTGGTGGATGCTGGTAGTGGTGGTGGATGCTGGTAGTGGTGGTGGATGCTAGTAGTGCTGCTGGACGCTGGTAGTGGTGGTGGATGCTAATAGTGGTGGTGATGCTGGTAGTGCTGTGGGTGCTGATGGTGCTGGCTGATACTGGTAGTGCTGGTGGATGCTGGTAGTGCTGGTGGATGCTGGTAGTGCTGGTGGATGCTGGTAGTGCTGGTGGATGCTGGTAGAGGTGGTGAATGCTGGTAGAGGTGGTGAATGCTGGTAGAGGTGGTGAATGCTGGTAGTGCTGTTGGATGCTGGTAGTGCTGGTGGACCCAGGTAGTGCTGGATGATTTTAATGCTGGTACTGATGGTGAATGCTGGTAGTGCTGGTAAAGCTCGTGGATGCTGGTAATGTTGGTGGATGTTGGTAGTGCTGGTGGATGCTGGTAGTGGTGGTGGATGGGAGTCCAAGAGGTGGATGCTGGTAGTGGTGGTGGATGCTAGTAATGCTGGTGGATGCCGGTAGAGGTGATAGACGCTGGTAGTGGTGGTGGATGCTGGTAGTGGTTAACCACTACCAGCGTCCACCACCACTACCAGCATTAATGCTGGTAGTGGAGGAGGATGCTGGTAGTGGTTAATGTTGGTAGTGGTGGTGGATGCAGGAAGTGGTTAACCACTACAAGCGTCCACCACCACTACCAGCATTAATGCTGGTAGTGGAGGAGGATGCTGGTAGTGGTGGCGGATGTTGTTAGTGGTAGTGAATGTTGGTAGTGGATGCTGGTAATGGTGGTGGATGCCGGTAGTGGTGGTGGATGCCGGTAGTGGTGGTGGATGCCGGTAGTGGTGGTGGATGCCGGTAGTACTGATGGATGCTCGTAGTGGTGGTGGATGCCGGTAGTACTGGTGGATGCTGGTAGTGGTGGTGGATACTGGTAGTGCTGCTGGACGCTGGTAGTGCTGCTGGACGATGGTAGTGCTGGTGGATGCTGGTAGTGCTGCTGGACGCTGGTACTACGGGTGGATGCTGGTATTGCTGCTGGACGCTGGTAGTGATGGTGGATGCTGGTAGTGGTGTATGGTAGTAGTGATAAATGTTGGTAGTAGTGGTGGATGGTAGTAGTGGAGGATGCTGGTAGTGGTGGTGGATGCTGGTAGTGGTGGTGGATGCTGGTAGTGGTGGTGGATGCTGGTAGTGGTGGTGGATGCTGGTAGTGGTGAATAGTGGTAGTGGTGGTAGATGCTGGTAGAGGTGGTGAATGCTGGTAGTGCTGGTGGGTTCTGGTGGTGCTGGCTGATGCTGGTAGAGGTGGTGAATGCTGGTAGTGCTGGTGGGTTCTGGTGGTGCTGGCTGATGCTGGTAGTGCTAGTGGATGCTGGTAGTGCTGGTGGATGCTGGAAGAGGTGGTGAATGCTGGTAGTGCTGGTGGACCCTGGTAGTGCTGGATGATGTTAATGCTGGTAGTGGTGGTGGATGCTAGTGGTGGTGGATGCTATTAGTTGTGGTTGATGCTGGTAGTGGTGGTGGATGCTGGTAGTGGTGGTGGATGCTGGTAGTGGTGGTGGATGCTAGTAGTGGTGGTGGATGCTAGTAGTGGTGGTGGATGCTAGTAGTGGTGGTGGATGCTAGCAGTGGTGGTGGATGCTAGTAGTGGTGGTGGATGCTAGTAGTGGTGGATGCTGGTAGTGGTGGTGGATGCTAGCAGTGGTGGATGCTGGTAGTGGTGGTGGATGCTAGTAGTGGTGGTAGATGCTGGTAGTGGTGGTGGATGCTAATAGTGATGGTGGATGCTGGTAGTGGTGGTGGATGCTAGTAGTGGTGGTTGATGCTGGTAGTGGTGGTGGATGCTAGTAGTGGTGGTGGATGGTGGTGGATGCTGGTAGTGGTGGTGGATGCTAGTAGTGGTGGTGGATGCTTGTAGTGGTGGTGGATGCTAGTAGTGGTGGTGGATGCTAGTAGTGGTGGGGGATGCTGGTAGTGGTGGTGGATGCTAGTGGTGGTGGATGCTGGTAGTCGTGGTGGATGCTAGTAGTGGTGTTGGATGCTGGTAGTGGTGGATGCTGGTAGTGGTGGTGGATGCTAGTAGTGATGGTGGATGCTGGTAGTGGTGGTGGATGCTAGTAGTGGCGGTGGATGCTAGTGGTGGTGGATGCTAGTAGTGTTGGTGGATGCTGGAAGTGGTGGTGGATGCTAGTAGTGGTGGTGGATGCTTGTAGTGGTGGATGCTAGTAGTGGTGGTGGATGCTGGTAGTGGTGGTGGATGCTAGTAGTGGTGGTGGATGCTGGTAGTGGTGGTGGATGCTAGTGGTGGTAGATGCTGGTAGTCGTGGTGGATGCTAGTAGTGGTGGTGGATGCTGGTAGTGGTGGATGCTGGTAGTGGTGGTGGATGCTAGTAGTGATGGTGGATGCTGGTAGTGGTGGTGGATGCTAGTAGTGGCGGTGGATGCTAGTGGTGGTGGATGCTAGTAGTGTTGGTGGATGCTGGTAGTGGTGGTGGATGCTAGTAGTGGTGGTGGATGCTAGTAGTGGTGGTGGATGCTAGTGGTGGCGGATGCTGCTGGTGGTGGATGCTGGTAGTGGTGGTGGATGGTGGTAGTGGTGGTGGATGCTAGTAGTGGTGGTGGATGTTGGTAGTGGTGGTGGATGCTAGTAGTGGTGGTGGATGCTAGTAGTGGTGGTGGATGGTGGTAGTGGATGCTGGTAGTGGTGGATGCTAGTAGTGGTGGTGGATGCTGGTAGTGGTGGTGGACGCTGGTAGTGGTGGTGGATGCTAGTAGTGGTGGTGGATGCTAGTAGTGGTGGTGGATGCTGGTAGTGGTGGTGGATGCTGGTAGTGGTGGTGGATGCTGGTAGTGGTGGCGGATGCTAGTAGTGGTGGTGGATGCTGGTAGTGGTGGTGGATGCTGGTAGTGGTGGTGGATGCTGGTAGTGGTGGTGGATGCTAGTAGTGGTTGTGGATGCTGGTAGTGGTGGTGGATGCTGGCAGTGGTGGTGGATGCTGGTAGTGGTGGTGGATGCTGGTAGTGGTGGTGGATGCTGGTAGTGGTGGTGGATGCTAGTAGTGGTGGTGGATGCTAGTAGTAGTGGTGGTGGATGCTGGCAGTGGTGGTGGATGCTGGTAGTGGTGGTGGATGCTGGTAGTGGTGGTGGATGCTGGTAGTGGTGGTGGATGCTGATAGTGGTGGTGGATGCTGGTAGTGGTGGTGGATGCTGGTAGTGGTTGTGGATGCTGGTAGTGGTGGTGGATGCTGATAGTGGTGGTGGATGCTAGTAGTGGTGGTGGATGCTGGTAGTGGTGGTGGATGCTAGTAGTGGTGGTGGATGCTAGTAGTGGTGGTGGATGCTAGTGGTGGCGGATGCTGCTGGTGGTGGATGCTGGTAGTGGTGGTGGATGCTAGTAGTGGTGGTGGATGGTGGTAGTGGTGGTGGATGCTGGTAGTGGTTGTGGATGCTGGTAGTGGTGGTGGATGCTGATAGTGGTGGTGGATGCTAGTAGTGGTTGTGGATGCTGGTAGTGGTGGTGGATGCTGATAGTGGTGGTGGATGCTAGTAGTGGTGGTGGATGCTGGTAGTGGTGGTGGATGCTAGTAGTGGTGGTGGATGCTAGTAGTGGTGGTGGATGCTAGTGGTGGCGGATGCTGCTGGTGGTGGATGCTGGTAGTGGTGGTGGATGCTAGTAGTGGTGGTGGATGGTGGTAGTGGTGGTGGATGCTGGTAGTGGTGGTGGATGCTAGTAGTGGTGGTGGATGTTGGTAGTGGTGGTGGATGCTAGTGGTGGTGGATGCTAGTAGTGGTGGTGGATGGTGGTAGTGGATGCTGGTAGTGGTGGATGCTAGTAGTGGTGGTGGATGCTGGTAGTGGTGGTGGACGCTGGTAGTGGTGGTGGATGCTAGTAGTGGTGGTGGATGCTAGTAGTGGTGGTGGATGCTGGTAGTGGTGGTGGATGCTGGTAGTGGTGGTGGATGCTGGTAGTGGTGGTGGATGCTAGTAGTGGTGGTGGATGCTGGTAGTGGTGGCGGATGCTAGTAGTGGTGGTGGATGCTGGTAGTGGTGGTGGATGCTGGTAGTGGTGGTGGATGCTGGTAGTGGTGGTGGATGCTAGTAGTGGTTGTGGATGCTGGTAGTGGTGGTGGATGCTAGTAGTGGTGGTGGAAGCTAGTAGTGGTGGTGGATGCTGGTAGTGGTGGTGGATGCTGGTAGTGGTGGTGGATGCTAGTAGTGGTGGATGCTAGTAGTGGTGGTGGATGCTGGTAGTGGTGGTGGATGCTGGTAGTGGTGGTGGATGCTGGTAGTGGTGGTGGATGCTGGTAGTGGTGGTGGATGCTGGCAGTGGTGGTGGATGCTGGTAGTGGTGGTGGATGCTGGTAGTGGTGGTGGATGCTGGTAGTGGTGGTGGATGCTAGTAGTGGTGGTGGATGCTGGTAGTGGTGGTGGATACAGAACAAGAAGCGTAGTGGTGGACCAGGCAGCAAGGACAGTGACCCCCACACAGCTAGTACGGTACGTGAGGTAGTCTACAACCTGCTGCTTCTCTCTTACTCTTGGTTGAACACAAAGTTTTCAATTTTCAGATTACCAATACCTATTATAATGGAGCCAAAGAGAAGGCATGCCTACACCTGGAGTTTACCTGGAAAGGGTTTCGTGGGTCAACGCCCCCGGAGCCCGGTCTGAGACCAGGCCTCATGGTGGATCAGGGTCTGATCAACCAGGCTGTTACTGCTGGCCGCACGCAAGCTGACGTACGGACCACAGCCCTGTTGGTCAGGTATTGACTTTATGTGCCTGTCCAGTGCCTTCTTGAAGATAGCCAGTGGCCTATTGGTAATCCCTCTTATGTATGCTGGGAGGCAATTGAACAGTCTTGGGTCCCAGACACTTATTGTGTTGTCTCTCAGTGAACTCGTGGCGCCCCTGCTTGTCATCGGGGGAATGTTGCATCTCCTGCCGTGTCTTTTGCTTTCACAGGGAGTGATTTTCGTGTGCAGGTTTGTACCAATCCCTCCAGGGCCTTCCAAGTGTATATTATCATGTATCTCTGTCGCCTGCATTCGAGGGAATACAGATCAATGACCTTCAACCGTTCCCAGTAGTTTAGGTGCCTTGTCGCACTTACATGTTGCTTTTAAACTACAAGTGACCAAACTGTCAAAATACCATGGTAACCGAGGTGCAGCAAGGTATTTTGCGCCACCCCATTAGAGAATATGGTACGTGACATCCAAGGATTTTAGAATAAACCTGACAGCTGGGTGGGCTATGAAGAACAGGGACATAGTGGGGTTAAATATTGAATGAATAAGAGTTTTTTTAATTTGTTTTTCCACAACATGCCTACCAAATCTGTGGTGCATCGTACATGCTCATGCGTCTTATATGCACGAGAATATGTTTTTTTGAGTGCCTGACGCAAGTTAACCAAATTCTCAGTGTAGAGTAAAACCAGTCCATATCTGCAGTCCTGAGTATTTAGAAGATGAAATCAAAAATATATTTAACACAGCCGCAAAACTGAGATATACCTGGGAGTTTGTTGAGAAGGTCCACTTGTCAGCTAGGAAGACTTTCTACAGGACTAAACCTAAGGAAATGCCTGCCAGGAAAGTATACTAGTTCTACCCCACGATGAGAATTTGGTCAGCAGCATGACTCAATAAAAAATTCAATATAAACTTTGCCTTCAAAAACACTGGGATAGTGAACGAGAGGTTGATTAAAAACACACTGTCTAATAATGCACTTTTTCCCACTCTTGCATATTGGTCAAATGGGTAAATATCTAAAACAGTTTAGCCCACTATCAGCAGTCAATCAGGACAGGCCAGGAGTCTAATGGTATCTTTAACTATGTCAGTTCTTGTAATCACCCACCGGGGTGGGCTGCTGCCCGGATCATTGTACCCAACAGTTCTATCATGGAAAGAAACATAACTGAATCTTCGCTCTTGAAACATGATAGGAATGCTGTATACAACTCCAATTATAGGTTGTACAAACCTCATAGCTATATACTGGAGTCTATTGTGCACAACCTTAAACAACAGTGCTGTACAACATGGCAGGATTGCTCATTATCCCATGGGGTCATATGAGGTTCTGGTGACGTTGGACAAGTGTTCTACACACCAAACATCACGTTATGTCCGTCGTGAACGTCGGTATAATATATAACCCATTTAGCTACAATTGCATAAAGGTACTGTACGTTTACAGGTACACAAGGTAAAGTGGCTGTAATCACCGACTGCAACATGATCGATATAATATATATCCATTAGTAATAAGTTTATTCAAGTAAAGGTACACATAAATACAGTTATATAAATTATACACAGGATAATCCAAAAAGGTCAAAGGACTTATTTTTACTGGGGTCCTAAACCCATCTAGGTACAGCTGTATAAAGGTATACATGGTTGATTGCAATATGGTAATTGCAACTAGCTTAGTGGAATACAGTGTTAGCAGTTATTGATGTGTTAAAGGTGTTAAAGAATATCCGGAAAATTCATGAATTGTCCAGTTATGTCTTAAAGAATAATTGTAATGCTATGGAAGATTCATAAATAATAGTGGCATAATAAGAAATACTGAGGATATTGGTTGGTAGTATTTAAGAATATATGATGAGATTAACCCACCAAACCATACCCCGGCCAGGATCGAACCCGCGGTCATAGTCTCAAACCTCCAGCCCGTCGCGTTAGCCACTGGACCAGCTAGCCACAATAAGATTCGTCCAACTAGGTATATTTCTACACCATAGGAAGGTTAGCACAGGCACCACTGTGACCACAAATGCAAGTTTTTACAGACGAATCTCCAGCTAGCGTGGCCGTGACGAACTCTAGCTCAAGTCCCCTCACTGCCGTCAACATGACTCACGAAATCGTAATGACACGATTGCAAACAAACCATACCCCCGGCCGGGATTGAACCCGCGGTCATAAAGTCTCAAAACTCCAGCCCGTCGCGTTAGCCACTGGACCAGCTAGCCACAATAAGATTCGTCCAACTAGGTATATTTCTACACCATAGGAAGGTTAGCACAGGCACCACTGTGACCACAAACCATACCCCGGCCGGGGTATGGTTTGTTTGCAATCGTGTCATTACGATTTCGTGAGTCATATGATGAGAATCTTCTGAGTATTTCCTGAAACATTCTAGAACCTTCCGTGACGTACGGTATTTTAAGCTGACAAATGAGCACATTTGGTTCTTTAATTAGAAGCTTTACACATAAAAGCATCATGTTATGTTTATTACTACTGCAACGTAACCTCTTAAGTCATATGACTTGTTGGCAGTGATTAGAAGCAGCTTAGACCTATTACATCTCGTATTTTTTGTTTCCAGCTTTCTGTAAACTTCGAGGCCCTCTTCTACCCTATCCCATATGGGAAGGGGCATGGAGGGTGAGTGGGTGGGAGGCAAATGGAACAGTGCCTCTTATACTCTGAGAGAAGGTGTGGCTGGTGTCACCCATGCTACCTTACTCTGAGAAAACTTACTACTCTTGTAACAATGCATAGCTCCTGATGATGCATGGAGAAGTGTGAAAGTACTTGAGCTGAAGATTTCCACCCCCGTGGCTTTATCTTGTGCATATATATATATATATATATATATATATATATATATATATATATATATATATATATATGTCGTGCCGAATATGTAAAACTGGTCAATTAGCAAGAACTCATTTAAAATTAAGTCCTTTCTAAAATTTTCTCTTATACGTTTAAAGATATATTTTTTTCATTAATGTTAATGTAAAAATTTTTAATTTTGCTCCAAAAGAATCTTAGAAAACTTACCTAACCTTATTATAACAAGAACAATTTATTTTAGCCTAACCTAACTAAATATATTTTAAATTTGTTTACAATAATTTAATACTAAACAAACACAGTTAAATATATTTTTTTCGTTAAGTTCAGAATGATTTTGGCGAAATTATTGCATACACAAATTTTCACTTGTCCTATATGGCAAGATGAACATTGCTATTTAAGCCAAAATAGCAAGTTCTGCCTATTCGGCACGACATATATACATATATATATATATATATATATATATATATATATATATATATTATTATCACACTGGCCGATTCCCACCAAGGCAGGGTGGCCCGAAAAAGAAAAACCTTCACCACCACTCACTCCATCACTGTCTTGCCAGAAGGGTGCTTTACACTACAGTTTTTAAACTGCAACATTAACACCCCTCCTTCAGAGTGCAGGCACTGTACTTCCCATCTCCAGGACTCAAGTCCGGGCTGCCGGTTTCCCTGAACCCCTTCATAAATGTTACTTTGCTCACACTCCAACAGCACGTCAAGTATTAAAAACCATTTGTCTCCATTCACTCCTATCAAACACGCTCACGCATGCATATATACATATATATATATATATATATATATATATATATATATATATATATATATATATATATATATATATATATATATCATTAACAGAACTGCAGCTTGGCCAGGACTTGACCCTGCATTCCCATGCCCAGCCCTGTGTGAACTGAACAAAGTACGCATCACTCTATCCATTGGACCACCAAGATGGTGGTTCAGTGGGTGCCTTTGAGCTGATGTTAGACAATACTTAGGAAAATATAAAGAGATACTTCTGTGTACCTCTGGGAACATTTGAGTACTACAGATCAGGACATTTAAACAGACAAAGAGCTAATTCATTTCTTTTCTTTTATTAAAAAGGTTACACAGAACAATAGCTATCCACATATATAGTAGCCACTGAGAAATGTATTTCCTCAAGTCACATGACCTGTCCTAAGCAGCTAAAAAAAAAGCTTTGGGCTGGCTATTTTATCTTCTAATTTCACAATACTTGACATCTCAAAATCCTCCTACCCCCTATGGGGGAAGGGGGATGGTGGTGGTGCAGGCTCGGCACCAACCGTTGGCCCACATTCTGAGAGACGCTATGGGAGGTGGCAGATCTGCACTGCACTATGAGAAAACATCCCCTCACTCCTTCAGTTGCTGCATTGCAACATTACATAGCCCCTGATGATGCACTGAGAAGTGTGAAAGTACTTGAGCTAAAGATTTACACCCCCATGGCTTGTCTTGCACACACACAATGCATATATATATATATATATATATATATATATATATATATATATATATATATATATATATATATATATATATATATATATATATATATATATATATATAGTTCACAAAGACAAACGAAATCATTACTGTTACCAGTGTGTGGAAGATTCGACGCCATGATATTCACTCCCTGCCCTGGGCTGCAAGTCAAGCCAACGGTACTTTAATCAATTCGACTCCGTGAAAAAGTAATGTCTAAACCAATGGAAATCAGAGACGAAGAGTGTACAAAGGAAGACTGAATAAACAAGATTAAACAGTAATCTTGTAAGACGACTTTGAAAGTTAACGACGCCATGATGGTACACCTGCTGAACTGACACGCCCTGTGGTCAACGTAATGCAACAATGTTTCCCATCGGGAAAGAGACTATTGCAAGGTATATTGCAATGCACGTAAGTAGACGTCATTCCTGCTCCAGTAAATGTCCAGAGAAGAAATGCGTCCGATAAGAAAATCAAATAGAAAATATCAAAAGGTTAATCCAAAATTTTGTAAATTTCAAAGCAGTTTATGAGAAAATAACACAGTCACTGCTCTTGAGATAAATGAAATAAGTATCATAGAGGAAACTGTACAATTTAAGTGATTCAGTCATTTTTGACAAGGAAACATGAAACAAGGTGGGAGATATACCCGTGGTATACCTGCAACTTGTGTCGAGGGGTCGTCTACACTAACAGCTGGGCTCGGCTGTGGACCAGGATTTACCAGGAACTCCATACCTGTGATATATCTGTGACCAGTTTCAAGGGTTCTTCTGAAGCCAAGCTTTCTTCGTAAGTACCTAGTCAACCAGACTGTTGCCGCTAGTAGCCTTTAGCCTTACCTAGCTATTACAGTCAATAGACTGAAGAAAACGTCCACGAGCAGACACCGAGAATCAGCCCGGCCACATTATCAACCAAACTAGGGATCTTAAAGATCGAGGACTGACGATATGTTCGTTACATCCATCACACCAGCACGCCACTTGAGGGGAAGCTACATTTGAAAGGCGTTTGGCCTCCATGCCGCCAAAGAGCTCATCAACACTGGAGTATACCTGGAGGGTGTTCTGGGGTTTAACGCCCCCGTTTCCCGGTCCATGACCAGGTCTCGCGGTGGATCAGGGCCTGATCAACCAGGCTGTAACTGCTGGCCACACGCAATCCAATGTATAAACCTCAGCCCTGCTGATCAGGTACTGATTTTAGGTATCTGTCCAGCTCCCTCTTGAAGAAACATAGGGGTCTATTGGTAATTCCCCTTATGTATGGTGGGAAGTTGTTGAGCAGGCTTGGGCCCCTGACACTGATTTCTCTCAGAGTACTCATGGCACCATTGTTTTTCATTGGGGGTTGTCTGCCAAGTCTTTTGTTATCATAGGGAATGATTTCTTTGCGCAGAATTGGGATCAGTCCCTCTAAGATTTTCCAGGTGTAAATTATGATGTACTGCGAGGTGTGAGGACCGTCGAGGTTGGAGGTCTTCGGGTTACCGGAGCATATGGGACACAAGGGAGTTTACCTTGAAGGCGGAGCTGAGTGACAGCCGTAGTGTAAATGAGGCCCTCACGCTCCTTAAGATAACGGATCTCTCGTTCATTACGATAAACCTGGCAACGGCGTGAAAAGGAAGGATGAGGTTTCTTGCAATTGAGACATGAGGGGGGAAGACTACAAGATGTATTGGAATGATCTGCTGCACTGCAGACTGGGCATTTCACCGCAGATCTGCAGTGTTTAGCGGGGTGTCCAAAATGCCAGCAATTACGACACTGAAGATTGAGACATTTATGCAACATATAGGAATCTTTTTTGAAGAAACGTTTTGCCACACAGTGGCTTCATCAGTCCAATACAAATCAGAAGGGTGTGTGGAGAGGAGTAGTTTGAGGTAATCAGTCCCTTAGCCTGGAATCGATGTGTTCAGTCCATCAATCTTGTAGAATGTACAGCATAGGGCCGTAGAAGTGGCTTATATACTGTAGTCAGGTAAGGCGCAGCAGGAGGAGGCGAGGTTATAGTGGTACCATCCACTAGTCCAAAGGTTGGACAAGGTTGAAGAATTCTTTGTATCAAAATCCCATGATGTTGCAGTGTCTGACAGATGTAATAAATGGTTTAAAACCGATAAGTTGAAGATTGAGACACTTGTCCAACCTTTGGACGAAGACCTACTTCGACTAGTGGATGGTACCACTATGACGCCGCCTCCTGCTTCACCCCACCTGACTACAGTATATTAGCCACTTCTAAGGCCCTATGCTGTACTTTCTACAAGATTGATGGACTGAACACATCGACTCCAGGCTGAGGGACTGATTACCTCAATCTCCTCCTCTCCTTACAACCTTCTGATTTGTATTGGACTGATGAAGCCACTGTGTGGCAAAACGTTTCTTCAAAAAAGCTTCCTATATGTTGAATAAGTGTCTCAATCTTCAACTTGTCGGTTTTAAACCATTTATCACAAATTACGACACTGTTGGGGAGTGGGAACTACTTGACATACCTCTATGCAATGTCCCGCAATATAGACAGAGGATGGAAGTTCACGGCAGTCGAAGGTTAAACGAGCGATGTTACTAGGAAAGTGCCAACATGCCATATAAGTTTTACCAATTCCATGATCAGAAAGATAATCAGTTTGAGATGTCGTTTGTAAAGGAATTTTTCCCATTGCGTACTCGTTAGTCCAGTACGCAAAGGTAGTGTCGTGTAGGTCGTTTCTGAGCGGTCATCGATGAACTGTCATCAGTAGGTTGTCTTGGATGCTTAGGAGGAGAACCACGGGCAGTCTGATCCAAGGGAGGTGGGCAATCTGAAAACTGTCGCACTGTATTTAGAGAAGCCGGACGCATTATGAAGGGCATTCTAGAAGCAGTGGCATGAACAGAAACAGGTGACACTGTAGCACATGAAGCAGGTGACGAAGCGTCACCAGCAGAAGGTACAGGGGTACGAGAAGATTAGAGAGGATGGTCCGATAATGAAACCGGGTCAGAACAAGGTGTGGGATCAGAATGGGGCCTGGGAGGAGGAAGGGTTTCACTGGGCGAAGACTCCATAATAATAGGTGTATCTTCTGTGATATCTTCTTTCTTATTATTTTAAGAAAAAAAAAGAAAAAGGATAGAAAAAAAGAGGGAGGGACAGTCGCTAGGAGGCATTGAGGACCGAAAGCTCCTCTCCTCATCCGGGAGGGTCTTGAGCCCATTGGCAGTGAAGATGCAGTGTGGAACCGTGCCGCTACCTCGGCAGACAAAAGAAAGGATGGTCGGAAACCCGCCACCAAGCATACCTCCTTCGGATGCCACCCCCCAGAACAGGCAGGCAGCTTCTAGAGATACACTCATCATCCAAAGGGCACCCCTCCAAAGACCTGGAAATCCGGAAAGGGAAAAGAGCATCCTCAGACAATTCAGATTCCATGGCAAACCACACCACCCCCGAGGGACCTCACTGAGGGAGACGAATCCCAGCACGCCACCACCCACCTTGAAACCATAATGCCAGAGGGTAGGGCCCCAGAGGCTACAAACAGAATGGGGAAAAAGGAGAGGGTTGGGAGAGGGGAGGGAAGGGAAAAAGGGGGGTTATGGGGAGGAAGGGATAGTGAAGGGAGGATTGGGGGATACTTAGACTCGGTCTACGAAGACCAAAGGATTTGATTCCTAAGACCAAGAGCCTCTTTGCCACATCAAGGAGCCCCCCTTGAAGAGGAATTCATTTGTAAAGCCTGGAAATGTAACTAATAAACAGAGGAAATGTTATTTTAGTGCCAGGAATGGCTGCATTGTTTATTTTGGACCCTATTTTAAAATTGGAATGTTTTGAACTTTCTGTGATATTGGCAAAATTACCAGATACTGATCACTTTATTGGGTAGTTGAAATAGTTAATTGGGCAGTGTCTTGTACCCAATTGATAAAACAGAAGTGATACTAGCAAAACGGCTAAGAATTTCGTCGACTGGAATAATACAATTGGCCTAAAATAGGAGTCAAAATGGGCAAAATCGCAGATGCATAAATAACACTGATGAAGCAAAATTCATGATAACGTAATTTCGTCAATTTTCCATCAAATTTCGTACTTCTTGTATTACTTTCAAAAAAAGATTCTCTACCATCTCATAAGAAAAAAATAACCAAAAATGTTTTTGAAAATTCTTGGACAGTTTTAGATCGAGGGTCTGGACCCTTTCAGGGCCACTTAGTGGTTGTTTTATTATAACATTTTTCATATACTTACTCATCTTACCCAAAATCCCACACAAGTGCTCTAAAAATTAGATCATTGGTAATAATCTCCCTCGAGTTAAAATATTCCTTTTTATTTGGTTTAGCATTATCCTCAGGAATATTTCCTTTCATTTATTGTGGATGTACTTACATGGGGAAAGTGGCAGTATAGTGACTAAGTGTTACTGGCTGGTGAGAAAACTTCTCACCATCTGGTAAATTAAGAATTAGTTAACAAGTGCTTAATAAGTGGTGTACTAAGGGCTAACATGCACCCCGGGGTGTAAAAGGAGGTTAAATTATTTACTGAGGGGTGATGAGAAAGCTCTTCTCCTCATTTCCTTTGCCTCGGGTTCGACAAGCAACCAGACTGAAGAGCAGGAAGCCCGAAAAACAACGTGACCGCGGGTCAACCAGACCGTGAGTCTATTGGACCGAGAAGTAACGATATATATACCTTTGAAGAGTTTCGAGAGTTTGTCTACTCTCTGAGCCATGGGCCGAATATCACTCAGAACATTAATAAGACCGAGAATTATCGAGATTACTTTGTGTCTTTTTTCTTGTAACTTTGTTTTATAACAACAAGGGAGGGAGAGGAAAAAAAAATACCTCTACTTGTCCATAGAAGTTGGCACAGTACTCCAATGTACCCTGTGTTCCACTGCTTCTTTTTTACACTGTCATACCTCTCACTAGGGCTTCCAGCATCTTCCGTGCGTGCGTCATAGCTCCTGGCCCCACCTCTTCACTGGCTGCTACTGAGTCACTCTCCCTGCACTATGAGCTTTATCATACCTCTGCTTAAAGCTATGTATGGATCCTGCCTCCACTACATCGTTTCCCAAACTATTCCACTTCCTGACTGCCCTGTGACTGAAGAAATACTTCCTAACATCCCTGTGATTCATTCGAGTCTTCAACTTCCAACTGTGTCCCCTTGTTGTTGTGTCCCATCTCTGGAACATTCTGTCTCTGTCCACCTTGTCAATTCCTCTCATTATTTTGTATGTCGTTATCATGTCCCGCCTATCTCTCCTGTCCTCCAGTGTCGTCAGGTCGATTTCCCTTAACCTCTCCACGTAGGACATACCTCTTAGCTCTGGAACTAGTCTTGTTGCAAACCTTTGGACTTTTTCTAGTTTCTTTACGTGCTTGGTTAGTTGTGTGTGTGTGTGTGTGTGTGTGTGTGTGTGTGTGTGTGTGTGTGTGTGTGTGTGTGTGTGTGTGTGTGTGTGTGTGTGTGTGTGTGTGTGTGTGTGTGAGAGAGAGAGACGTGTTATTATGTACCTTTCCTTCACTCTAGGTATAATCCTAGTCGAAGTATTTTCAAATGTTTACACGCTAGCAATAAACAAGATTTGCATATTTCCAAGCTCTGATCTGTCTCTTGTCTTGCACGAAGACATCAACACTGAGCAAGCGAGAGAGCACAAGTCATTGAAATAGTCTCAACGCTCACGTTATTTTTCTTTCGGAAATTCGCATCCTTCCTATAGCTTGTTTAATAATGACAGGTCACTTGACATTATTATACTAAGTCTTTTTACATGTCCCATCCCCTCCCTGAGGTGGTCCTGCGTCTTGTACACAGTGCCCCTCCCTGAGGTGGTCCTGCGTCTTGTACACAGTGCCCCTCCCTGAGGTGGCCCTGTGTCTTGTACACAGTGCCCCTCCCTGAGGTGGTCCTGCGTCTTGTACACAGTGCCCCTTCTGAGGTGGTCCTGTGTCTTGTACACAGTGCCCCTTCTGAGGTGGTCCTGCGTCTTGTACACAGTGCCCCTCCCTGAGGTGGTCCTGCGTCTTGTACACAGTGCCCCTCCCTGAGGTGGTCCTGCGTCTTGTACACAGTGCCCCTCCCTGAGGTGGTCCTGCGTCTTGTACACAGTGCCTCTCCCTGAGGTGGTCCTGCGTCTTGTACACAGTGCCCCTCCCTGAGGTGGTCCTGCGTCTTGTACACAGTGCCCCTTCTGAGGTGGTCCTGTGTCTTGTACACAGTGCCCCTCCCTGAGGTGGTCCTGCGTCTTGTACACAGTGCCCCTTCTGAGGTGGTCCTGTGTCTTGTACACAGTGCCCCTCCCTGAGGTGGTCCTGCGTCTTGTACACAGTGCCCCTCCCTGAGGTGGCCCTGCGTCTTGTACACAGTGCCCCTCCCTGAGGTGGCCCTGCGTCTTGTACACAGTGCCCCTCCCTGAGGTGGTCCTGCGTCTTGTACACAGTGCCCCTCCCTGAGGTGGTCCTGCATCTTCTACACAGTGCCCCTTCTGAGGTGGTCCTGTGTCTTGTACACAGTGCCCCTACTGTGGTGGTCCTGTGTCTTGTACACAGTGCCCCTTCTGAGGTGGTCCTGCATCTTGTACACAGTGCCCCTACTGTGGTGGTCCTGCGTCTTGTACACAGTGCCCCTTCTGAGGTGGTCCTGCGTCTTGTACACAGTGCCCCTCCCTGAGGTGGTCCTGCGTCTTGTACACAGTGCCCCTCCCTGAGGTGGTCCTGCGTCTTGTACACAGTGCCCCTTCTGAGGTGGTCCTGCGTCTTGTACACAGTGCCCCTTCTGAGGTGGTCCTGCGTCTTGTACACAGTGCCCCTTCTGAGGTGGTCCTGCGTCTTGTACACAGTGCCCCTCCCTGAGGTGGTCCTGCGTCTTGTACACAGTGCCCCTCCTGAGGTGGTCCTGCGTCTTGTACAGTGCCCCTTTTGAGGTGGTCCTGAAACTTAGGAAAAATCCCCTAGAAACCGTTAGCAGCAATTTCAATAAAACAATAAAACTTCTACTGAAAGGCAAAGATGAATTAGTCAAACAATTTACTTCCACTAATCCATCTTTACCTTACATGTATGGACTAATAAAAACACACAAACCAGGGAATCCAGTCAGACCAATTATTAGCTCCATAGGGTCAGTTTCATATAAATTATCCAAATGGCTTGTTGATATTTTGAGCCCTATTGTTGGCAAAATTTCTAACTTTAATGTTAAAAACAACATAGACTTGGTTGATAAATTAAGCTCCTTGACTGACTTAAATGATTTTAACATGGTTAGTTTTGATGTTACTTCCTTGTTTACGAAAGTTCCTGTTGATGATTTATTAAGTTTCTTATCTGAAGAACTCGTTAACTATGATTTACCATTGCCAGTTCCTACTATCATTAAACTTATTAAACTCTGCATTGTTGATGCAAAATTTGTATTTAATGATAAGTTTTACACTCAGAAGTTTGGTATGGCAATGGGAAATCCTCTTTCACCTGTTCTTAGTAACCTATACATGGAATTTTTTGAAACAAGGTTGCTTAACACAATCCTCCCTAATAGAGCTAAATGGTTCAGATATGTTGATGATATTTTGTGTCTTATGCCCAAAAATGTAGATATACACCATTTTCTTGGAAAATTAAATAGCTTAGCCCATTCTATAAACTTTACTGTTGAGTTTGAAGAAAATAACTCATTGCCTTTTCTAGATGTTTTAATTATTAAGGGTAATAATGAATTCAAATTTAAAATTTACAGAAAACCTACAAATAACTGTTCCTATGTCCACTATTATTCCTCGCATCAAGATAGAGTCAAACTGTCTGTTTTCTCATCAATGTTTTTGAGAGCTTTACGAATTTGTAGTCCTGAGTTCATAGATGAGGAAATATCTAAAATTTATGAAATAGGTAATGATTTAAAATACCCAAGAAATGTAATTGATAAATCTTTTAAAGTTGCTAGGAACACTTTATATAATCCAAAAAAGGGCAACCAGCCTTATTCAACTAAAAATATGTTGGTTCTCCCTTACCATGAAAACTTGGTTGATATGCCTTCTCTTCTTAAGACTTTTAATATTAAAGTTGTATTCAAAAATCTTGATACAGTAAAAAAACCTTTGATTAAGAATTCCCCCCAAAATGCTGATGGATGTGTCTATAAGATTCCTTGTAAAATTTGCGATAAAGTTTATTACGGTCAAACTGGTAAAAATCTCGAACTAAGATTAAAACATCATAAATATAGCATTAGAACTGGACAAGATTCCAATGCTCTATTTATTCATGTAAGAGATTTTAACCATCCAATTGATTTTCAAAAAGTTGAGAAAGTAGTATCAAGCAAGTCCATGGTCGACAGGAATATAATTGAATCTTGTTTCATAAAAAGCAGTTTTGACAATAATATGAATATTTCCTTTGGTTTATATAAATTAGATCCATTTATAATTAATAGAATTTGGGAAGAATTTAATAATACACTGGACAAAAAAATAGCTTGGGGGTGAGTTTTGCAAAGGACCTATCCAAGTTGGCTCGCCGCGCGTCACGTGTTTAACCGTTGTGGGATCTGATAGTGAGGTGCTGGCCGACCCCTTATATAGCTTCCTTGGATGCTTCACTTTCATAGTTCCTTGATAATGTGAGTAGTCACGAAAGCGCTTGGAATTTCTCTATTCTTTCAGAGTGGTTGTTTTGCATATTTTGAAATCACCTGTTTACTGTGATCTTATTGCATATATATATATATATATATATATATATATATATATATATATATATATATATATATATATATATATATATTAGACTTGTGATTCTGACCTAAATAGCAACGCTGTTCTTGCCAAATAAGGCAAGCAAAAATTTGTGACTGCAATAATTTCGCAAAAATCATTCTGAACCTAACAAAAAATATATATTTCATTATGTTTGTTTATTATTAAATCATTGTAAACTTATCTAAAATATATTTATTTGGCTAAATTAAATTGCGCTTGTTATAATAAGGTTAGGAAAGTTTTCTAAGGTTCTTCTAGTATAAAATAATAAACTTTTACATTAACATAAATGAAAAATATATATCTAAGATCTTTAAGCGTATGAGAGAAAATTTTAAAAGGGGGGCTTATTTTAAACGAGTTCTTGCTAAAAGATCAATTTTTACCTATTCGGCATGGCATATTAAATATATATATATATATATATATATATATATATATATATATATATATATATATATATATATATATATATATATATATATATATATATATGACACTGTAGCCCCCAAGGATGAAACCATGGCCCAAGCACTAAGAGACAAGCATCCAACCAGGGACACCATAGCCATCAACGACAACCCTGAGGAAAACCCCATCATTGAACAATTAATTTTGCCAGAATCGGAAGTCTATAAGGCGATCGTGTCATTTCCAGCAGGATCTGCAGGAGGTTACACTGGAATTCGACCTCAGCACCTCAAAGAGATGGTAAATCCAGTACTCGGTGAATCTGCATCAATTCTTCTCACCGAGTTAACAACTTTCGTCAACAATTGCATGGCTGGGCGATTCCCAGAAGAAATTAAACCTTTCTTTTTTGGAGCCTCACTATGTGCTTTGAAGAAGAGGGATGGGGGAATCAGACCCATTGCAGTTGGAAACACCCTTCGCCGCCTCGTTGCCAAAGCAGCAGTGAGAAAAATTCGCCTAGAAGCTGCCACTCTACTCCAGCCACACCAACTGGGCTTTGGGGTCTCTCAAGGCAGTGAAGCTGCAGCTCATGCCGCAAGGGCCTACATCAGGGACCTACCAGAAGACAAGGCCATAGTTAAACTTGATTTTAGAAATGCCTTTAATATGGTGAAGAGAGATGCTGTTTTGCCAGCTGTTCGGGATCGGTTCCCCAGTCTTTTTCCCTTCATTTCAGCCGGTTACAGCAAACCCTCAATTCTTCTGTTTGGAGAACATGAAATTCAATCATCAGAGGGTGTTCAGCAGGGTGACCCACTCGCTCCACTTCTCTTCTGCTTGGCAGTAAGAGAACTAATTTCCAGCCTATGCAGTGAGCTCAATATCTGGTACCTGGATGGCGGCACTCTGGCAGGTACTGAAGAGTCCCTGGTGGGGGACCTTCAACTGGTGAAAACACAGGGAGAAGACTTGGGACTCATCCTCAACCCCTCCAAGTGTGAAATCATCACAGCGAACCAGGAAATAATCAATGCTGTGCGAAGAATCCTCCTGGAAGTCTCTACTACCACTCCGTCCAACAGCACCCTCTTGGGGGCACCGCTGGGTCACCAGGCCATCGACACTGTCCTCAGGGACAAATTGAATGACCAGATGAGAATGGAGGAGAGAATAAGCGATCTTGATGCCCATGATGCTCTGTATCTCCTCACAAGGTGTCTTACTATGCCAAGACTCACTCACTTCTTGAGGTGTGCACCCTCTTTTGACAACCCAACACTCGATGAATATGACGCACGCCTGAGATCAACTATTAAGAAGGCACTGAACCTGTCACTAGAGGATGAGCAATGGGATCAGGCAACCCTCCCAGTGCGACTGGGAGGTATAGGGGTGCGTAAAGCAACGCATGTTGCTTTACCTGCTTTTCTGTCTTCGTGTTTGGCTTCCAGTGCATTAGTCAAGAAGATAGTACCCGAACGCTTGAGAGACATGGTAGGAGCTCAAGACCCCAGGTTTACTGAAGCAGCGATTCGGTAGGACACCCTTACAGACTCCTCCAGTAGACCAGCTCCTCCGAAACAGCACAAACAGTCCCAATGGGACAAACTGATCATGGAAAAAATCGCCAACACAATGCTCTCCAATGCTTCAGGAAAGGACAAAGCTTGTCTCCTGGCAGTGAAGGCACCACACTAAGGAGATTTTCTGTCAGCTGTTCCCAATTCCTCCCTGGGCACCCGTCACGACCCACAGGCCATTCGGATTGGTGTTGCTCTTCGCCTAGCTGCCCCCATCCTCACCGAACATAGGTGTATTTGCGGCAGGGCGACAGCTGATCAATTCGGACTTCATGGTCTTGTGTGTCACACAGCAGAAGGGAAGTATGTCAGACATGAGGAGGTCAATGACATCATAAAGAGAAGCCTCGCCACAGCCCGTTGCCCAGCTCAACGGGAACCCCAAGTACAGAGGTCTGATGGAAGTCAAAAGCATCCTGATGGAGCCACTATGCTACCCTGGAAGGATGGAAAGCAGATTGCCTGGGTCTACACCTGTGCTGCCACACAGGCAGACACCTACTTGCCTTACTCCGTAGTGGAAGGGGGTGGAGCTGCCAGCCACAGGGAGACCCAGAAGATCCGAAAATATGAAGACTCCCCCCTTGCTATAACTTCATTCCAATAGGGTCAGAGACCCTTGGAGCATGGGGCAAGTGTGCTCTAAAGTTCCTCAAAGAGCTGGTTGAAAAGCTCATCATAGAAACCAAGGACCACAGGACTAGCTTTCTCTTTCAGAAACTCAGTGTTGCGATCCAGAGAGGAAATGCCTGCAGCATTCTGGGCATGCGGCCCACCGCCGGGGAGCTGGACGAAGTATTCGAGATGTAGCTCAGAGTCACCTATGTTGTTTTACTTTCTGTTGTATTTTTGTGAATGTTTGGCCAATGTATTTTTGTCTTTAAATAAAACATACTTGAAATATAGGGGGTGGTAGGAGAAAGTTCTCAAACAGCTTCAGGGAGAACCTTGAGTTTTCCCTGAAGCAAGTTTATTCTTTTCTCTGAGGATGAGGGTCCCCAGGACAGTTCAAGAGGTGGTAACTCCCTATATATATATATATATATATATATATATATATATATATATATATATATATATATATATATATATATATATATATATATATATATATATAACAACACTGCGCTAGCCAAGGATTCGAACCCATGTTGTACTGGCCTGCCTCATGGTAAGCGAGAACCACATGACGCTTTTAAACGACAGGACCACCCAACCCTACAAGAATGGCGCAGCCATTCTCATCCTTGGCTAGCGCAGTGTTGTTATTGATCAATACCACTCGTTCGTGGTTACAATATATATATATATATATATATATATATATATATATATATATATATATATATATATATATATATATATATATATATATTACACACTTAGAAAACCTATCTGTAGAAGACGGGTAACACTGATCAACACTGATTGTCGGATCAATGATACTACACAGATTTTAGGGTAAGTTTGTGATGAAGATTCCGAATATGTCACCGATTTTGCTTGATTGGCTCTAGTTATTGATAATTTTAGTATCTCATTGAAAAACATAAAAGATGTGAAAAATATATTGATCAGGCGGAGCCAACTTACACATCACATTAAAATTATTTTTAGATCCTGCAAGTAAGTAAGCAAGTTTCCCATCTTCTGATCAACACAGACATCTTGTGCTCATGATAGTAAAGCTTCTGAAAAACCATTTTGATCTCGTATTGTCGAGTGAGCAATTGGAAGAGATACACATTGGTTACCATTGTGCAATAAGACACATTTCAAGCTTTTAATGGAGCTGACTATAAACAGCCGTCAGTCTCCTGGTCGATATTCAAGTCCCATTCGAAGTAGTAGTCAAGTCATCATTACCGTGTCATCGACGTACCTATGCTGGGTAGGATTTACGAGCGTGGTTGGGAATAACTGAGAGCAGCAGAACAAGATGGGCGTGCATTGTTCTTGGCCGCGCACTCTGACGTGCACTGTTCTTGGCCGCGCACTCTGACGTGCACTGTTCTTGGCCGTGCACTCTGACGTGCACTGTTCTTGGCCGCGCACTCTGACGTGCACTGTTCTTGGCCGCGCACTCTGACGTGCACTGTTCTTGGCCGCGCACTCTGACGTGCACTGTTCTTGGCCGCGCACTCTGACGTGCACTGTTCTTGGCCGCGCACTCTGCTACCAACGAACAATTCAGTAAATACTTGTACTGGAAAAAGAGGAAGTTTCAATTTTATTCTGTCTTTTAGAGTACCTGCTTGTGATTGCTTTTAAATTTCATGTAGTTGGGCTGTACAGAAGATGGCTGTTTGTTAGCAAAGAATTCAAATGTAAATATAAGTCACTACAATCATTAGTACTTACCTGCGTTATTCTGTCTCAGACTATTTTTCTGCGTTATTTGGCACAACATGACTCACGAAATTGTAATGAAACGACTGCAAACAAAGCATAATAGAGCTCTGAGACTCTGATCGCGGGTTCTTACCCCGCCCGTCGTATGGTTTGGCACAACAGTTACTTATATATTGTGAAGTATTCAGTGTAGCATCGCTGTTGGGTCAGTGTACACATCGCTGTTGGGCCGTGCGGACGTGCTGCGCAGTAGCTCCTGATTGGGTTGGCTTTTGCGCAGTAGTGACGTGTACTTAGCTCTGTGAAGACCTGTTTGCACGCTCTCTACGAATTGAAGCAAGATGCCCTCCATCGAGCAACTTTACCAACAGCTTAAGGAAGAATTGAGGATGGCGAAGTTGGAGATTCGGCGACTGACCGAGGAAAACAAGAAGATTCGTAGTAGTCCTCCTGTTTTGAGTCCTCAGGTCAAGAAGGGAAACTGGTCAGTGGCTGGACAGCAGGGAACGAAGTTGACGATCAAGAGGACGAATGGAAAGGTAGAAACGATGAAGAAGAAAGAGACTGCCGTGGAAACTGTTGTGGAAACATCTAATACATTCTCAGTGCTACCCGACGAATGTGAGTCGACTACTGGGAACGTCACGACGAACGACATTAAGGATAGCCAGGTTAGGTATATGGATAGGGTGTTCTGCTTGAAGGACAGGAGGAGACAGAGAGTTTGCTTTCCTGGGGCTGGGATGGAGGATATTGTTAGCCGTCTGGATGACATCATGAGAGGTAATGGGAGCAATCCTATTATCTGTCTCAGTGCTGGAGGCAACGATGTTGGCAGACGTAGGAGTGAAGACCTGATTAGCAGGTATAGGTCAGCAATAGAAATAATTAGGAGTAAGGGTGGGAACCCTGTCATATGTGGTGTTTTGCCAAGGAGGGGAGTTGGAAATGAATGGTTGTCCAGGGCAATTGGTGTCAATTGCTGGCTAGACAAATACAGTGGACCCCCGCTTAACGATCACCTCCCAATGCGACCAGTTATGTAAGTGTATTTATGTAAGTGCGTTTGTACGTGTATGTTTGGGGGTCTGAAATGGACTAATCTACTTCACAATATTCCTTATGGGAACAAATTCGGTCACTACTGGCACCTGAACATACTTTTGGAATGAAAAAATATCGTTATCCGGGGGTCCACTGTACTGTAAGGAAAATGCGGTAACATTCATTGAAAACTGGGACCTCTTCTATGGCAGAAATGACATGTATGCAAGGGATGGGGTTCACTTATCTAGGTCTGGGGTGGTAGCACTGGCAACTGCAGTGGAGGGAGCAGTTAGGACTTTAAACTAGGAATAGTTAGTGGTATGGGTTTTGGCAGGAAAACAGTGAAGTCCCAGTGTAGTAATATTAGGAGTTTTAGGGGAACTAGTAATAAGCAGAACGAGGTAGATATTGAAAAGCCAGTGACTTTGGGTGATAAGGACAGTAATAGGTTTAGTAGAAAAACAGAAATGAGCAGGAAGGGTAAAGAGAAAGGAGAGTCTTTCAATGTTTATTATGCTAATTGCCGTAGTGCTAGGAATAAGATGGACGAGTTGAGATTAGTTGCTAGTGCAGGTAACATTGATGTATTTGCCTTAACTGAGACGTGGTTTAATTCAAAAAGTCGGGACATGCCTGCGGAATGTCATATTCAGGGTTTTAAATTGTTCCAAGTAGATAGAAGTATCGGGAAGGGGGGTGGGGTGGCATTGTGTGTCCGAGATCGCTTGAACTGCTGCATAAAAACGGGTATTAAGTCTGAAGTAACACATACAGAGTCTGCTTGGATAGAATTTTCAGAGGGGCATGAAAAACTGATTTTAGGAGTGATATACCGTCCCCCAAACTTAGATAGGGACCAAGGGAGACTACTATGGGAGGAAATTGTTAAGGCCACAAGGCACGATAATGTAGTAATTCTAGGAGACTTTAACTTTAGTCATATTGATTGGAATTTCTTGACTGGGAATTTAGAATCATACGACTTCTTAGAAGTAGTTCAGGATTGTTTTTTGAAGCAGTTTGTGACAGAACCTACAAGGGGAAATAACCTGCTTGAATCCCTTGTTAATAATTTAGAAATTTCAGAGGAACTGGGTGCTAGCGACCACAAATCAATTACATTTAGCATTGAATGGCAGTACGATAGTAGCGATAACTCGGTAACAGTCCCAGATTTTCGCTTAGCAGATTACGATGGGCTTAGAGAACACTTATCATATGTTGACTGGGGTAACGAAGAGAGCTATCAATATGGCAGTTTTCTGAACACTATACATGCTGCTCAAAGAACGTTTATCCCATATAAAGAAATTAGATCAAATAGAAATGACCCAAAATGGATGAATAATAGGCTGAAATATCTACTAGGGCATAAGAAAGGAATTTATAGGCGTATCAAAAGAGGCGAGGGTCATCTTATGAATCAGTATATTGACATTAAGAGGGACATTAAAAAGGGGATAAGAAAAGCTAAAAGGGACTATGAAATTAAAGTTGCTAAGGATTCTAAAACTAACCCAAAAAGTTTTTTCCAGGTCTATAGAACAAAAGTTAGAGATAAGATAGGTCCCCTTTAAAATAACTATGGGCACCTTACTGACAAAGAGAATGAAATGTGCTCGATTTTAAATAATTATTTTCTCTCAGTTTTTACACAGGAAGACACAATATTCCAGTAATTAATTTTTATAGTGGGCTAGAAGATAAATTATGTAACATCACAGTCACTAGTGAAATGGTTGTGAAGCAGATAGACTGAAGCAAGATAAGTCGCCGGTTCCTGATGAGGTTTTTTCAAGGGTTCTTAAGGAATGCAAAATGGAACTCTGTGAACCATTAACTAATATTTTTAATTTATCTCTTCAAACAGGTGTAGTGTCTGATATGTGGAAGATGGCTAATGTAATTCCTATTTTTAAAACAGGGGACAAGTCGTTACCGTCAAATTACCGCCCAATAAGCCTGACCTCAATTGTAGGCAAATTACTAGAGTCAATTATAGCTGAAATTATAAGAAGCCATCTCGATAAGCATAGCTTGATTAAGGATACTCAGCATGGATTCACAAGAGGCCGGTCTTGTCTAACTAATTTATTAACTTTCTTCAGTAAAGCTTTTGAGGCTGTTGACCACGATAAAGAATTTGATATTATTTACTTAGATTTTAGTAAGGCTTTTGATAGAGTTCCGCACCATAGACTGTTAAAGAAAGTGGCAGCTCATGGCATTGGGGGAAAAGTGCTCTCGTGGATCGAGTCATGGCTCACTGACAGGAAGCAGAGTGTGTCCATAAATGGGGTTAAATCCGAGTGGGGATCTGTAACAAGTGGCGTTCCACAGGGCCCGTTGTTGTTTATATATATCAATGATGAAGATTGAGACACTTATGCAGCATATGGGAATCTTTATTCAGGAAACGTTTCGCCACACAGTGATTCATCAGTCCAATGGTTTTTCAAACCATTCATCACAACTGTCAGACACTGCAGCATCGTGGGATCTTGTTACAAAGAATTCTTCAACACTTGTTCAACCTTTGGACGAAGACCTACTTCGACTAGTGGATGGTACCACTATGACCCCGCCTCCGCCTGCTTCACCTCACCTCACTACAGTATATAAGCCACGTCTACGGCCCTATGCTGTACATTCTACAAGATTGATGGACTGAACACATCGACTCCAGGCTGAGGGACTGATTACCTCATACTCCTCCTCTCCTTACGCCTTCCTCTTTGTATCGGACTGATGAAGCCACTGTGTGGCGAAACGTTTCCTGAATAAAGATTCCCATATGCTGCATAAGTGTCTCAATCTTCAACTTGTCGGTTTTTCAAACCATTCATCACACACATATATCAATGATCTTGATGAAGGAATTACTAGTGATATGAGCAAATTCGCCGATGACACAAAGATAGGTAGGATAATTGATTCAAACGTAGATGTTATGGAACTTCAGGAGGATTTAAACAAACTCTATTCTTGTTAGGTAAGACACATATGCAACAGTTAGACAACTTTATTCCGAAACGTTTCGCCTACACAGTAGGCTTCTTCAGTCGAATACAGAAAGTAGGCAGGAACAGTAGAGATGTGAAGACGATGTGATCAGTCCATCACCCTTAAAGTCGTAGAATTTGAGGTTGTCAGTCCCTCGGCCTGGAGAAGTTCAGTTCCATAGTCAGGAACTATCTGAAGATCAAGCGACAGTGCGGAGACTTAAATACTGTCGGAAGGAGAGGTGCAGGGTAGTAGTAGTAGTAGTAGTAGTAGTAGTAGTAGTAGTAGTGAGAGGCCACTGAGAGGTCATGTCCCTCTCAGATCCAACACTTCTCACTTGAAAAGCTTGTCCAAGGTGTTTTCTGTACCAAGATGCCACGTGTTGCAGTGTCTGACAAGATGAACATCAAAATGGTATACATGACATGACCTCTCAGTGGCCTCTCACTACTACTACTACTACTACTACTACTACTACTACTACTACTACTACTACCCTGCACCTCTCCTTCCGACAGTATTTAAGTCTCCGCACTGTCGCTTGATCTTCAGATAGTTCCTGACTATGGAACTGAACTTCTCCAGGCCGAGGGACTGACAACCTCAAATTCTACGACTTTAAGGGTGATGGACTGATTACATCGTCTTCACATCTCTACTGTTCCTGCCTACTTTCTGTATTCGACTGAAGAAGCCTACTGTGTAGGCGAAACGTTTCGGAATAAAGTTGTCTAACTGTTGCAATACCTGTCGGTATTGTATACCATTTTGATGTTCATCAAACTCTATTCTTGGTCAGAAAAGTGGCAGATGCAGTTCAATGTAGATAAATGCAAGGTTCTGAAGCTTGGGAGTGCCCATAACCCTAGTACTTATAAGTTAAATGATGTAGAACTTAGCCATACAGATTGCGAAAAGGACTTGGGGGTTATGGTGAGCAGCAACCTTAAACCAAGACAGCAATGCCTAAGCGTACGTAATAAGGCAAATAGATTACTGGGATTTATATCAAGAAGTGTAAGCAACAGAAGTCCAGAGGTCATACTGCAGCTTTATACATCATTAGTAAGGCCTCACCTAGATTATGCAGCTCAGTTCTGGTCTCCATATTACAGAATGGACATAAATTCGTTAGAAAACATTCAGCGTAGGATGACTAAATTAATACATAGCATTAGAAATCTTCCTTATGAAGAAAGATTGAAGACTCTTAAGTTACATTCACTTGTTAGACGAAGAATGAGGGGAGACCTGATCGAAGTGTATAAGTGGAAGATAGGTATTAATAAAGGGGATATTAATAAGGTCTTGAGGATGTCTCTCCAAGAGAGAACCCGCAGTAATGGATTTAAATTAGATAAGTTTAGATTTAGAAAGGACATAGGAAAGTATTGGTTTGGAAATAGGGTAGTTGATGAGTGGAACAGTCTACCTAGTTGGGTTATTGAGGCTGGGACTTTGGGTAGTTTCAAATTTAGGTTGGATAAGTACATGAGTGGGAGGGGTTGTATTTGAGTGGGACTTTCACATCAGAGCTTATTTCTTGGGTAGCATTGAAAATTGGGTTGGGCAAATGTTTTGTTAGTGGGATGAATTGTAAAGGACCTGTGAAGACGATAGTTCCTGACTATGGAACTGAACTTCTCCAGGCCGAGGGACTGACAACCTCAAATTCTGTAAAGGACCTGCCTAGTATGGGCCAACGGGCCTCCTGCAGTGTTCCTCCTTTCTTATGTTCTTATGTTCTAAAACATCAAGGAGAAGATTTTTTCGTTGCGTTTTTATACAGATGTTACGTATAACAAACTGTATAATATTAGACAGACTTAAATATGAGTGTGCTGGGTCAGACACAGGTTTGTGAGGAGGAAGTGTGAGACGAAGACTTCAAGAAGCACTAAACGATGCGTATATAGAGGATACACACCTGTGGTCCGGTTGCTGCTGCTGCTGCTGCTGCTGCTCCACAGATAACTGTCCTCCAGCTCACCTGCAAATACACACACTCACATTACACTTCATCATTATGCCTGATGGACACGTTACATAAAGTCGTTATAATTCACGAAATCGTAATAATACGATTGCAAGCAAATCACAGAACGGGTGGGACTCGAACCTATAAGAACATAAGAAAGAAGGAACACTGCAGCAGGCCTACTGACCCATGCGGAGCAGGTCCATGTTCATAAGAACATAAGAAAGGATTAGACCAATGACCCATCCCCCCCGGATTAAACCAATGACCCATCCCCCCCCCCCCGGATTAGCCCAATGACCCACCCAGTCTGATCATCTCCACTCAAGGATGGAGCACTGCACCAGACCCAGCAGCACAAGCTAGTCAGCTCCAACTCACACTAGGCATATTCCCCTAAGAAAGAAGAGCAGGAGTAAACTGGAGAAAGACGCTCCCTCTACAGAAGACGACGAAGAGTCACTGAGCTCCTCAGGAGTGCTAGAATATCTGATACACGAAAGGAGGCGCTGACCAGGGAAGTGGAAACTATCGAACTTAAGTTAAATGACTCTTACAGGAACCAGGAGGAGCTTAAAGCTATTAGTGAAATTGAAAGAAATTCAAAATATTTATTTTCATATGCCAAAAACAAGGCAAATACCACATCTAGTATCGGGCCCTTACTCAGACAGGATGGGACTTACATAGATGACAACAAGGAAATGAGTGAAATATTGAAATCCCAGTACGACTCTGTTCAGTGAGCCACTAATCGGTCTGAGGATCGACGACCCAAATGATTTCTTCACGAGCCTCAAAACTCCATAAATGTATGCCAGATTTCCGACATTACCCTAACTCCGATAGATTTCGAAAAAGCCAATGACAACATGCCTATGCACTCAGCCCCGGGCCCAGACTCGTGGAACTCTGTTTTCATTAAGAACTGCAAGAAACCCCTCTCGCGTGCCCTAAGTACACTATGGAGGAGGAGCTTGGACATGGGTGAAATTCCACAGTCACTTAAAACAACGGATATAGCCCCACTCCATAAAGGTGGCAGCAAAGCATTAGCTAAGAACTATAGACCAATAGCTCTGACGTCCCACATCATAAAAATCTTTGAAAGAGTGCTAAGAAGCAGGATTGCAAATCACCTGAATTCCCAAAATCTGCACAATCCAGGGCAACATGGGTTCAGGGCAGGTCGCTCCTGCCTCTCACAACTACTGGATCACTATGACATGGCCTTGGATGCACTGGAAGAAAATCAGAATGCAGATGTAATATACACAGACTTTGCAAAAGCATTTGACAAATGCGATCATGGCGTAATAGTCCATAAAATACGTGCTGAAGGAATAACTGGGAAAGTAGGGAGATGGATCTTCAACTTCCTAACAAATCGAACACAATGAGTAGTGGTCAACAGAGTTAAATCGGAGGCTGCCATAGTGAAGAGCTCTGTTCCACAAGGCACAGTACTCGCCCCCATCTTATTCCTTATCCTCATATCAGACATAGACAGAGATATACACCACAGCACCGTATCATCCTTTGCGGATGATACTAGGATCTGCATGAGGCTGTCATCTGCTGAGGACGCGGTTAACCTCCAAGAAGATATAAACAAAGTTTTCCAGTGGACAACGGTAAACAATATGATGTTCAATGAGGACAAATTCCAACTACTCCGTTATGGAAAACTGGAGGAGATAATAACTAGAACAGAGTATACTACTGACTCCGGCCATACAATAGAGCGGAAAAATAATGTAAGGGACCTGGGAGTAGTAATGTCTGAGGATCTCACTTTCAAGGATCACAACAGTGCCACGATCGCACGTGCAAAGAAAATGATAGGATGGATAATGAGAACTTTCAAAACGAGAGATGCCAAGCCAATAATGATCCTTTTCAAATCACTTGTTCTCTCTAGGCTGGAATACTGCTGTACATTAACATCTCCATTCAAAGCAGGCGAAATCGCAGATCTAGAGAGTGTACAGAGATCCTTTACTGCACATATAAGTTCTGTCAAGCACCTTAACTACTGGGAACGCTTGGAAGCACTTGACCTGTACTCGTTGGAACGCAGGAGGGAGAGATATATCATAATCTACACTTGGAAAATCTTGGAAGGAATGGTCCCAAACCTGCACACAGAAATCACTCCCTACGAAAGTAAAAGACTGGGCAGGCGATGCAAAATGCCCCCAATAAAAAGTAGGGGCGCCATTGGTACACTAAGGGAAAACACCATAAGTGTCCGGGGCCCAAAACTGTTCAACCGCCTCCCATCAAGCATTAGGGGAATTGCCAATAAGCCCCTGGCTGCCTTCAAAAGAGAGCTGGACAGATACCTAAAGTCAGTGCTGGATCAGCCGGGCTGTGGCTCGTACGTTGGACTGCGTGCGGCCAGCAGTAACAGCCTAGTTTATCAGGCCCTGATCCATCGGAAGGCCTGGTCATGGACCGGGCCGCGGGGGCATTGATCCCCGGAATAACCTCCAGGTAACCAGGTAACCCACACCCATTCATGTATTTATCTAACCTATTTTTAAAGCTACACAACGTTTTAGCCTCAATAGCTATACTCGGGAGTTTGTTCCACTCATCCACAACTCTATTACCAAACCAGTACTTTCCTATATACTTCCTGAATCTGAATTTTTCCAACTTGAAACCATTGCTGCGAGTCCTGTCTTGGATGGAAATTTTTAGCACGCTATTTACATCCCCTTTATTTATTCCTGTTTTCCATTTATACACCTCGATCATATCCCCCCTAATTCTAAGCCTTTCGAGAGAGTGCAGATTCAGGGCCCTCAGTCTATCCTCATAAGGAAGATTTCTGATACATGGGATCATCTTTGTCATCCTCCTCTGTACGTTTTCCAGAGCATTTATATCCATTCTGTAATACGGTGACCAGAACTGAGCAGCATAGTCTAAATGAGGCCTAACCAAGGATATATAGAGTTGAAGAACAACCTGAGGACTTCTATTATTTATACTTCTATATATGAAGCCAAGAATTCTGTTAGCTTTATTGCGAACACTAATGCACTGTTGTCTTGGTTTTAGATTACTGCTAACCATAACTCCTAAATCCTTTTCGCAATCAGTAGTATTAAGATCTACATTATTTAGTTTATATGTGGCATGGTTATTTACCTGTCCAACATTTAGAACTTTGCATTTGTCAATATTAAACTGCATCTGCCACTTCTCCGACCATTGCATCAGTCTATTCAAATCATCCTGGAGTGCTCTAGTGTCCTCATTAGAATGAATTGGACGGCCTATTTTGGTGTCATCAGCAAATTTGCTTATGTCGCTATTTATTCCCTCATCTATGTCGTTTATGTAAATTGTGAACAACAACGGGCCCAACACTGGCCCCTGAGGAACACCGCTTGTGACGTGCCCCCATTCTGATTTCTCCCCATTTATGCAAACTCTCTGCTGTCTATTTGTCAACCATGCCTCTACCCAGGAAAAAATTTCTCCTCCTATTCCGTGTGCCTTAAGTTTCCTCAATAGCCTCTGGTGTGGGACTCTATCGAAAGCCTTACTGAAGTCCATATACACAATATCATATTCATTACCATGATCTACCTCCTCAAACACTTTAGTGAAAAAAGTTAGTAAATTCGTAAGACAGGAATGCCCCTTTGTAAAACCATGTTCAGATTCATTAATCAATCTGTGCCTGTCAAGATGGCTACGAATTGCTTCGGCAATTATTGATTCCATAAATTTTCCCACTATGGAGGTAAGGCTTATTGGTCTATAGTTCGAAGCCAAGGACCTGTCACCTGCCTTGTAAATAGGTATTACATTTGCCATTTTCCACTTATCAGGCACTATGCCAGTTTGTAGTGATATGTTAAAAAGATTAGCCAAAGGTATGTTAAGTTCCTCTTTACATTCCTTTAACACCCTTGCAAACAGTTCATCAGGGCCTGGGGATTTGTTAGGTTTTAGTTTCTATATTTGTCTGAGGACCATGTCACTAGTTACCGCAATCGTACATAGTTTATTATCATCCTGTTCTACATAATCTATTATTTCAGGAATATCGCTAGTATTTTCCTGGGTGAAAACTGAGAGGAAGTAGGTATTTAGAATTTCACACATATCCTTATCACTGTCAGTGATCTGACCAGAGTTACTCTTAAGTGGGCCAATCTTGTCCCTAATCTTACTTCTGTATACCTGAAAGAATCCTTTAGGGTCAATCTTTGAATCCCTTGCGACCTTAGCCTCATAATCCCTTTTTGCTTTTCTTATCCCTTTCTTTATTTCTCTCTTTAATTGAATATATTGATTTCTTAATTACCCATCCCCTCTTTTGATACACCTATATATGCCTCTCTTTTGACAGAGTACGGTCCACTGGACCGTGCTGGTCTAACAAGATTCATCCAACTAAGTATATTTGTATAGGCCATAAAGTCCCACTGTGACCACAAATTAAGGCTCATGCAGGGAAATGGCTGTGGCGTGCTCTAGCTCAAGTCCCCTCAAAGCCGCCATCATGACTCATGACATATGTTTGTCATGAGGTACATCTCTATCTTAATATTTAGAAAAAAATATTTGAATCACATATTAGTTTCCATGTTTTATGTTTGAATGTTAAGTAAAATTTTCTACGCATTATACAATATTTTTTTCACAATGATGTTGAGGTCGCGCAGGAGTTTATGAGCTTATAATTGTATTATGTTGGTTTATCCCAGGGTAATTCACTAAAGTCAAACACTGTGACTTATTACACTGTGGTGGTTGGCAGCATGCAGTAGCGTGCGTTACACGAGGCACCGTTTCCAAGCACTGAATGTCTCAACTACGACTCGCTGAATATCATAACTGCACAATAAAACGAAAATATATGATATTCCTGTTTTATACTGCAAAATGTGCAGTTAACACGAGAAGAGAACACACACCACGTCCTTGCATGTCCCTGAGTGAGAGAGAGAGAGAGAGACGCAGGAACCATGCATAGTTTTAAGAATAGACATGATAGACTTTACGTAACTAGGAGAAAGTGAACGCAGTAGCTGCTGAGACTCGACTCCTGCATCCACAAGTAAGAACAACTAGGTGAGTACATGCTTTATCAATGCAGTCACTTGCGTCTCCTTTGTGAGGGAAGACTCACGTGTTTTATAAGCGTGTTGTCATCTCCGAGCTTCCGTTCTCACGACAATCCTCCCACGTCCCTGCGTGATACCAGGGCTGCTGCACCTCCCTCCCCAACCATCATACACCTTGTATCTTAAAGTACCTTGTGATACCAGGGCTGCTGCACCTCCCTCCCCAACCATCATACACCTTGTATCTTACAGTACCTTGTGATACCAGGGCTGCTGCACCTCCCTCCCCAACCATCATACACCTTGTATCTTACAATACCTTGTGATACCAGGGCTGCTGCACCTCCCTCCCCAACCATCATACACCTTGTATCTTACAATACCTTGTGATACCAGGGCTGCTGCACCTCCCTCCCCAACCATCATACACCTTGTATCTTACAATACCTTGTGATACCAGGGCTGCTGCACCTCCCTCCCCAACCATCATACACCTTGTATCTTACAATACCTTGTGATACCAGGGCTGCTGCACCTCCCTCCCCAACCATCATACACCTTGTATCTTACAATACCTTGTGATACCAGGGCTGCTGCACCTCCCTCCCCAACCATCATACACCTTGTATCTTACAATACCTTGTGATACCAGGGCTGCTGCACCTCCCTCCCCAACCATCATACACCTTGTATCTTACAATACCTTGTGATACCAGGGCTGCTGCACCTCCCTCCCCAACCATCATACACCTTGTATCTTACAGTACCTTGTGATACCAGGGCTGCTGCACCTCCCTCCCCAACCATCATACACCTTGTATCTTACAGTACCTTGTGATACCAGGGCTGCTGCACCTCCCTCCCCAACCATCATACACCTTGTATCTTACAGTACCTTGTGATACCAGGGCTGCTGCACCTCCCTCCCCAACCATCATACACCTTGTATCTTACAATACCTTGTGATACCAGGGCTCCTGCACCTCCCTCCCCAACCATCATACACCTTGTATCTTACAATACCTTGTGATACCAGGGCTGCTGCACCTCCCTCCCCAACCATCATACACCTTGTATCTTAAAATACCTTGTGATACCAGGGCTCCTGCACCTCCCTCCCCAACCATCATACACCTTGTATCTTACAGTACCTTGTGATACCAGGGCTGCTGCACCTCCCTCCCCAACCATCATACACCTTGTATCTTACAGTACCTTGTGATACCAGGGCTGCTGCACCTCCCTCCCCAACCATCATACACCTTGTATCTTAAAATACCTTGTGATACCAGGGCTCCTGCACCTCCCTCTCCAACCATCATACACCTTGTATCTTACAGTACCTTGTGATACCAGGGCTGCTGCACCTCCCTCCCCAACCATCATACACCTTGTATCTTACAGTACCTTGTGATACCAGGGCTGCTGCACCTCCCTCCCCAACCATCATACACCTTGTATCTTACAGTACCTTGTGATACCAGGGCTGCTGCACCTCCCTCCCCAACCATCATACACCTTGTATCTTAAAATACCTTGTGATACCAGGGCTCCTGCACCTCCCTCTCCAACCATCATACACCTTGTATCTTACAGTACCTTGTGATACCAGGACTGCTGCACCTCCCTCCCCAACCATCATACACCTTGTATCTTACAGTACCTTGTGATACCAGGGCTGCTGCACCTCCCTCCCCAACCATCATACACCTTGTATCTTACAGTACCTTGTGATACCAGGGCTGCTGCACCTCCCTCCCCAACCATCATACACCTTGTATCTTACAGTACCTTGTGATACCAGGGCTGCTGCACCTCCCTCCCCAACCATCATACACCTTGTATCTTACAATACCTTGTGATACCAGGGCTGCTGCACCTCCCTCCCCAACCATCATACACCTTGTATCTTACAATACCTTGTGATACCAGGGCTGCTGCACCTCCCTCCCCAACCATCATACACCTTGTATCTTACAATACCTTGTGATACCAGGGCTGCTGCACCTCCCTCCCCAACCATCATACACCTTGTATCTTACAATACCTTGTGATACCAGGGCTGCTGCACCTCCCTCCCCAACCATCATACACCTTGTATCTTACAGTACCTTGTGATACCAGGGCTGCTGCACCTCCCTCCTCAACCATCATACACCTTGTATCTTACAGTACCTTGTGATACCAGGGCTGCTGCACCTCCCTCCCCAACCATCATACACCTTGTATCTTACAGTACCTTGTGATACCAGGGCTGCTGCACCTCCCTCCTCGACCATCATACACCATGTGTCTTACAGTACCTTGTGGTACCAGGGATAGATACACCTCCCTCCTCGGGGAGGGAGAGGCAGGGAGGGGTGCTATACATCAGCACCTGTGTCAGGTGCTCCTACAGCACCTGTGTCAGGTGTTCCTACAGCACCTGTGTCAGGTGCTCCTACAGCACCTATGTCAGGTGTTCCTACAGCACCTGTGTCAGATGCTCCTACAGCACCTGTGTCAGACGCTCCTTCCCTCCACCAGGTCTTCTAGGACCCCACACAAAGGACTTCTAGGACCCCACACACAGATCTTCTAGGACCCCACACACAGATCTTCTAGGACCCCTCACACAGATCTTCTAGGACCCCTCACACAGGTCTTCTAGGACCCCACACACAGGTCTCCTAGGACCCCACACACAGATCTTCTAGGACCCCACACACAGATCTTCTAGGAACCCACACACAAATCTTCTAGGACCCCACACACAGATCTTCTAGGACCCCACACACAGATCTTCTAGGACCCCACACACAGGTTTTCTAGGACCCCACATACAGGTCTTCTAGGACCCCACACACAGGTCTTCTAGGACCCCACACATAGGTCTTCTAGGACCCCACACATAGGTCTTCTAGGACCCCACACACAGGTCTTCTAGGACCCTACACACAGATCCTCTAGGACCACACACACAGGTCTTTAGGACCCCACACACAGGTCTTTAGGGCCCCACACAGTTTTCTAGGACCCCACACACAGGTCTTCTAGGACCCCACACACAGATCTTCTAGGACCCCACACACAGGTCTTCTAGGACCCCACACACAGATCTTCTAGGACCCCACACACAGATCTTCTAGGACCCCACACACAGATCTTCTAGGACCCCACACACAGGTCTTCTAGGACCCCACATACAGATCTTCTAGGACCCCACACACAGGTCTTGTGGGACCCCACACATAGGTCTTCTAGGACTCCACACATAGGTCTTCTAGGACCCCACACACAGATCTTCTAGGACCCCACACACAGGTCTTTAGGGCCCCACACAGTTTTCTAGGACCCCACACACAGATCTTCTAGGACCCCACACACAGATCTTCTAGGACCCCACACACAGATCTTCTAGGACCCCACACACAGTTCTAGGACCCCACACACAGATCTTCTAGGACCACACGCAGATCTTCTAGGACCCCACACACAGGTCTTTTAGGACCCCACACACAGGTCTTCTAGGACCACACACAGGTCTTCTAGGACCCCACACACAGGTCTTCTAGGACCCCACACAGTCTTCTAGGACGGCACACACAGGTCTTCTAGGACCCCACACAGTCTTCTAGGACCCCACACACAGGTTTTCTAGGACCCCACACACAGGTCTTCTACGACCACACACACAGGTCTTCTAGGACCACACACAGGTCTTCTAGGACCACACACAGGTCTTCTAGGACCCCACACACAGGTCTTCTAGGACCCCACACACAGGTCTTCTAGGACCCCACACACAGGTCTTCTAGGAGCCCACACACAGGTCTTCTAGGACCCCACACACAGGTCTTCTAGGACCCCACACAGGTCTAGGACCCTACACACAGATCCTCTAGGACCCCACACACAGGTCTTTAGGACCCCACACACAGGTCTTTAGGACCCCACACACAGGTCTTTAGGGCCCCACACAGTTTTCTAGGACCCCACACACAGGTCTTCTAGGACCCCACACACAGATCTTCTAGGACCCCACACACAGGTCTTCTAGGACCCCACACACAGGTCTTCTAGGACCCCACACACAGGTCTTCTAGGACCCCACACACAGGTCTTCTAGGACCCCACACACAGATCTTCTAGGACCCCACACACAGTTCTAGGACCCCACACACAGATCTTCTAGGACCCCACACACAGATCTTCTAGGACCCCACACACAGGTCTTCTAGAACCCCACATACAGGTCTTCTAGGACCCCACACACAGGTCTTCTAGGACCCCACACATAGGTCTTCTAGGACCCCACACACAGATCTTCTAGGACCCCACACACAGGTCTTCTAGGACCCTACACACAGATCCTCTAGGACCCCACACACAGGTCTTTAGGACCCCACACACAGGTCTTTAGGACCCCACACACAGGTCTTTAGGGCCCCACACAGTTTTCTAGGACCCCACACACAGATCTCCTAGGACCCCACACACAGATCTTCTAGGACCCCTCACACAGATCTTCTAGGACCCCACACACAGTTCTAGGACCCCACACACAGATCTTCTAGGACCACACGCAGATCTTCTAGGACCCCACACACAGGTCATTTAGGACCCCACACACAGGTCTTCTAGGACCACACACAGGTCTTCTAGGACCCCACACACAGGTCTTCTAGGACCCCACACACAGGTCTTCTAGGACCCCACACAGTCTTCTAGGACCGCACACACAGGTCTTGTAGGACCCCACACACAGGTCTTCTAGGACCCCACACACAGGTCTTCTAGGACCCCACACACAGGTCTTCTACGACCACACACACAGGTCTTCTAGGACCACACACAGGTCTTCTAGGACCACACACAGGTCTTCTAGGACCCCACACACAGGTCTTCTAGGACCCCACACACAGGTCTTCTAGGACCCCACACACAGGTCTTCTAGGACCCCACACACAGGTCTTCTAGGACCCCACACACAGGTCTTCTAGGACCCCACACACAGGTCTTCTAGGACCCCACACAGGTCTTCTAGGACCCCACACAGGTCTTTTAGAACCCCACACACAGGTCTTTTAGGACCACACACAGGTCTTCTAGGACCCCACACACAGGTCTTCTAGGACCCCACACACAGGTCTTCTAGGACCCCACACACAGGTCTTCTAGGACCCCACACAGGTCTTCTAGGACCCCACACACAGGTCTTCTAGGACCCTACACACAGATCCTCTAGGACCCCACATGTCAGCATAGTTGCTGATCCCTGTATTCCCTGTAGGATATAGGATAGCATAGTAGTATCATCCATATGCTTTAGACACGAGACCCCTTGTAGGCCTGTGGCTTTGTGTGACGTCACGGGATACACATGTGCAGGCTCATCCCTCTGTCCCGCTCTCACTCGGCGGCAGACCATCCAGGCGTAGACAGGCAAGGCACTGGGCTCCATTCCTCATCTCAGTCTGACAATATAGCTACCATCCTACAAGTGTGTCTACCTTAACCTACGATATCTCCATTAAGAACCCTTTTACGATACACACACAGGTCTTTAGGACCCCACACACAGGTCTTTAGGACCCCACACACAGGTCTTCTAGGACCCCACACACAGATCTTCTAGGACCCCACACACAGGTCTTCTAGGACCCCACACACAGATCTTCTAGGACCCCACACACAGATCTTCTAGGACCCCACCCACAGTTCTAGGACCCCACACACAGATCTTCTAGGACCCCACACACAGGTCTTTTAGGACCCCACACACAGATCTTCTAGGACCACACACAGATCTTCTAGGACCCCACACACAGTTCTAGGACCCCACACACAGATCTTCTAGGACCCCATACACAGGTCTTCTAGGACCCCACACACAGGTCTTCTAGGACCCCACACACACGTCTGCTCACAGCCAGATTGGCTTGGTCTCATTTCCATCCGTATGGCCAGTTCCGCGCCTCCCTATAATGAAGGAACAAGGTTCTCCTTGTTTATAAGCCCAACATTCTCAACATTTACCTCATACTCCATATTTTCCCCCTTCAAATACATACAGGATAATCTACGATCTTCCTTAAACTCTTAGGTTATAGTTATCCGTGTGTCTTAACTGTCAACAATGTTACTGGGGAGAGAAGGCTGCATGTTAATAAACTTATTTACTTATACTAACAGTTAACCCAGTCTTCTGCTGGTGATATATTTTCCACTCGGCCCAGCAGAGCCCCTCACTCTGTGACTCCCAATCAAAGTTCTCTCTCTCTCTTTCTCTCTCACATTCTCCTACCTTTTACTGACTTTTCCAGCCCATTTCTCTTTCATACCTCTCTTCCCGTTTCTCCCTCATGAGGATGTCCCATTTTCGTATCAGTTTTTTCTCTCTCTCTCTCCTGCAATTCCCGGCCTTCTTAAAAGCTTCGTCGCTTTGCCCGGAATTCCAGCTCAGCATTCCTTAACATGGAAGAGATAAACCCAACACTTAAAAAACATACAGGAAAATGTAATGAGGAATCTATCCTTGGAGTCCGGTTGGCTGCTTCATCAGTCAGGCAGGTAAAAACTACAGGCATTACAAACTACACACATATTACGAAGTTAACACCCTTAAATGGACATTTAAAGATAGTTATGCACCAAAACCTCCAGAACCAAGATTTAAACTTAGATATTGCAGCTGAAGTGGCCGGTTTATTGTGCGCTCATGTTCATCCTGAGGAGGTTAGTAGGAGAACAGAGCCACACACAAGAGGCCTAGGAACTAGGCACCAAAAAGGCTTAGAAGAGTAATTCTAAACATATCTACAAATTATGTCTTCTCTATTGAAAATAAATTGATCATATTTAAGATATCTGGTATCTTATTTTCACTAGTATCTTAACATATCACATATGTTGCAATACAACAGCAAACAGGCGATCTTAACAATGCAGAACAAGCCATATGGGGATGGAAGTTTTTTGCTCTAGATCTTTCGCACTCTCGTGGGTCGTCAGGAGCTATGCAATGTTGCAAGACAGCAACAGATACGAGAGAAAATTCTATGAGGTAAAGACAGAAGGTATCAGTGCAACTGATACCTTCTGCCCTGCCTCAGAGAATTTTCCATATCTGTTGCTATCTTGTAACATTGCATAGCTCCTGACGACGCACGAGTGCGAAAGATCTAAAGACTTCCATTGTCATGTGTCTTGATCTGCATATCACATATGTTATTATGTCTTTATATTCCTCAAGTAATATATACTGTCAGTAATAATGGTAGAATTACCAACAGAAAGTTAGGTAAAGGAGACACATGCAACTGATGTGACTCTTATTATGGTGTTGGTTGCATCTCTGTCTTTTTCCTAACAATTCACATTATCGTTTTTTTTTCCATGTGACAGTTTTAGTAAAGAATAAGAAAAACAATGATCGTCACTCAGTAGTAAGTTGATGATGGTCCTATATGTATCGACAGGTCGTGACGGAAGGCAACCTGCTGGATGTTATTCAGAGGGAAGCGCTAAAGCCTGGATATGTTATTTTTTTAACCAAATGAACCCATAATGTAATAGTGAAGAGAGTGCAATCAGAGGCTGCCATAGTGAAAAGTTCTGTTCTTCAAGACACAGTACTGACCCTTGTTGTCTTTCTCCAATACGACATAGAGACATAAATCAGAGAACACTATCATCCTTTGCAGAAGATACTGGAATCTGTATGAGAATCAACCACTGAGGACACGCCAAACCTCCAAGCTGATATAAACAAAGTCTTCCAGTGAACCATTGATAACAATATAATGTTTCAATGAGGTCAACTTTCAGTTTCTTTATTATGGAAAGATTGAGGAAATAAAGACAGGAACGGAGTATAAAGCAAACTAATGTGAGAGACCTGGGAGTGATTATGTTAGAAGATCTCACCTTCAAGGATCACAACAGTGTCACTATCACATCCACAAGCAAAATAATAAGCTGGATAACTAGAACCTTCAAAACAAGGGATACCAAACCAATGATAATACTCAAGTCACTTGTTCTCTCCAGGCTGAAGTACTGTTGTACTTTAAGAGTAGAATGTGCAGAGAACCTTCACTGACCACATAAACTCAGTCAAGCACCTAAATTTCTGGGAACATTTGAAGTCCCATGACCTGTACTCCTTGGAACGTAGGCGAGAGATACATTATAATCTACAAATGGAAAATTCTAAAGGACTGATTCCAAATCTGCACACACAAATCATTCCCCATGAAAGTAAGAGGCTTGACAGATGGTGCAAAATACCTCCAATAAAAAGTAGGACTGCAGTGAGTATATTAATTGAAAACTAAAAAAAGTGTGAAGGGACCAAGACTTTTGAATGCCCTCCCTTCGTAATTATATAAGGGGAGGATTACCAACAGATCCCTGGCCCTCTTCAAGAGAGAGCTTGACAAGTTTCTCAAACAAGTTCCTGATCAGCCAGGCTGTAGTACTTATGTTAGATTTCGTGTGGCTAGCACCAACAGCCTGGTTGTTCAGGTCCTCTACCAGGAGGAGCTGATCAATCAGGCCTGGTCTGATCCCTCCCTGGTTGATCCCTCGATTACTCTCTAGGTAGACGCCAGGTAGACGCCAGGTGAGGAATGAGAGTTAATCACGTTTGGAAGTTAACAATGTCCTTACAATGCCAGATGCCACTGGCATTGTAAGGACAGAAACGCATTGGGTACACCAGCAGCGTGTGGAAACGTGCTGTAACAATGCTGAGTGTGATGATGAGACAGGTGGTGGGAGGTGCAGCATCCTCTCTACCTTCACTCTACCTACCTGGCTAACACCAACTTTACAACGCTGAGTGTGATGATGAGGGAGAGGTGGTGGGAGGTGCAGCATCCTCTCTACCTACCTGGCTAACACCAACTTTACAACGCTGAGTGTGATGATGAGGGAGAGGTGGTGGGAGGTGCAGCATCCTCTCTACCTTCACTCTACCTACCTGGCTAACACCAACTTTACAACGCTGAGTGTGATGATGAGGGAGAGGTGGTGGGAGGTGCAGCATCCTCTCTACCTTCACTCTACCTACCTGGCTAACACCAACTTTACAACGCTGAGTGTGATGATGAGGGAGAGGTGGTGGGAGGTGCAGCATCCTCTCTACCTTCACTCTACCTACCTGGCTAACACCAACTTTACAACGCTGAGTGTGATGATGAGGGAGAGGTGGTGGGAGGTGCAGCATCCTCTCTACCTTCACTCTACCTACCTGGCTAACACCAACTTTACAACGCTGAGTGTGATGATGAGGGAGAGGTGGTGGGAGGTGCAGCATCCTCTCTACCTTCACTCTACCTACCTGGCTAACACCAACTTTACAACGCTGAGTGTGATGATGAGGGAGAGGTGGTGGGAGGTGCAGCATCCTCTCTACCTTCACTCTACCTACCTGGCTAACACCAACTTTACAACGCTGAGTGTGATGATGAGGGAGAGGTGGTGGGAGGTGCAGCATCCTCTCTACCTTCACTCTACCTACCTGGCTAACACCAACTTTACAACGCTGAGTGTGATGATGAGGGAGAGGTGGTGGGAGGTGCAGCATCCTCTCTACCTTCACTCTACCTACCTGGCTAACACCAACTTTACAACGCTGAGTGTGATGATGAGGGAGAGGTGGTGGGAGGTGCAGCATCCTCTCTACCTTCACTCTACCTACCTGGCTAACACCAACTTTACAACGCTGAGTGTGATGATGAGGGAGAGGTGGTGGGAGGTGCAGCATCCTCTCTACCTTCACTCTACCTACCTGGCTAACACCAACTTTACAACGCTGAGTGTGATGATGAGGGAGAGGTGGTGGGAGGTGCAGCATCCTCTCTACCTTCACTCTACCTACCTGGCTAACACCAACTTTACAACGCTGAGTGTGATGATGAGGGAGAGGTGGTGGGAGGTGCAGCATCCTCTCTACCTTCACTCTACCTACCTGGCTAACACCAACTTTACAACGCTGAGTGTGATGATGAGGGAGAGGTGGTGGGAGGTGCAGCATCCTCTCTACCTTCACTCTACCTACCTGGCTAACACCAACTTTACAACGCTGAGTGTGATGATGAGGGAGAGGTGGTGGGAGGTGCAGCATCCTCTCTACCTTCACTCTACCTACCTGGCTAACACCAACTTTACAACGCTGAGTGTGATGATGAGGGAGAGGTGGTGGGAGGTGCAGCATCCTCTCTACCTTCACTCTACCTACCTGGCTAACACCAACTTTACAACGCTGAGTGTGATGATGAGGGAGAGGTGGTGGGAGGTGCAGCATCCTCTCTACCTTCACTCTACCTACCTGGCTAACACCAACTTTACAACGCTGAGTGTGATGATGAGGGAGAGGTGGTGGGAGGTGCAGCATCCTCTCTACCTTCACTCTACCTACCTGGCTAACACCAACTTTACAACGCTGAGTGTGATGATGAGGGAGAGGTGGTGGGAGGTGCAGCATCCTCTCTACCTTCACTCTACCTACCTGGCTAACACCAACTTTACAACGCTGAGTGTGATGATGAGGGAGAGGTGGTGGGAGGTGCAGCATCCTCTCTACCTTCACTCTACCTACCTGGCTAACACCAACTTTACAACGCTGAGTGTGATGATGAGGGAGAGGTGGTGGGAGGTGCAGCATCCTCTCTACCTTCACTCTACCTACCTGGCTAACACCAACTTTACAACGCTGAGTGTGATGATGAGGGAGAGGTGGTGGGAGGTGCAGCATCCTCTCTACCTTCACTCTACCTACCTGGCTAACACCAACTTTACAACGCTGAGTGTGATGATGAGGGAGAGGTGGTGGGAGGTGCAGCATCCTCTCTACCTTCACTCTACCTACCTGGCTAACACCAACTTTACAACGCTGAGTGTGATGATGAGGGAGAGGTGGTGGGAGGTGCAGCATCCTCTCTACCTTCACTCTACCTACCTGGCTAACACCAACTTTACAACGCTGAGTGTGATGATGAGGGAGAGGTGGTGGGAGGTGCAGCATCCTCTCTACCTTCACTCTACCTACCTGGCTAACACCAACTTTACAACGCTGAGTGTGATGATGAGGGAGAGGTGGTGGGAGGTGCAGCATCCTCTCTACCTTCACTCTACCTACCTGGCTAACACCAACTTTACAACGCTGAGTGTGATGATGAGACAGGTGGTGGGAGGTGCAGCATCCTCTCTACCTTCACTCTACCTCCCTGGCTAACACCAACTTCCACTCCCGTACAAGAAGAAAAATAACAATATGAAAGTTACGCTCAATTACTTATTACATAAATCCAATATAAATCCACAAATTCACGTAATATAGATCCACGTACATAAAGAGGATTCAGATCACTCACTCTACTATGATGTCTGAGAAACATGTTGATGCTGACTTTCCCTCCTCTATGTTATTTGCTCTCATTACTGACCAGAATTCCTCTTGTTAGGTAAAAGGACAAGGGCAACTAATGTGGCAGTTTATTGTGGCAAAGTTTCGCTCTCCAGAAGTTCCTGGAGAGCGAAACGTTGCCACAATAAAATGTCACATTAGCTGCATTGTGTCCCTTTTTCCAACATATTGTCGGTAATTCTACCAACATTAATACATAATTCCTCTTGCTACACATCTCAGCAGTGACAGCACAGAGTACGTCATTATTTTTCATTACCAAATCTGTCCCAAGAATTCAGAGAAAATCTACAAAAAAAGCATAAATTGAGTTTTACGAAGTTGAATGACTTGGAAAATGATGACAGTTAAAATGGCCTGCCCTTGCGAGTTCCCTTCAATGGCTGCGGCGCTGACTGCGTCAGCAGAGCGCACATCCCCTTTAAAAGGAATGAATGCTGCTCCAGAGATTCTCAAGGTCAAGAAAGATTGCAATGCTTATCCTTACAATCAACTAAAAAAATAATTACAGAGGAGGAAGTCAAAAGTAATTTCACTATTTACATTACCATGTTAAATAACATCACATGTTTCCACTTCTTATTCTTTTTAAGTGAATCAATAAAGTGAATAGTCACATTTCAGCTTTATAACGAAGTTTAAGATGTCATTTGCTGAGTCTGGTATTTTCCTTAACGACGCTGCCAGTGGCTGTAACGTGACTCAGGCGCAAGACTTGGAAATTACACAGCCAAATGTGCCACAGGGATCTTAGGAAACATTACCTCAACACAAGAGTGGCGAGGACGTGGAGTGAACTGAACAATAACAGGAAGCACACCACACACACACACACACACACACACACACACACACACACACACACACACACACACACACACACACGCAAAGAAGACCGCAGACAGAGTATAGGCTAGGTGGACAAAGACTACAGACCTCACTCAGGGAGAAAGACCTTGGGGTGACCATAACACCGAGCACATCACCGGAGGCACACATCAACCAAATAGCCGCTGCAGCATACGGGCGCCTGGCAAACCTGAGAATAGAGTTCCGATACCTTAATAAGGAATCGTTCAAGACACTGTACACTGTGTATGTTAGGCCCATACTGGAGTATGCAGCACCAGTCTGGAACCCACACCTGGTCAAGCACGTCAAGAAGTTAGAGAAAGTACAAAGGTTTGCAACAAGGCTAGTCCCAGAGCTCAAGGGAATGTCGTACGAGGAAAGGTTAAGGGAAATCGGACTGACGACACTTGAGGACAGAAGGGTCAGGGGAGACATGACAACGACATACAAGATACTGCGGGGAATAGACAAGGTGGACAGAGATAGGATGTTCCAGAGAGGGGACACAGGGACAAGGGGTCACAACTGGAAACTGAAGACTCAGACGAGTCACAGGGACGTTAGGAAGTATTTCTTCAGTCATAGAGTTGTCAGCAAGTGGAATAGCCTAGCAAGTGAAGTAGTGGAGGCAGGAACCATACATAGTTTTAAGAAGAGGTATGACAAAGCTCAGGAAGCAGAGAGAGAGAGGACCCAGTAGCGATCAGTGAAGAGGCGGGGCCAGGAGCTGAGTTTCGACCCCTGCAACCACAATTAGGTGAGTACAATTAGGTGAGTACACACACACACACACACACCACACACACACACACACACACACACACACACACACACACACACACACACACACACACACACACACACCTAAGGGAAATGTCCTACGAAGAAAGGTTAAGGGAAATCGGTCTGACGACACTGGAGGACAGGAGGGTTATGGGAGACATGATAACGACATACAAAATACTGTGTGGAAAAGACAAGGTGGACAGAGACAGGATGTTCCAGAGAGAGGACACAGAAACAAGGGGTCACTCTTGGAAGCTGAAGACTGAGACGAGTCACAGGGATGTTAGGAAGTATTTCTTCAGTCATAGAGTTGTCAGTAAGTGGAACAGTTTGGAGAGTGATGTAGTGGAGGCAGGAACCGTACACAGCTTCAAGGCGAGGTATGATAAAGCTCATGGAGCAAGGAGAGAGAGGACCTAGTAGCGATCAGTGAAGAGGCGGGGTCAGGAGCTATGAATCGACCCCTGCAACCACAAATAGGTGAGTACACACACACACACACACACACCTGAGATGTAGAAGACAGGAAATGTAGTCCCAGTTTTTAAGGAGATAAACAAGCAGCATTAAACTACAGATCAGTGTCACTTACATACACTGTATGCAAAGTCATGAAGAAGAAAGAGTGGTTGACCACCTAGAAAAGAATGAGCTTATTCACAACAACCAACACAGTTTCAGGGACGGGAAATACTGTGTCACAAACCTCCTAGAGCTTTACGACAAGATGATAACAGTAAGACAAGAGAGAGAGAGGTGGGTAGATTGTATTTTCTTGGACTGTAAGAAGGCATTTAACACAGTTTCACACAAAAAACTAGTGCAAAAGCTGGAGGATCAGGCAGGTATAACAGGGAAGGCACTGCAATGGATCAGACAATACCTGAGAGGAATCATGGTACGTGATGAGGTGTCAGAGTGGGCGCCTGTGACGAGCGGGGTTCCACAGGGGTCGGTCCTAGGACCGGTGCTGTATCTGGTATATTTGAATGACATGACAGAATGGATAGACTCAGAAGTGTCCCTGTTTGTAGATGATGTGAACCTAATGAGAATTCAACCGGATGAGGATCACGCAGGACTACAAAAGGATATAGACAGGCTGCAAGCCTGGTCCAGATGCAAAGTCATGAAGATCGGGGAAGAGCAAAGAAGACCGCAGACAGAGTACAGTCTAGGGGACCAAAGACTTCAAACCTCACTCAAGGAAAAAGGGTCTTGAGGTGAGTATAATACCGAGCACATCTCCTGAGGCGCACATCAACCAAATAACTGCTTCAGCATATGGAAGACTGGCAAATCTAAGAATAGCGTTCCGACACATAAGTAAGGTACCGTTTAGGGCTCTGTACACTGTGTACGTCAGGCTCATATTGGAGTACGTCAAGAACTAGAGGAAGTGCAAACGTTTGCAACAAGACTAGTTCCGGAAATAAGGTGCATGTCCTACGAGGAGAGGTTAAGAGAAATCGACCTGACGACACTGAAGGACAGGATAGAGAGAGAGGGGACATGATAACGACATATAAAATAGTGAGAAGAATTGACAAGGTGGACAGAGACAGGATGTTCCAAAGATGGGACACAGCAACAAGGGGTCACAATTGGAAGCTGAAGACTCAGATGAACCACAGAGATGTTAGGAAGTATTTCTTTAGTCACAGAGTTGTCAGAAGTGGAATAGTCTGAAAAGTGATGTAACGGAGGCAGGATCCATATATAGCTTTCAGAAGAGGGACGATAAGGCTATTGGAGAAGGAAGAGAGTGGACCTAGTAACGACTTGCGAAGAGGCGGGGCCATGAGCTGTGATTCGACCCTTGGAACCACAAATAGGCGAGTGTACACACACCTTTATACCTCTGAAAAGTTTCGAGTTTCACTACTCTCTGAGCCCGGCCATGGGCCAGGTTCGTCTGGTGCTTGTCTGGTCAACAAGGCTGTTGCTGCTGGAGCCCTGCTGCCCCACATATCCATCACAGCCTGGTTGATCTGGCACCTGGTGAAGATACTTATTCAGTTTCCTCTTGAAGGTTTCTACACTTGTTCCAGCCGTGTTTCTGATATTTTCTGGTAAGATGTTGAGATTCGTCTGTAAAAACTTGCATTTGTGGTCACAGTGGTGCCTGTGCTAACCTTCCTATGGTGTATAAATATACCTAGTTGGTTGAATTTTGTTGTAGCCAGCTGGTCCAGTGGTTAGCGCATCGGTCTGGAATTTTATGACTCTGTGTTAGCGGGTTCTATCCCCGCCTGTGGTATGATTAAGATGTTGAATACTCTGAGACCCTGGATGTTGATACAGTGTTCCCTTATTGTCCCCACCGCACCCCTCCTCCTGACTGGGGTTATTTTACACTTCCTCCCATATCTCTCACTCCAGTATGTTGTTACGGCAGTATGCAGATTTGGGACCAGGCCCTCGAGAATTTTCCAGGTATACATCATCATGTGTCTCTCTCCTCCACTCCACTGAATACATATTCAAGGCGTTCCCAGTAATATAGGTGCTTTACTGGCTCACTGTGAGCCGTAAACGATCTCTGTATTTGTTCCAGCTCTGATATTTCTCCTGCTTTGAACGGGGCCGTCAGCACTGAGTAATATTCTAAGTGAGGGAGCCTAGAGACTGAAGAGTGTCACCATGGGCATTATTTCCCTTGTTTTGAAGGTTCTCAATACCCATCACGTCATCTTCCTGGCTGTCGTGTTCTTTGTCTTATGGTCTTTAAAAGAAAGGTCAGCTGATATAATTATTCCCCGGTCTTTTACGTGTTCCTTTCGTTCTACTTGGTGACCATCTTTAGCTTTGAATAGTGTTCCTTTTGAGTTCTTCATTCTTTCCATACCTAAGCAGCACGGTCAAAAATGCTACCTCTGTTTTAACTATAGCTGCTTTCGAGAGCTCCTCTGCCTTCCCAGCCCGGCCTGAGGCTATGCTTCCCTGAAGACCGCAAGCTATTTGTGTTAACAGCGGGCACGTGAAGGAAGGAAGCGGTCCAGCTTCTGGAAAACTTTTATCTTCGTTCCGGAAGTATTATTTTTGCTTCATATCTACTGGCAGTGTACAGGAAAGTCTTGGATTACGAATGTTGACTGTCCTGGTCTCCAGTGAGTGTACCCATGACTGTCCTGGTCTCCACTGAGTGTATCCATGACTGTCCTGGTCTCCCCTGAGTGTACCCATGACTGTCCTGGTCTCCAGTGAGTGTACCCATGACTGTCCTGGTCTCCAGGGAGTGTACCCATGACTGTCCTGGTCTCAAGTGAGTGTACCCATGACTGTCCTGGTCTTCAGTGAGTGTACCCATGACTGTCCTGGTCTTCAGTGAGTGTACCCATGACTGTCTTTATCTCCAGTGAGTACCCATGACTGCCCTGGCCTTCAGTAAGTGTACCCATGACTGCCCTGGTCTTCAGTGAGTGTACCCATGACTGTCCTGATCTCCAGTGAGTGTACCCATGAGTGTCCTGGTCTCCAGTGAATGTACCCATGACTGTCCTGGTCTTCAGTGAGTGTACCCATGACTTTCCTGGTCTTCAGTGAGTGTACCCATGACTGTCCTGATCTCCAGTGAGTACCTATGACTGCCCTGGTCTTCAGTAAGTGTACCCATGACTGTCCTGGTCTTCAGTGAGTGTACCCAGGACTTTCCTGGTCTTCAGTGAGTGTACCCATGACTGTCCTGATCTCCAGTGAGAGTACCTATGACTGCCCTGGTCTTCAGTAAGTGTACCCATGACTGTCCTGGTCTTCAGTGAGTGTACCCATGACTTTCCTGGTCTTCAGTGAGTGTACCCATGACTGTCCTGGTCTCCAGTGAGTGTACCCATGACTGTCCTGGTCTCCAGTGAGTGTACCCATGACTGTCCTGGTCTCCAGTGAGTGTACCCATGACTGTCCTGGTCTCCACTGAGTGTACCCATGACTGTCCTGGTCTCCACTGAGTGTACCCATGACTGTCCTGGTCTCCATTGAGTGTACCCATGACTGTCCTGGTCTTCAGTGAGTGTACCCATGACTGTCCTGGACTCCAGTGAGAGTACCCATGACTGCCCTGGTCTTCAGCAAGTGTACCCATGACTGTCCTGGTCTTCACTGAGTGTACCCATGATTGTCCTGGTCTCCAGTGAGTGTACCCATGACTGTCCTGGTCTCCAGTGAGTGTACCCATGACTGTCCTGGTCTCCACTGAGTGTACCCATGACTGTCCTGGTCTTCAGTGAGTGTACCCATGACTGTCCTGGACTCCAGTGAGAGTACCCATGACTGCCCTGGTCTTCAGCAAGTGTACCCATGACTGTCCTGGTCTTCACTGAGTGTACCCATGATTGTCCTGGTCTCCAGTGAGTGTACCCATGACTGTCCTGGTCTCCAGTGAGTGTACCCATGACTGTCCTGGTCTCCACTGAGTGTACCCATGACTGTCCTGGTCTTCAGTGAGTGTACCCATGACTGTCCTGGACTCCAGTGAGAGTACCCATGACTGCCCTGGTCTTCAGCAAGTGTACCCATGACTGTCCTGGTCTTCACTGAGTGTACCCATGATTGTCCTGGTCTCCAGTGAGTGTACCCATGACTGTCCTGGTCTCCAGTGAGTGTACCCATGACTGTCCTGGTCTCCACTGAGTGTACCCATGACTGTCCTGGTCTCCAGTGAGTGTACCCATGACTGTCCTGGTCTCCAGTGAGTGTACCCATGACTGTCCTGGTCTCCAGTGGACTTATTCAACGCTTCCTCCCACATCCTTCACTCTGTTACATTGCTGTAGCAGTGTGCAGGTTATGGACCAGTAACTCAAGTATCTTCCGTGTATATATTATCAAACATCTAGTAATTACTTACTGGTAGAGAGCACACACAATACCTTGGTGGTGGTGGACGAGGTTTAAGAAAGATACTGTCGTAATATACAACATGTTAAGGGAAACTGACAGAATACATGGGAATAGATTGAATCTTCACTTGAGAAGATGAAACACGAGGCTGAGGACGAAGATGAATGGTAGGAATATTTTATAAGTGCTTTCCAAGTCACGGTGTTAATTAAGGGAATTTTAATGATGTTAGGTAAAAGGACAAAAGTGCAAATAATGTGATATTTTTCTTGTGGCAACGTTTCGCTCTCCAG
>NC_091299.1:42406591-42479091 GCF_038502225.1 Cherax quadricarinatus | reverse complement strand
TGTTGTGCGAATGATAAGAAAGAGATGATTATGGATGTTATGAATGAGAAGAAGCTGGATGTTCTGGCTTTAAGTGAAACAAAGCTGAAGGGGGTGGGAGAGTTTCAGTGGAGAGGAATAAATGGGAGTAGGTCAGGGGTTTCAAATAGAGTTAGAGCTAAAGGAGTAGCAATAATGTTGAAGGATAAGCTACGGCAGGAAAAGAGGGAATATAAATATATAAATTCAAAGATTATGTGGAGTAAAATAAGGGTTGGATACGAAAAGTGGGTTATAATAAACATTTATGCACCTGGCGAAGAGAGAAGTGCAGAGAGAGAGAGAGAGAGAGAGAGAGAGAGAGAGAGAGAGAGAGAGAGAGAGAGAGAGATTTGGGGAAATGTTGAGTGAGTGTGTGGGGAGTTTTGAACTAAGTGAGAGAGTACTTGTGGTTGGGGATCTCAATGCTAAAGTGGGTAAAAATGTTGTGAAGGTAGTAGGTAAATTTGGGGTGCCAGGGGTAAATGAAAATGGGGAGCCTTTAATTAAGCTATGTGTAGAAAGAGGTTTGGTTTTAATACATATTTTATGAAAAAGAGGATAAATAAGTATACAAAGTATGATATAGCACGTAATGAAAGTTTGTTACATTATGTATTGGTGGATAAAAGGTTGATGGGTAGGCTTCAGGATGTACACGTTTATAGAGGGAAAACTGATATATCTGATCATTATTTAGTTGTAGCTACAGTTATAGTAAGAGGCAGATGTGACAAAAGGAAAATGGCAACAGCAAGTAAGAGAGGTGAAAGTGTATAAACTAAGGAAGGAGGAAGTTAGGGTGAGATATAAGCAACTATTGACACAAAGGTGGGGTAGTGCAAGTACGAGTAGTGGGGGGATGGAGTTGAAGAAGGTTGGAATAGTTTTAAAAATGCAGTATTAGAATGTGGGGCAGAAGTTTCTGGCTATAGGAGGGTGGGTGCAGGAGGAAAGAGGAGTGATTGGTGGAATGAAGTAAAGGGTGTAATAAAGGAGAAAAAGGTAGCTTATAAGAGGTTTTTACAAAGCAGAAGTGTTATAAGAAGAGTAGAGTATCTGGAGAGTAAAAGAAATGTGAAGAGTGTGGTGAGAGAGTGCAAAAGGAAAGCAGATGATAGAGTGGGAGAGGCACTGTCAAGAAATTTTGATGAAAATAAGAAAAAATTTTGGAGTTAAACAAGAAAGCCTAGGGAACGAATGGATTTGTCAGTTAAAAACAGAGTAGGAGAGTTAGTAGATGGGGAACTGGAGGTATTGGGTAGATGGCAGGAATATTTTGAGGAACTTTTAAATGTCGACGAAAAAAGGGGAGGTGGTAATTTCGTGCACTGGCCAGGGAGGTATAACATCTTTTAGGAGTGAGGAAGAGCAGGATGTGAGTGTGGGGGAGATGTGTGAGGCATTACATAGAATAAAAGGGTGTAAAGCAGCTGGAACTGACAGGATCATGAGAGAAATGTTAAAAGCAGGGGGGGATATAGTGTTGGAGTGGTTGGTATTTTTGTTTAATAAATGTATGAAAGAGGGGAAGGTACCTACGGATTGGCAGAGAACATGTATAGTTCGTTTATATAAAGGGAAGGGGGCTCAAAAATGTATGGTAGGGTTATTATTGAAAGAATTAGAGGTAAGACAGGATGTAGGATTGCAGATGAGCAAGGAAGCATTAGAGTGGATAGGGGATGTGTAGATCCAAGGTTCACATTGGAGCATATATGCGAAAAGTATTTAGAGAAAGGTAGGGAAGTTTTCATTGCATTTATGGATTTAGAAAAGGCATATGATAGAGTGCATAGGGGAGCAATGTGGCAGATGTTGCAAGTATATGGAATAGGTATTAAGTTACTAAATGCTGTAAAGAATTTTTATGAGGATAGTGAGGCTCAGGTTAGGGTGTGTAGGAGAGAGGGAGATTACTTCCCGGTAAAAGTAGGGCTTAGACAGGGATACGTAATGTCACCATGGTTGTTCAATATATTTATAGATAGAGTTGTAAAAGAGGTAAATGCAAGGGTGTTGGGGAGAGGGGTGGAATTAAATTATTGGGAATCAAATACAAAATGGGAGTCTGCTGATGATACTGTGCTTATGAGAGATTCTAAAGAAAAGTTGCAAAGGTTAGTGGACGAGTTTGAGAGGGTGTGTAAAGGTAGAAAGTCGAAAGTGAATATTGATAAGAGTAAGGTGATCAAATGATTTAGATAAAGAAAAACTGGATATCACATTGGAGAGAGTATGGATAAGTGAATGTTTTCAGATATTTGGGAGTTGACTTGTCAGCGGATGGGTTTATGAAGGATGAAGTTAGGCATAAAAGTGAAGGGAAAAAGGTGAGTGGTGTGTTGACGTATCTGTGGGGACAAATAACGTTATCCATGGAGGCAATGTACGAAATTATAGTGGTACCAACACTCTTATATAGGTGTGAAGCTTGGGTTGCAAATGCTGCAGCGAGGGGGTGGCTGGAGACAGTGATGTCCTGTCCAAGAGCAATGTGTGGTGTAAATATTATGCAGAGAATTCAGAGTGTGGAAATTAGGAGGGGGTGTGGAGTTACTAAAAGTATTAGTCATTGGACTGAAGAAGGGTTGTTGAGGTGGTTTGGTCATTTAGAGAGAATGGATCAAGGTAGAATGACATGGAGAGCGTATAAATCTGTAGGGGAAGGAAGGCGGGGTAGGGGTCGTCCTCGAAAAGGTTGGAGGGAGGGGGGTAAAGGAGGTTTTGTGGGCAAGGGGCTTGGACTTCCAGCAAGCATGTGTGAGTGTGTTAGAGTGAATGGAGACGAATGGTTTTTGGGACCTGACGAGCTGTTGGAGTGTGAGCAGGGTAATATTTAGTGAAGTGATTCAGGGAAACCGGTTATTTTTATATAGCCGGGCTTGAGTACTGGAAATGGGAAGTACAATGGTTGCACTTTAAAGGAGGGGTTTGTGATACAAGCAGTTTGGAGGGGTATGTTATATATCTTTACATATGCTTCTAAACTGTTGTATCTGGACGCCTCTGCAAAGATAGTCATTATGTGTGAGTGAGGCGAAAGTGTTGAATGATGATAAAAGAATAGTGAACTTCCAAACGTTTCGTGATTTCTCACATTATCAAAGAACTTATAATGCAAGAAATCACGAAAGCAATTGGAAGTTCACTATCTTTTCACATTAGTTGTTTTGCAGATCGTGATATATTTGAAACACTGAATGTTGCAAAGAATGTTGAAGGAAAATATACAGACAGGATCAGCAGCAGGACACTATCGCGAGAAATTAAGAGAAAATTTTACAAGAGATAAATTATGCAGAGAATTTTGTGCGTCGTGTATGAGAATGGAAGTGAAGCAAACAGTATAAAAATAAAAGCAAGATAAAATAACACATGGTTTAATAAAAGTCCTGAAGATCCTTAAAAAAAAACAGAAACCAAATACTGGAAGTGGAAAGAGAGACAGTAGACATGAAGGAAGTCAATCAGGGAAGGAACCAGGACCAAGTCAACAAGAACACCAGCCGAACACTGTACCAAGTCAGAGTCGTGTCTCAAAACGTTACCGTAGTGAAGAAATGAAATGAGCTGGACACACATCAATATTATATACCGACAAAATAAGACACGTTGATTAATCTTGATGAGTCGCATCTTGAGATTTACATAGTGCGCACAGATAGTTTCCAGTGTCTTTGTCCAAGTCATGGTTAACATAACGAAATATACGGCTTATGGCATTTTACCAGAACAGCTAAGATTAGAATTAGAAGCCAAGAAGATAGAACTTAATAAACAGAAAATAGATGAAGGGGTACTAGAGTACACTACCAATGAGTCACATATTTCCAATGCCTCAAATTTCACCTTTCAAAGAGCACGATGATTTTATAGAGTCCCTGGTGCACGAAACGTCTCCTCAGTTAAATACCATAAGTTGCATATTGTGCCTTATTAACCATGAGCTGGACAAAGACACAAAAAAGCCACCTATGCGCACCAAGTAAACGTCAGCAACTTACGGCTAATCAGCCTCTCAACATCCCATTGATTAACCTGGGTCCAGAAGCTAGAGCTTACCATCAGTGAAATTAGGCAAGTAACTAGAAATATGTAACTACATTCGAAATTGGGCTACTGATGAGTGCTAAATGGATAAGTGACTCGTAAACACAGCAGAGAGAGACAAACAAGAGCTAAATGAAAATGTCAGGTAAATTGCTATTAAACCCTGGGTAAATACGCGAACTAGACCAGATACACGCCACAAACACCGGGTAAATACGCGAACTAGACCAGATACACGCCACAAACACCGGGTAAATACGCGAACTAGACCAGATACACGCCACAAACACCGGGTAAATACGCGAACTAGACCAGATACACGCCACAAACACCGGGTAAATACGCGAACTAGACCAGATACACGCCACAAACATCGGGTAAATACGCGAACTAGACCAGATACACGCCACAAACACCGGGCAAATGCGTGAACTAGACCAGATACACGCCACAAACACCGGGCAAATACGCGAACTAGACCAGATACACGCCACAAACACCGGGCAAATGCGTGAACTAGACCAGATACACGCCACAAACACCGGGCAAATACGCGAACTAGACCAGATACACGCCACAAACACCGGGCAAATGCGTGAACTAGACCAGATACACGCCACAAACACCGGGCAAATACGCGAACTAGACCAGATACACGCCACAAACACCGGGCAAATACGTGAACTAGACCAGATACACGCCACAAACACCGGGTAAATACGTGAACTAGACCAGATACACGCCACAAACACCGGGTAAATACGCGAACTAGACCAGATACACGCCACAAACACCGGGTAAATACAAGGACTAGACCAGATACACGCTACAAACACCGGGTAAATACGCGAACTAGACCACATACACGCCACAAACACCGGGTAAATACAAGGACTAGACCAGATACACGCCACAAACACCGGGTAAATACGCGAACTAGACCACATACACGCCACAAACACCGGGTAAATACAAGGACTAGACCAGATACACGCCACAAACACCGGGTAAATACAAGGACTAGACCAGATACACGCCACAAACACCGGGCAAATACAAGGACTAGACCAGATACACGCCACAAACACCGGGTAAATACAAGGACTAGACCAGATACACGCCACAAACACCGGGCAAATACGCGAACTAGACCAGATACACGCCACAAACACCGGGTAAATACAAGGACTAGACCAGATACACGCCACAAACACCGGGTAAATACGCGAACTAGACCACATACACGCCACAAACACCGGGTAAATACAAGGACTAGACCAGATACACGCCACAAACACCGGGTAAATACGCGAACTAGACCACATACACGCCACAAACACCGGGTAAATACAAGGACTAGACCAGATACACGCCACAAACACCGGGTAAATACAAGGACTAGACCAGATACACGCCACAAACACCGGGCAAATACAAGGACTAGACCAGATACACGCCACAAACACCGGGTAAATACAAGGACTAGACCAGATACACGCCACAAACACCGTGTAAATACGCGAACTAGACCACATACACGCCACAAACACCGGGTAAATACAAGGACTAGACCAGATACACGCCACAAACACCGGGTAAATACAAGGACTAGACCAGATACACGCCACAAACACCGGGTAAATACGCGAACTAGACCAGATACGCGCCACAAACACCGGGCAAATACAAGGACTAGACCAGATACACGCCACAAACACCGGACAAATACAAGGACTAGACCAGATACGCGCCACAAACACCGGGCAAATACAAGGACTAGACCAGATACACGCCACAAACACCGGGCAAATACAAGGACTAGACCAGATACACGCCACAAACACCGGGTAAATACAAGGACTAGACCAGATACACGCCACAAACACCGGGTAAATACAAGGACTAGACCAGATACACGCCACAAACACCGGGTAAATACAAGGACTAGACCAGATACACGCCACAAACACCGGGCAAATACGCGAACTAGACCAGATACACGCCACAAACACCGGGTAAATACAAGGACTAGACCAGATACACGCCACAAACACCGGGTAAATACAAGGACTAGACCAGATACACGCCACAAACACCGGGTAAATACAAGGACTAGACCAGATACGCGCCACAAACACCGGGTAAATACAAGGACTGGACCAGATACACGCCACAAACACCGGGTAAATACAAGGACTAGACCAGATACACGCCAAAAACACCGGGTAAATTCAAGGACTAGACCAGATACACGCCACAAACACCGGGTAAATTCAAGGACTAGACCAGATACACGCCACAAACACCGGGCAAACACAAGGACTAGATCAGATACACGCCACAAACACCGGGTAAACACAAGGACTAGATCAGATACGCCACAAACACCGGGTAAACACAAGGATTAGACCAGATACACGCCACAAACACCGGGGAAACACAAGGATTAGACCAGATACACGCCACAAACACCGGGTAAACACAAGGATTAGACCAGATACACGCCACAAACACCGGGTAAACACAAGGATTAGACCAGATACACGCCACAAACACCGGGTGAGCACAAGGATTAGACCAGATATACGCCACTAACACCGGGTAAACACAAGGATTAAACCAGATACACGCCACAAACACCGGATAAACATACGAACTAATCATATATATGCAAGAAACACCGGGTAAACACGCAGACTAGACCAGATACACGCAGCAAACACAGGGTAAAAACAAGGACTAGACCCGACAAACACCGGGTAAACATGCAGATTAGACATACACGCCACAAACACCGCCTAAATACGCGGAATAGACCAGATACACGTCATAAACACCGCGTAAACACGCAGACTAGACAAGATACATGCCACAAACACCGGGTAAAGATGCAAACTAGACCAGATAAACGCCACAAACACCGAGTAAACACAAGGACTAGAGCAGATATACGCCACAAACGCCGGGATAACACAAGGACTAGACCAGACACATGCCACAAACACCGGGTAAACATGCAGAATAGACCAGATACACGCCACAAACACCGGGTAAACACGCAGACTATATAAGATACACGCCACAAACACCGGGTAAACACGCGGACTAGAGCAAATATACGCCACAAACACCGAGAAAACACAAGGACTAACCGGGTAAATACGCACACTAAACTAGATAAACGCCACAAACACTGGGTAAACACAAGGACTAGACCAGACACATGCCACAAACACCGGGTAAACATGCAGAATAGACCAGATACACGCCACAAACACCGGGTAAACACGCAGACTATATAAGATACACGCCACAAACACCGGGTAAACACGCGGACTAGAGGAGATATACGCCACAAACACCGAGAAAACACAAGGACTAACCGGGTAAATACGCACACTAAACTAGATAAACGCCACAAACACCGGGTAAACACAAGTACTACACCAGATACACGCCACAAACACCGGGTAAACACAAGGACTACACCAGATACACGCCACAAACACCGGGTAAACACAAGGACTACACCAGATACACGCCACAAACACCGGGTAAACACAAGGACTACACCAGATACACGCCACAAACACCGGGTAAACACAAGTACTACACCAGATACACGCCACAAACACCGGGTAAACACAAGGACTACACCAAATACACGCCACAAACACCGGGTAAACACAAGTACTACACCAGAAACACGCCACAAACACCGGGTAAACACAAGTACTACACCAGATACACGCCACAAACACCGGGTAAACACAAGGACTACACCAGATACACGCCACAAACACCGGGTAAACACAAGGACTACACCAGATACACGCCACAAACACCGGGTAAACACAAGGACTACACCAGATACACGCCACAAACACCGGGTAAACACAAGTACTACACTAGATACACGCCACAAACACCGGGTAAACACAAGGACTACACCAGATACACGCCACAAACACCGGGTAAACACAAGTACTACACCAGATACACGCCACAAACACCGGGTAAACACAAGTACTACACCAGATACACGCCACAAACACCGGGTAAACACAAGGACTACACCAGATACACGCCACAAACACCGGGTAAACACAAGTACTACACCAGATACACGCCACAAACACCGGGTAAACACAAGTACTACACAAGATACACGCCACAAACACCGGGTAAACACAAGGACTACACCAGATACACGCCACAAACACCGGGTAAACACAAGGACTACACCAGATACACGCCACAAACACCGGGTAAACACAAGGACTACACCAGATACACGCCACAAACACCGGGTAAACACAAGTACTACACCAGATACACGCCACAAACACCGGGTAAACACAAGTACTACACAAGATACACGCCACAAACACCGGGTAAACACAAGGACTACACCAGATACACGCCACAAACACCGGGTAAACACAAGGACTACACCAGATACACGCCACAAACACCGGGTAAACACAAGGACTACACCAGATACACGCCACAAACACCGGGTAAACACAAGGACTACACCAGATACACGCCACAAACACAGGGTAAACACAAGGACTAGACAAGATACACGCCACATACATCGGTTAACCAGAAGGACTAAACCAGATTCACGCCACAAACACCGGGTAAACACAAGGACTGGACCAGATACACCAACATACACAGGGTAAATATGCGGACTAGACCAGACATACCAGAAACACCAGGTAAACACAAGGACTAGACCAGATATACGCCATAAGCACCGGGTAAATATGCGAACTAGACCAGATACACGCCACCAACAAAAGATAAACACAAGGAATGGAGCAGATACACGCCACAAACACCGGTTAAACACAAGGACTGCACCAGATACACGCCACAAACACCGGGTAAACACAAGTACTGCACCAGATACACGCCACAAACACCGGGTAAACACAAGTACTACACCAGATACACTCCACAAACACCGGGTAAACACAAGTACTGCACCAGATACACGCCACAAACACCGGGTAAACACAAGGACTACACCAGATACACGCCACAAACACCGGGTAAACACAAGGACTGCACCAGATACACGCCACAAACACCGGGTAAACACAAGGACTGCACCAGATACACGCCACAAACACCGGGTAAACACAAGGACTGCACCAGATACACGCCACAAACACCGGGTAAACACAAGGACTGCACCAGATACACGCCACAAACACCGGGTAAACACAAGGAGGGTCCCAAATTATTCAAGGTCGACAACAGCGACAAGTTGATAAATATTCGCTTGCGTATCAGGGATCTTCAGTCGAACACAGAGATGATTTTGATACTAGAGACGGTGGAAGTTGATTTTCCAGTTGATAAATTAGATACATGTGCAACACTTGGGTCCTTCAACTAATCTGAAGGACTGATTACCTCAACTCCTTCTGATCTTCATTCTTTTTTTGTACTGGACTGACGAATCCACTGTATGGCGAAATGTTTCCACAATAAAGATACCCAAGTGTTGCACACGTGTCTAATTTATCAACTTATTGGTCCTCTGAACCATTCATCTCAATTTTCCAGTGTTCCGCTGCTTCCAGTATTATCTGTGTACTCGACGGAAGAAGTCTGTGTTGCTCTGGCGAACATTACTTCGGTAATATGAATGAGACACGTGTTGTACACGTGTCTCATTCATCACAGGGACACCAACATGATGATACCAGGGAATATTAGTGATAAGGCAAGTCTTCCCTCGCCCTCACCACTACCACCACCACCACCACCACTACCACCACCACTACCACCACCACCACCACCACCACCACCACTACCACCACCGCGCCGCTTCTGACTACAAGCACGAGTGTAAGAGCTACACAACAGTCAGTCTCACCTACAATAAACAAACGCTACAACTCAAAGTAATATATAAACTTATCTTCCTGTACCTAAAGGTCATATGTTCCTATAACCTAACATCTTACATTGTGGAGAAATTTTTGTTCCAAACCCCATAAAGTGACGCCCTCTGTGGAGAAATTTTCTCCAGGAGGGGGTTAACAGCCCCTTTCAGCCCTGAGGGGCCCAGCCCTCTCAGAAGGGGCAAGCATCTTGTTTACTGCTACATCAAGTAATTACCAGCAGATATTTAATCAACGTGTACTAGTTACATGGTCACGTGGCTCTCTGCAAGAGATCAACGTTGCAGGAGTGTAGTTTAAACAAGAGAAAATCAATCTCTTACCTTAGCAGGACAATTAAGGAAAATCCTGCACCCACTTTATTACCATGTTAAAAATAATGAACATTGTTGTCTATGCTTAGACAGCAAGAATCAAGCATTCTGCATTGCTTCACTGGTGTAAGTTTGGTAAGGAAGGGAAATATGCTAGGTCAGCTTTTTCTTTATGTGCTAGGGGCTTGGCGGCGGAGTAGGTGCTGTGGCGTCTTTAGATTGCTTTTGACCCTGCTAGGGGACACATTGACGCCGGGATAACCAACAAAGAACACTGATCCGCGCGTTTTTGTGCATAAAAGTATCTCGAAGAACACATCTAAACACTTACAGAGAAGTGTGGTCAGCTTCTTTAATGATAAGATTGTGAATAATGAACAAATCTTGATGAACAGTGTAACAACGAGTGTTGCGATCCTAACAGAGTGTAGTGTGACATTCTTCAAAGAACACTATTCTTCAATCAAGACAACGATACCCGGGAGTAAGGGTCCGATAACCAAACCCAGGTAAGTCTGTTTAGTGTGTGATGATTATTGACTGTGCAGTTAAGAACTCTGTATGGTGAGTTGCAGGCTTTTTAGCTCACACATGTGAGTATTCCAGTCAGCAGTTTCTGAGATATGCTGACATAACACCCCTAGGGGTAATTCTACTCACCCATAACAAATTATTTTCCACACTGAGGTAGTACATATGACAGCTTCTCAAGACATCGCCTGCAGGGACGGCTGTGTAGGCAAAAGCTGTCTTTCAAGGTAAGTCCCCCTACAGTCCACTATTTAATCTTTGACTTAGCTTGTAGCATTATCCTCAACACCCTCTAGGGAAAGTGACGCCCCCTGTAAAATGATCTCTTATTCCATCATATGGAAATGACAACTGAATATGTACAACAAACAACAGCTCAACTTGCACATGTCCATTACCAAGCAAATTTTCAAAATGATCATACATTAGATACATATGTTACACTACGGCATCACAATAACACGTTTCTCCCTCTGAGAGTCTCTGCTCGATTGTACACTCATGTGTTTGTCTGAGGAAACTGCTGTTTCCCCAGACCATGATAATATAGTTATGGGCATTATTTTTTACAGCTCACATCTATAACTCAAGGAAACAGTAATTATTGATTGCAGCCAGTGGCAAGTACTGGCAATCCCCAGGCCCTGATGAATTGTTTGCAAGGGTGTTAAAGGAATGTAAAGAGGAACTTAGCATACCTTTAGCAATCTTTTTAACATATCACTACAAACTGGCATAGTGCCAGATAAGTGGAAAATGGCAAATGTAATACCTATTTACAAGGCAGGTGACAGGTCCTTGGCTTCGAACTATAGACCAATAAGCCTTACCTCCATAGTGGGAAAATTTATGGAATCAATAATTGCCGAAGCAATTCATAGCCATCTTGACAGGCACAGATTGATTAATGAATCTCAACACGGTTTTACAAAGAGGCATTCCTGTCTTATGAATTTACTAACTTTTTTCACTAAGGTGTTTGAGGAGGTAGATCATGGTAATGAATATGATATTGTGTATATGGACTTCAGTAAGGCTTTCGATAGAGTTCCACATAAGAGGCTATTGAGGAAACTTAAGGCACACGGAATAGGAGAAGAAATTTTTTCCTGGGTAGAGGCATGGCTGACAAATAGGCAACAGAGAGTTTGCATAAATGGGGAGAAATCAGAATGGGGGCACGTCACAAGCGGTGTTCCTCAGGGGCCAGTGTTGGGCCCGTTGTTGTTCACAATTTACATAAACATAGATGAGGGAATAAATAGCGACATAAGCAAATTTGCTGATGACACCAAAATAGGCCGTCCATTTCATTCTAATGAGGACACTAGAGCACTCCAGGATGATTTGAATAGACTGATGCAATGGTCGGAGAAGCGGCAGAAAATGCACAAGTATACAACGAGGATCGGGACTGAGTGAAGAAGCAGGAGCTGCGAGGAGAAACTTACGGCATCAGATCTAATAACAATGGAAGACAGAAGAACCAAAGACATGAAAGCTGAAGATTAAAACACATATGCAGCAGATGGGTATCTTTATTGATGAAAAATTTCGTCTACACAGCTGACTTCTTCAGTTAAATACAAAGAAAGCAGTAGCTCCATGGAGCTGAACTCTTCTCCAGGCTGAGGGACTGACCATCTCAAATACTTTTTCTTCAAGGTTAATGGACTGATTACATCATCTTTATTTCATTACTACTGCCGCCTCTGTATCTGACTGAAGAAGACTACTGTGTAGGAGAAAAGTTTCATCATAAACAAAGAGAGACAGTAGAGTGCAACGAGTAACTAGCTCCCTTAAGGTTTACTATACAAACAGTAGGAGTCTAAGAAATGAGATGAGCAAAGATTACTTGCAAGTGCAGGTAATATAGATATTATTGCTATAACAGAGACCTGGTTCAACCTGAAAGATAGAGAAATGCCTACTGAGAGCAACATACAGGATTATAAACTATTCCACACTAAAAGGGTCAACAGGAAGTGTGGTGGAGTGGCTATATAAGTCAGAGATAATTTAAAATATTGTGTTAGACAAGATGCAAGATTAGAAACATCGGACACAAAATCTGTTTGGCTACAGTTTCTCGAAGGTCGCGAAAAACTAATTTTGGGTGTGATATACAGGTCCCCAAACCTTGATAGGGAGTGTGGTAGGCTGCTATGGGACGAACTTCATTAGTTATCTAGATATGAAAATGTTGTGTTAATGGGAGATTTTAACTTTAGACAAACTGAATGGAACAATATGACAGGAAATCTTGAGTCTAGTGACTGTCTTGATACGGTTCAGGATTGCTTTTTAAAACAGTTTGTGACAGAACCAACTAGAGGAAACACTCTGCTTGACTTGGTTCTTGCCAACAAAGAGTCACTAGTTAATAATCTTGAGGTTAGTGATGAGCTAGGGGAAAGCAATCACAAATCACTTAGTTTCAATATATCATGGAATTACCCAGATAACTGCAGTCAAGTTGCTGTCCCAGATTTCTGCTTGGCTGACTTCATGGGTATGAGAAATTACATGGGTGGGCTAAATTGGGATGACCTTACTATGTGTCAGGTAGGTAGAGTTAGTTGCCAATATGACGTATTTCAGAGCATAGTGCTAGCTGCCCAAACGACTTTTGTCCCGAGTAGGGAAATTAGATCTAACAAAAATGATCCCAAATGGATGAACAATAGAATAAAACATCTCATTGGGCAAAAGAGAGGCATATATAGGCGAATCAAAAGAGGGGATGGGCAGTTAAGAAATTAATATATTCAATTAAAGAGAGAAATAAAAAAAAGGAATAAGAAAAGCAAAAAGGGATTATGAGACTAAAATCGCAAGGGATTCGACGACTAACCAAAAGGTTCTTTCAGGTATACAGAAGTAAGATTAGAGACAAGACTGGCCCACTTAAGAGTAACTCAGGTCAGATCACTGACAGTGATAAGGAAATGTGTGAACTTTTCAGTACCTACTTCCTCTCAGTTTTTACTCAGGAAGATATTAGCAAAATTCCAGAAATAATAAATTATGTAAAACAGGATGATAATAAACTATGCACGATTAGGGTAACTAGTGACATGGTCCTCAGACAAATAGAGAAATTAAAACCTAACAAATCCTCAGGTCCTGATGAACTGTTTGCAAGGGTGTTAAGGGAATGTAAAGAGGAACTTAGCATACCTTTGGCTAATCTTTTCAATATATAACTACAAACTGGCATAGTGCCAGACAAGTGGAAAATGGCAAATGTAATACCTGTTTACAAGGCAGGTGACAGGTCCTTGGCTTCGAACTATAGACCAATAAGCCTTACCACCATAGTTGGCAAATTTATGGAATCAATAATTTCCGAGGCAATTCGTAGCCATCTTGAAAGGTATAAATTGATTAATGCATCTCAGCACGGTTTTACAAAGGGGCGTTCCTGTCTTTTCTTTCACTAAGGTATTTGAGGTAGATCATGGTATTGAATATATTGTGTATATGGACTTCAGTAAGGCTTCCGATAGAGTTCCACATCAGAGGCTGTTGTGAAAACTTAATACATACGGAATAGGAGAAATTTTTTTCTGGATAGAGGCATGGTTGACAAATAGGCAGCAAAGAGTTTGCATAAATGGGTAGAAATCAGAATGGGGGCACGTCACAAGCGGTGTTCCACAGGGGTCAGTGTTGGGCCTCTTGTTGTTTACAATCTACATCAACGACGTAGATAAGGAAATAAATAGCGATATAAGCAAATTTGCTGATAACACCAGAATAGGCTATCCAATTCATTCTAATGAGAACATTCGAGCACTCCAGGATGATTTGAATAAACTGATGCAGTGGTCGGAAAGTGGCAGATGCAGTTTAATATAGGCAAATTCAAAGTTCTAAATGTTGGACAGGAAAAATAACCATGCGACATATAAACTAAATGTAGATCTTAATATTACTGATTGTGAAAAGGATTTAGGAGTTCTGGTTAGCAGTAATCTGAAACCAAGACAACAGTTCATAAGTGTTCGCTAAATAAAGCTAACAGAATCCTTGGCTTCATATCTCGAAGTATAAATAATAGAAGTCCTCAGGTTGTTCTTCAACTCTATATATCTTTGGTTAGGCCTCATTTAGATTATGCTGCACAGTTTGTCTCCGTATTCCAGAATGGATATAAATGCTCTGAAAAACGTACAAAGGAGGATGACAAAGTTGATCCCATGTATCAGAAATCTTCCCTATAAGGATAGACTATGGGCCCCTGAACCTGCACTCTCTAGAAAGGCGTAGAATTAGGGGGATATGATTGAGGTGTATAAATGGAAAACAGGAATTAATGTCGGGGATGTAAATAGCGTGCTAAAAATATCTAACATAGACAGGACTCGCAATAATGGTTTTAAACTGGAAAAAATCAGATTCAGGAAGGATAAAGGAAAGTACTGGTTTCTTAATAGAGTTATGGATGAGTGGAACAAACTCCCGAGTACCGTCAGAGAATCTAAAATGTTGTGTAGTTTAAAATATAGGGTTGCATAAATACATGAGTGGGTGTGGGTGGGTGTGAGTTGGACATGACTAGTTTGTGCTACTAGGTCGGATGCCGTGCTCCTCCCGTAAGTGATGTGTCTGACCTCACTAGGTCAAGGCACTGGCTTGCTTCTGCAGTGTTTTAAAAATTGAGGTTGGAGAGTTGAAGGAGGAGGTCTTGCTTCTCCAGGAGGAGATTAGGAGGCTGAAGGTCCACCTCAATGGGTCTGGGAGAGAGTGTGAGGTGGCTGGAGTTGTGGGGAATGAGGCTTCTAGCAGTGAGGCGCAGTCTGTCTCTCGCTGTGAGGAGGCTGTAGGTGGGAAGGTAGCAACGGCTACCAGCAGTGAGGTGCAGTCCAACACCTGCTACAAGTGGCGAGTGGTAACCAATAATGGGAGGAGAATCAGAATAAGGAAAGTTAAGAGTGAAGATCTGAAGGTAGGAAATTGCTTCTCTGTTCTTCAGGATGAATGTACTTCAGTGGCCAGTGAAGGTAAGGGTACTACTGCCCCTGCTAACAGAGGTAAGCGCATTCTTGTGGTTGGTGACTCTCAGGTAAGATATATTGACCGTGCTTTTTGTAATAGGAATAAGAAGATGAGAGATAGAGTGTGCTTCCCTGGAGCTGGTGTTGGGGACATAGTTAACAGGCTGGATATCATGTCAGGTAATGGGAACAAGCCCATTATTTGTCTCAGTGCTGGTGGAAATGATATTGGGAAGGATAGGAGAGAAGAGCTGCTAGGTAAGTACAGGTCAGCTATAGATTTCATTAAGTGTAAGGGAGGGGTCCCAATCATATGTAGCATCTTGCCTAGAAGGGGAGTAGGAAATGAATGGTTGTCTAGGGCAATTGGTGTAAATTGCTGGCTAGACAGATACTGCAAGGAACTTGCAATCCCATTCATTGACAACTGGAACAACTTTATGGCAAACATGATATGTATGCAAGGGATGGGGTACATCTCTCTGGGGCTGGGGTGGTAGCACTTGCAAACTCAATTGAGAAGGCCATTGGTGAAATGCCTATGATTTTAAACTGATAGAAGATAGAGGTATGGGTGTGTGTGGGAAACAAGCAGGTTGCAACACTAGGGTTGGAAACAGTAAATGTATAAAAGGCATTTAGCATGAAGTTATAAATAAAGACAATAGATCAGGTCAGCAAACAAAGGGGGACAGCAGAGGACAGCAAGGGACTAGCTCCCTTAAGGTTTACTATACTAATAGCAGGAGTGTAAGAAATAAGATAGATGAGCTAAGATTAATTGCAAGTGCAGGAAACATAGATATTATTGCTATAACAGAGACCTGGCTCAATCTGAAAGATAGAGAGATGCCCTCTGAATGGCACATACAAGGCTATAAATTATTCCACACACTGACAGGGTCAACAGGAAGGGTGGTGGAGTAGCGATGTATGTCAGAGACAATTTAAATTGTGTTAGACAAGATATAAAAGTAGAAGCGTCAGCCACTGAATCTGTTTGGTTACAGCTTCTCGAGGGCCGAGAAAAACTAATTTTGGGTGTGATTTACAGGGCCCCAAATCTTGAAAGGGAGTGCAGTAAACTTCTATGGGACGAAATTCGTAAGGCATCTACATACGAAAATGTTGTGCTAATGGGAGATTTCAACTATAGACAGATTGACTGGAGCAATTTGACAGGAAATTTAGAGTCAGATGACTTTCTTGATACGATCCAGGATTGGTTTTTAAAACAGTTTGTGACAGAGCCAACTAGAGGAAATAACCTCCTTGACTTGGTTCTTGCCAGTAGGGAAACACTAATTAATAATCTTGAGGTTAATGATGAGCTTGGGGAAAGTGATCACAAATCACTCAGTTTTAATATATCATGGAATTCCCCTAATAATGGCAATCAAGTCTCCGTCCCTGACTTTCGCTTGGCTGATTTCATAGGACTGAAAAATTACTTAGGTGGGTTGAACTGGAATGACCTGACTAAGGGTCAGGTAGGTGGTGATGGTTGCCGATATGATGCTTTCCAGGGCATAGTTCTAGCTGCTCAGTCAAATTATGTTCCAAATAGGGAAATCAGATCAAACAAAAATGATCCTAAATGGATGAACAATAGATTAAAATATCTGATTGGTCAAAAGAGAGGCATATATAGGCAAATCAAAAGAGGAGAGGGGCAATTAAGAAATCGATATATTCAGTTAAAGAGAAAAATAAAAAAGGGAATTAGAAAAGCAAAAAGAGATTATGAGGTTAAGTTCCAAGAGAATCGAAGACTAACCCAAAAGGATTATTTCAGGTATACAGAAGTAAGATCAGGGACAAGATAGGCCCACTCAGAAGTTCCTCGGGTCGGCTCACTGACAGTGATAAGGAAATGTGTAGAATTTTTAACACATACTTCCTCTCAGTTTTTACACAGGAGGATACCAGCGATATTCCAGTAATGATAAATTATGTAGAACAGGACGATAATAAACTGTGCACGATTAGGGTCACAAGTGACATGGTTCTTAGGCAAATAGATAAATTAAAACCTAACAAATCCCCAGGCCCTGATGAACTGTATGCAAGGGTTCTAAAGGAATGTAAAGAGGAGCTTAGCACACCTTTGGCTAATCTTTTCAACATATCACTACAAACTGGCATGGTGCCAGATAAGTGGAAAATGGCAAATGTGATACCTATTTTCAAAGCAGCTGACAGGTCCTTAGCTTCGAACTATAGACCAATAAGCCTAACCTCCATAGTGGGAAAATTTATGGAATCAATAATTGCCGAGGCAGTTCGTAGCCACCTTGAAAAGCATAAATTGATCAACGAATCTCAGCATGGTTTTACAAAGGGGCGTTCCTGCCTTACGAATTTATTAACTTTTTTCACTAAGGTATTTGAGGAGGTAGATCATGGTAATGAATATGATATTGTGTATATGGACTTCAGTAAGGCTTTTGACAGGGTCCCACATCAGAGACTATTGAGGAAAATTAAGGCACATGGAATAGGAGGAGAAATTTTTTCCTGGATAGAGGCATGGTTGACAAATAGGCAGCAGAGAGTTTGCATAAATGGGGAGAAATCAGAGTGGGGAAGCGTCACGAGCGGTGTTCCACAGGGGTCAGTGTTGGGCCCCCTGCTGTTCACAATCTACATAAACGACATAGATGAGGGCATAAAGAGCGACATCGGCAAGTTTGCCGATGACACCAAAATAGGCCGTCGAATTCATTCTGACGAGACATTCGAGCACTCCAGGAAGATTTGAATAGACTGATGCAGTGGTCGGAGAAGTGGCAGATGCAGTTTAATATAGACAAATGCAAAGTTCTAAATGTTGGACAGGACAATAACCATGCCACATATAAACTAAATAATGTAGATCTTAATATTACGGATTGCGAAAAAGATTTAGGAGTTCTGGTTAGCAGTAATCTGAAACCAAGACAACAGTGCATAAGTATTCGCAATAAAGCTAATAGAATCCTTGGCTTTATATCAAGAAGCATTAATAATAGGAGTCCTCAGGTTGTTCTTCAACTCTATACATCCTTGGTTAGGCCTCATTTAGATTATGCTGCACAGTTTTGGTCACCGTATTACAGAATGGATATAAATGCTCTGGAAAATGTACAAAGGAGGATGACAAAGTTGATCCCATGTATCAGAAACCTTCCCTATGAGGATAGACTAAGGGCCCTGAATCTGCACTCTCTAGAAAGACGTAGAATTAGGGGGGATATGATTGAGGTGTATAAATGGAAGACAGGAATAAATAAAGGGGATGTAAATAGTGTGCTGAAAATATCTAACCTAGACAGGACTCGCAGCAATGGTTTTAAGTTGGAAAAATTCAGATTCAGGAAGGATATAGGAAAGCACTGGTTTGGTAATAGAGTTGTGGATGAGTGGAACAAACTCCCAAGTACAGTTATAGAGGCCAGAACGTTGTAAGAACATAAGAACATAAGAACGAAGGAACACTGCAGAAGGCCTACTGGCCCATGCGAGGCAGGTCCAAGTCCCTACCGGCTTAAGCCAATGCACCCAACCTAGTCAGGTCAGGTCACATTGACTCAAGGGAGGAACACGGCAACCGACCCGTTAGCACAAGCTATCAGGTCTAACTCACACCCACCCACATCTACTCATGTATTTATCCAACCTATTTTTAAAGCTACACAACGTTCTGGCCTCTATAACGGTACTTGGGAGTTTGTTCCACTCATCCACAACTCTATTACCAAACCAGTACTTTCCTATATCCCTCCTGAATCTGAATTTTTCCAACTTAAAACCATTGCTGCGAGTCCTGTCTAGGCTAGATATTATCAGCACACTATTTACATCCCCTTTATTTATTCCTGTCTTCCACTTATAAACCTCAATCATATCCCCCCTAATTCTACGTCTTTCTAGAGAGTGCAGTTTCAGGGCCCTTAGTCTATCCTCATAGGGAAGGTTTCTGATACATGGGATCATCTTTGTCATCCTCCTTTGTACATTTTCCAGAGAATTTATATCCATTCTGTAATACGGTGACCAAAACTGTGCAGCATAATCTAAATGAGGCCTAACCAAGGATGTATAGAGTTGAAGAACAACCTGAGGACTCCTATTATTTATGCTTCTTGATATGAAGCCAAGGATTCTATTAGCTTTATTGCGAACACTTATGCACTGTTGTCTTGGTTTCAGATTACTGCTAACCAGAACTCCTAAATCTTTTTCGCAATCCGTAATATTAAGATCTACATTATTTAGTTTATATGTGGCATGGTTATTGTCCTGTCCAACATTTAGAACTTTGCATTTGTCTATATTAAACTGCATCTGCCACTTCTCCGACCACTGCATCAGTCTATTCAAATCTTCCTGGAGTGCTCGAATGTCCTCGTCAGAATGAATTCGACGGCCTATTTTGTGTAGCTTTAAAAATAGGTTGGATAAATACATGAGTGGATGTGAGTGGGTGTGAGTTGGACCTGATAGCTTGTGCTACCAGGTCGGTTGCCGTGTTCCTCCCTTAAGTCAAGGTGACCTGACCTGACTAGGTTGGGTGCATTGGCTTAAGCCTGTAGGAGACTTGGACCTGCCTCGCATGGGCCAGTAGGCCTTCTGCAGTGTTCCTTCGTTCTTATGTTCTTAAGCTGGTGGGAGAATTGGACCTGCCTCTCATAGGCCAGTAGGCCTGTTACAGTGTTTCTTCATTCTAAAGTTCTTAATAAAGATACCTAACTCTTGTACATGTGTCTTAATATTCAACTTATCAGTATTTTATACCATTTTCAACAACATAGACAGTACTGTAAGGAAGTGATGGGGACGTACTCGCTGGCAGGTGAGAAACATGTACTCGCTGGCAGGTGAGAAACATGTACTCGCTGGCAGGTGAGAAACATGTACTCGCTGGCAGGTGAGAAACATGTACTCGCTGGCAGGTGAGAAATATGTACTCGCTGGCAGGTGAGAAACATGTACTCGCTGGCAGGTGAGAAACATGTACTCGCTGGCAGGTGAGAAACATGTACTCGCTGGCAGGTGAGAAACATGTACTCGCTGGCAGGTGAGAAATATGTACTCGCTGGCAGGTGAGAAACATGTACTCGCTGGCAGGTGAGAAACATGTACTCGCTGGCAGGTGAGAAACATGTACTCGCTGGCAGGTGAGAAATATGTACTCGCTGGCAGGTGAGAAACATGTACTCGCTGGCAGGTGAGAAACATGTACTCGCTGGCAGGTGAGAAACATGTACTCGCTGGCAGGTGAGAAACATGTACTCGCTGGCAGGTGAGAAACATGTACTCGCTGGCAGGTGAGAAATATGTACTCGCTGGCAGGTGAGAAACATGTACTCGCTGGCAGGTGAGAAACATGTACTCGCTGGCAGGTGAGAAACATGTACTCGCTGGCAGGTGAGAAATATGTACTCGCTGGCAGGTGAGAAACATGTACTCGCTGGCAGGTGAGAAACATGTACTCGCTGGCAGGTGAGAAACATGTACTCGCTGGCAGGTGAGAAATATGTACTCGCTGGCAGGTGAGAAACATGTACTCGCTGGCAGGTGAGAAACATGTACTCGCTGGCAGGTGAGAAACATGTACTCGCTGGCAGGTGAGAAATATGTACGCTGGTGAGAAACATGTACTCGCTGGCAGGTGAGAAACATGTACTCGCTGGCAGGTGAGAAACATGTACTCGCTGGCAGGTGAGAAACATGTACTCGCTGGCAGGTGAGAAACATGTACTCGCTGGCTGGTGAGAAACATGTACTCGCTGGCAGGTGAGAAACATGTACTCGCTGGCAGGTGAGAAACATGTACTCGCTGGCAGGTGAGAAACATGTACTCGCTGGCAGGTGAGAAACATGTACTCGCTGGCAGGTGAGAAACATGTACTCGCTGGCAGGTGAGAAACATGTACTCGCTGGCAGGTGAGAAACATGTACTCGTGGCAGGTGAGAAACATGTACTCGCTGGCAGGTGAGAAACATGTACTCGCTGGCAGGTGAGAAACATGTACTCGCTGGCAGGTGAGAAACATGTACTCGCTGGCAGGTGAGAAACATGTACTCGCTGGCAGGTGAGAAACATGTACTCGCTGGCAGGTGAGAAACATGTACTCGCTGGCAGGTGAGAAACATGTACTCGCTGGCAGGTGAGAAACATGTACTCGCTGGCTGGTGAGAAACTCGCTGGCAGGTGAGAAACATGTACAGGTGAGAAACATGTACTCGCTGGCAGGTGAGAAACATGTACTCGCTGGCTGGTGAGAAACATGTACTCGCTGGCAGGTGAGAAACATGTACTCGCTGGCAGGTGAGAAACATGTACTCGCTGGCAGGTGAGAAACATGTACTCGCTGGCAGGTGAGAAACATGTACTCGCTGGCAGGTGAGAAACATGTACTCGCTGGCAGGTGAGAAACATGTACTCGCTGGCAGGTGAGAAACATGTACTCGCTGGCAGGTGAGAAACATGTACTCGCTGGCAGGTGAGAAACATGTACTCGCTGGCAGGTGAGAAACATGTACTCGCTGGCAGGTGAGAAACATGTACTCGCTGGCAGGTGAGAAACATGTACTCGCTGGCAGGTGAGAAACATGTACTCGCTGGCAGGTGAGAAACATGTACTCGCTGGCAGGTGAGAAATATGTACTCGCTGGCAGGTGAGAAACATGTACTCGCTGGCAGGTGAGAAACATGTACTCGCTGGCAGGTGAGAAACATGTACTCGCTGGCAGGTGAGAAACATGTACTCGCTGGCTGGTGAGAAACATGTACTCGCTGGCAGGTGAGAAACATGTACTCGCTGGCAGGTGAGAAACATGTACTCGCTGGCTGGTGAGAAACATGTACTCGCTGGCAGGTGAGAAATATGTACTCGCTGGCAGGTGAGAAACATGTACTCGCTGGCTGGTGAGAAACATGTACTCGCTGGCAGGTGAGAAACATGTACTCGCTGGCAGGTGAGAAACATGTACTCGCTGGCTGGTGAGAAACATGTACTCGCTGGCAGGTGAGAAACATGTACTCGCTGGCAGGTGAGAAACATGTACTCGCTGGCAGGTGAGAAACATGTACTCGCTGGCAGGTGAGAAACATGTACTCGCTGGCAGGTGAGAAACATGTACTCGCTGGCAGGTGAGAAACATGTACTCGCTGGCAGGTGAGAAACATGTACTCGCTGGCAGGTGAGAAACATGTACTCGCTGGCAGGTGAGAAACATGTACTCGCTGGCAGGTGAGAAACATGTACTCGCTGGCAGGTGAGAAACATGTACTCGCTGGCAGGTGAGAAACATGTACTCGCTGGCAGGTGAGAAACATGTACTCGCTGGCAGGTGAGAAACATGTACTCGCTGGCAGGTGAGAAACATGTACTCGCTGGCAGGTGAGAAACATGTACTCGCTGGCAGGTGAGAAACATGTACTCGCTGGCACGTGAGAAACATGTACTCGCTGGCAGGTGAGAAACATGTACTCGCTGGCAGGTGAGAAACATGTACTCGCTGGCAGGTGAGAAACATGTACTCGCTGGCAGGTGAGAAACATGTACTCGCTAAGTTCACCACATAAGTGAGTCATGAGAATGCCAGGAACTACTTCTTACATTTTGTTTCAGTCTCAGAGTGGTTAGAAAGTGGAATGACCTCGATGAAGAGGCATACACGAAGGGGGTTTCGGGGGTCAAAGCTCCCATGGCCCGGTCTGTGACCAGGCCTCGTGGTGCATCAGAGCCTGATCAATCAGTCTGTTACTGTTGGCCACACGTAAACGACGTACGAATCACAGCCCGACTGATCAGGCACTGACTTTATAGATGAATGGTTCAGAGAACCGACATGTTGATAAATTAGACACATGTGCAACTCTTGGGTATCTTTATTGAGGAAACGTTTCGCCACACAGTGGCTTCATCAGTCCGTACATAGGAGAAACTTGAAGAACAGGAGGAGAATGAGGTAATCAGTCCCTCAACCTTGAGTCGATGTGTTCAGTCCATCAATCTTGAGTAGAATACGGCAGATGAGCGGAGAAGCAGCTTATAAACCGTATGGCAGGAGAGGTGTAGCAGTCATAGGTGGTGTCACATTTGTTCAATGTGGAAGTAGGTCGTGCCCAAGAATGAAGCCACTGTGTGGCGAAACGTTTCCTCAATAAAGATACCCAAGAGTTGCACATGTGTCTAATTTATCAACATGTCGGTTCTCTGAACCATTCATCTACAAACCTGTCAGACACTGCAACTTCTTGGGATCTTAATACTTAGGAATTCTTCGCTTGCCTAATTCTTGGGCACAACCTACTTCCACATTGAACAAATGTGACACTACCTATGACTGCTACACCTCTCCTGCCATACGGTTTATAAGCTGCTTCTCCGCTCATCTGCCGTATTCTACTCAAGATTGATGGACTGAACACTTCGACTCAAGGTTGAGGGACTGATTACCTCATTCTCCTCCTGTTCTTCAAGTTTCTCCTATGTATGGACTGATGAAGCCACTGTGTGGCGAAACGTTTCCTCAATAAAGATACCCAAGAGTTGCACATGTGTCTAATTTATCAGCACTGACTTTAGATGCCTATCCAGCACCATCTTGAAGACAGCCAGGGGTCTATTGGTAATCCGAATTATATATGCTGCGAGTCAGTTGAACAGCAGGTAGGATAAGGCACACGCGTGTACGTGCATGTACTCACCTAATTGTGGTTGCAGGGGTCGAGACTCAGCTCCTGACCCCGCCTCTTCACTGAGTGCTGCTAGGTCCTCTCTCTCCCTGCTCCATGAGCTTTATCATACCTCATCTTAAGGCTATGTATGGTTCCTGCCTCCACTACCTCACTTGCTAGGCTATTCCACTTCTTGACTACTCTATGACTGAAGAAATACTTCCTAACATCCCTTTGACTCATCTGGGTCTTCAACTTCCAATTGTGACCCCATGTTTCTGTGTCCCCTCTCTTGAACATCCTGTCTCTGTTCACCTTGTCTATTCCACGCAGTATTTTGTATGTTGTTATCATGTTTCCCCTAACCTCCTGTCCTCCAGTGTCGTCAGGCCGATTTCCCTTAACCTTTCTTAGTAGGACATTCCCCTTAGCTCTGGAACTAACCTTGTCGCAAACCTTTGCACTTTCTCTATTATCTTGACGTGCTTGATCAAGTGTGGGTTCCAAACAGGTGCTGCATACTCCAGTAGGGACCTGACGTACACGGTGTACAGTGTCTTAAACGATTCCTTACTAAGGTATCGGAACACTATTCTCAGGTTTGCCAGGCGCCCATATGCTGCAGCAGTTATCTGGTTGATGTGTGCTTCCGGAGATATGCTCGGTGTTATACTCACCCCAAGATCTTTTTCCTTGAGCGAGGTTTGCAGTATTTGGCGTGTGTGTGTGTGTGTGTGTGTGTGTGTGTGTGTGTGTGTGTGTGTGTGCGTGTGTTTACTTATCTAATTATGGTTGCAGGGGTCGAGTCATAGCTCCTGGCCCCGCCTCTTCACTGGTCGCTACTAGGTCACTCTTCCTGCTCCATGACCTTTATCATACCTCTTCTTAAAGCTATGACTGGATCCTGCCGCCACTACATCGCTTCCCAGTCATAGACAACTCTGTCAGTGAAGAAATACTTCCTAACATCCCTGTGATTCAACTGAGTCTTCAACTTGCAACTGTGACCTTAAGACACATGTGCAACATCTGGGTATCTTTATACCCAGATGTTGCACATGTGTCTTAATCTCATCTTGTCGGTATTATATACCATTCGTACACAACTGTGACCTTGTTGCTGTGTCTCATCTCTGCCAACACACACATTGAACACCAACTTCTGTTGTTCTCTACCTAAGTCCTGGCCAGTCACAATAAAAACGAACTACTCACAAAGATGAAAAGCCAGAATTTCAGGCTCATTTGGCCCACTTGGCAAACATCTTCGAAGCTCTATATAAGCTCATGCGGAAACTGAAGGGTCGTCAAAGAAACATCATCTACCATGCAGACAATATCAATGTAATCACTGCAAAACTGCAGCTCTGAGGTGAGACGGATTCAAGACGGAAATGCGAGCCAATTCCACCGACTTTCTGAAGTCATCAGAGAGGATAACATTAGCCGGGTGCTCCACAGAGCACCTTGACTCCCTCGCTCACGAGTTTCATATACCAATCAAATTACCATGGCTCTGACAAGGGATCCACTCGAATATCATAAAGATCACGTCCCTACGAAGCTCCAGCAACAGTGTCAGGAACTGAAACACAACTCAACAAAAAGAATGAACTCAACTTCCTGAGTCTAAGTGAGTTCTGGGCGAAAATGTGGCCCATTTATCCTGAACTTGCAATAGCGCTCTTCGTGTGCTGATCCCATTTTTTCAACGTATCTGTGCGAGTCGAGCTTTATATCATCTCTTCTGTCAATAATGTCAAAGTCTGGTAATAAGCTCCAAGGTGAGTGGGATCTAAGGTGTGCACTGTCACTAACAGCCCCACAAACAGCACAGCTTGTAGCCAGAATACAGGTGCAGGGAAAAAGACACTTATGTACAGTTCAGACCGGAATATACAGACTGGTGTTTGCGATGGTCATGAAAGCCGAGCCTCGCACAGGTGGTGAGGTTAGCAAAATTCTTAAGACGAGCAGAGGAAGAGGCACTCTAACCCCCTTCCCTCGAGGCGGTGCTGACAATGGGTGTGTGGGAGCCTGCTGGAGTGCCACATTGTCACTCACACTTCAGATGGCACTCAACCTCTTATTACACTCTCTGAGACACTTCAAGAGGAAGCAGCGTCTGCCACAGTCACCATCTAGAGAGGAGACTCTTCTGTACTCTTACAACAACACAAACATACAATTATTTCCCTTACTCTTTCTCACTCTTTCTCGTGGTCCCCACTCTTGTGATCTATCTTTCTCGTGGTCCTCACTCTTGTGATCTATCTTTCTCGTGGTCCCCACTCTTGTGATCTATCTTTCTCGTGGTCCTCACTCTTGTGATCTATCTTTCTCGTGGTCCCCACTCTTGTGATCTATCTTTCTCGTGGTCCTCACTCTTGTGATCTATCTTTCTTGTGGTCCCCACTCTTGTGATCTATCTTTCTCGTGGTCCTCACTCTTGTGATCTATCTTTCTCGTGGTCCCCACTCTTGTGATCTATCTTTCTCGTGGTCCTCACTCTTGTGATCTATCTTTCTCGTGGTCCTCACTCTTGTGATCTATCTTTCTTGTGGTCCCCACTCTTGTGATCTATCTTTCTCGTGGTCCTCACTCTTGTGATCTATCTTTCTCGTGGTCCTCACTCTTGTGATCTATCTTTCTCGTGGTCCCCACTCTTGTGATCTATCTTTCTCGTGGTCCTCACTCTTGTGATCTATCTTTCTCGTGGTCCTCACTCTTGTGATCTATCTTTCTTGTGGTCCCCACTCTTGTGATCTATCTTTCTCGTGGTCCCCACTCTTGTGATCTATCTTTCTTGTGGTCCCCACTCTTGTGATCTATCTTTCTCGTGGTCCTCACTCTTGTGATCTATCTTTCTCGTGGTCCCCACTCTTGTGATCTATCTTTCTTGTGGTCCCCACTCTTGTGATCTATCTTTCTCGTGGTCCTCACTCTTGTGATCTATCTTTCTTGTGGTCCTCACTCTTGTGATCTATCTTTCTCGTGGTCCTCACTCTTGTGATCTATCTTTCTTGTGGTCCCCACTCTTGTGATCTATCTTTCTCGTGGTCCCCACTCTTGTGATCTATCTTTCTTGTGGTCCCCACTCTTGTGATCTATCTTTCTCGTGGTCCTCACTCTTGTGATCTATCTTTCTTGTGGTCCCCACTCTTGTGATCTATCTTTCTCGTGGTCCCCACTCTTGTGATCTATCTTTCTTGTGGTCCCCACTCTTGTGATCTATCTTTCTCGTGGTCCTCACTCTTGTGATCTATCTTTCTTGTGGTCCCCACTCTTGTGATCTATCTTTCTCGTGGTCCTCACTCTTGTGATCTATCTTTCTCGTGGTCCTCACTCTTGTGATCTATCTTTCTCGTGGTCCCCACTCTTGTGATCTATCTTTCTCGTGGTCCCCACTCTTGTGATCTATCTTTCTCGTGGTCCCCACTCTTGTGATCTATCTTTCTCGTGGTCCCCACTCTTGTGATCTATCTTTCTCGTGGTCCCCACTCTTGTGATCTATCTTTCTCGTGGTCCCCACTCTTGTGATCTATCTTTCTCGTGGTCCCCACTCTTGTGATCTATCTTTCTCGTGGTCCCCACTCTTGTGATCTATCTTTCTCGTGGTCCTCACTCTTGTGATCTATCTTTCTCGTGGTCCCCACTCTTGTGATCTATCTTTCTCGTGGTCCTCACTCTTGTGATCTATCTTTCTTGTGGTCCCCACTCTTGTGATCTTTCTCGTGGTCCCCACTCTTGTGATCTATCTTTCTCGTGGTCCCCACTCTTGTGATCTATCTTTCTCGTGGTCCCCACTCTTGTGATCTATCTTTCTCGTGGTCCTCACTCTTGTGATCTTTCTCGTGGTCCCCACTCTTGTGATCTATCTTTCTCGTGGTCCCCACTCTTGTGATCTATCTTTCTCGTGGTCCCCACTCTTGTGATCTTTCTCGTGGTCCCCACTCTTGTGATCTATCTTTCTCGTGGTCCCCACTCTTGTGATCTATCTTTCTCGTGGTCCCCACTCTTGTGATCTATCTTTCTCGTGGTCCCCACTCTTGTGATCTATCTTTCTTGTGGTCCCCACTCTTGTGATCTATCTTTCTCGTGGTCCCCACTCTTGTGATCTATCTTTCTCGTGGTCCCCACTCTTGTGATCTATCTTTCTTGTGGTCCCCACTCTTGTGATCTATCTTTCTTGTGGTCCCCACTCTTGTGATCTATCTTTCTCGTGGTCCCCACTCTTGTGATCTATCTTTCTTGTGGTCCCCACTCTTGTGATCTATCTTTCTCGTGGTCCCCACTCTTGTGATCTATCTTTCTCGTGGTCCCCACTCTTGTGATCTATCTTTCTTGTGGTCCCCACTCTTGTGATCTATCTTTCTTGTGGTCCCCACTCTTGTGATCTATCTTTCTCGTGGTCCCCACTCTTGTGATCTATCTTTCTCGTGGTCCCCACTCTTGTGATCTATCTTTCTTGTGGTCCCCACTCTTGTGATCTATCTTTCTCGTGGTCCCCACTCTTGTGATCTATCTTTCTCGTGGTCCCCACTCTTGTGATCTATCTTTCTTGTGGTCCCCACTCTTGTGATCTATCTTTCTTGTGGTCCCCACTCTTGTGATCTATCTTTCTTGTGGTCCTCACTCTTGTGATCTATCTTTCTTGTGGTCCCCACTCTTGTGATCTATCTTTCTCGTGGCCCCCACTCTTGTGATCTATCTTTCTCGTGGTCCCCACTCTTGTGATCTATCTTTCTTGTGGTCCCCACTCTTGTGATCTATCTTTCTTGTGGTCCCCACTCTTGTGATCTATCTTTCTTGTGGTCCCCACTCTTGTGATCTATCTTTCTTGTGGTCCTCACTCTTGTGATCTATCTTTCTTGTGGTCCCCACTCTTGTGATCTATCTTTCTTGTGGTCCCCACTCTTGTGATCTATCTTTCTTGTGGTCCCTACTCTTCTGATCTATCTTTCTTGTGGTCCCTACTCTTGTGATCCTTCTTTTTTGTGGTCCCCACTCTTGTGATCTATCTTTCTTGTGGTCCCCACTCTTGTGATCTATCTTTCTCGTGGTCCTCACTCTTGTGATCTATCTTTCTTGTGGTCCCCACTCTTGTGATCTATCTTTCTTGTGGTCCCTACTCTTCTGATCTATCTTTCTTGTGGTCCCTACTCTTGTGATCCTTCTTTTTTGTGGTCCCCACTCTTGTGATCTATCTTTCTTGTGGTCCCCACTCTTGTGATCTTTATAGTGGTCCCCAATCTTGTGATCTACGTTTCTCGTGGTCCCCACTCTTGTGATCTTTCTCGTGGTCCCCACTCTTGTGATCTTTATAGTGGTCCCCAATCTTGTGATCTACGTTTCTCGTGGTCCCCACTCTTGTGATCTTTCTCGTGGTCCCCACTCTTGTGATCTTTCTCGTGGTCCCCACTCTTGTGATCTATCTTTCTCGTGGTCCCCACTCTTGTGATCTATCTTTCTCGTGGTCCCCACTCTTGTGATCTATCTTTCTCGTGGTCCCCACTCTTGTGATCTATCTTTCTCGTGGTCCCCACTCTTGTGATCTATCTTTCTCGTGGTCCCCACTCTTGTGATCTATCTTTCTCGTGGTCCCCACTCTTGTGATCTATCTTTCTCGTGGTCCCCACTCTTGTGATCTATCTTTCTCGTGGTCCCCACTCTTGTGATCTATCTTTCTCGTGGTCCCCACTCTTGTGATCTATCTTTCTCGTGGTCCCCACTCTTGTGATCTATCTTTCTCGTGGTCCCCACTCTTGTGATCTATCTTTCTCGTGGTCCCCACTCTTGTGATCTATCTTTCTCGTGGCCCCCACTCTTGTGATCTATCTTTCTCGTGGCCCCCACTCTTGTGATCTATCTTTCTCGTGGTCCCCACTCTTGTGATCTATCTTTCTTGTGGTCCCCACTCTTGTGAACTATCTTTCTCGTGGTCCCCACTCTTGCGATCTTTCTCGTGGTCCCCACTCTTGTGATCTATCTTTCTCGTGGTCCCCACTCTTGTGATCTTTTTCGTGGTCCCCACTGTTGTGATCTATCATTCTCGTGGTCCCCACTCTTGTGATCTTTCTCGTGGTCCCCACTCTTGTGATCTATCTTTCTCGTGGTCCCCACTCTTGTGATCTATCTTTCTTGTGGTCCCCACTCTTGTGATCTATCTTTCTCTTCTTATCCCATTCTTTCCCTATCTTACCCTAATCTATCTCCCCAGAGTAATAAAGTAACTTTCACAATGTGAGTCAGTAGACAGCCTCACAGTACACACTGTGGGTGAGTAGACAGCCTCACAGTACACACTGTGGGTCAATAGACAGCCTCACAGTACACACTGTGGGTCAGTAGACAGCCTCACAGTACACACTGTGGGTCAGTAGACAGCCTCACAGTACACAGTGGGTCAGTAGACAGCCTCACAGTACAATGTGGGTCAGTAGACAGCCTCACAGTACACACAATGAAAGTCACTAGACAGCCTGACAGTACACACTATGTGGGTCAACAGACAGCCACACAGTACACACAGTGGGTCAATAGACAGCCTCACAGCACACAATGTACGTCAGCAGTCAGCCTCACAGTACACACAATGTGGGTCAGTAGACAGCCATACAGCACACATTGTGGGTCAGTCGACAGCCTCACAGTACACACAATGTAGGTCAGTAGACAGCCTCACAGAACACACAATGTGGGTCAGTAGACAACGTCAAAGTACACACTGTGGGTCAGTAGACAGCCTCACAGTACACAAAAAGAGGGTCAGTAGACAACTTCACAGTACACACAGTGGGGTTAGTAGACAGCCTTACCGTACGCACACAGTAGGCCAGTAGACAGCATCACAGCACACACACTGTGGGTCAGCAGACAGCCTCACAGTACGCACACTGTGGGTCAGCAGACAGCCTCACAGTACGCACACTGTGGGTCAGCAGACAGCCTCACAGTACGCACACTGTGGGTCAGCAGACAGCCTCACAGTACACACTATGGGTCAGTAGACAGAATCTCAGTACATACTGTGGGTCAGTAGACAGCCTCACAGTACACACTGTGGGTCAGTAGTCAGCCTCACAGTACACACTGTGGGTCAGTAGACAGCCTCACAGAACACACTGTGGGTCAGTAGACAGCCTCACTGCACACACACTGTGGGTCATTAGACAGCCTCACTGCACACACACTGTGGGTCAGTAGATAGCATCACAGCACACACTGTGGGTCAGTAGACAGCATCACAGCACACACTGTGGGTCAGTAGACATCATCACAGCACACACTGTGGGTCAATAAACAGCTTCACAGCACACACTGTGGGTCAGCAGACAGCCTCACAGTACGCACACTGTGGGTCAGTAGACAGCCTCACAGTACACACTGTGGGTCAAAAGACAGCCTGACAGAACACACTGTGGGGTCAGTAGACAGCCTCACTGCACACACGCTGTGGGTCAGTAGACAGCCTCACAGTACACACTGTGGGTCAGTAGACAGCCTCACAGTACACACTGTGGGTCAGTAGACAGCCTCACAGTACACACTGTGGGTCAGTAGACAGCCTCACAGTACACACTGTGGGTCAGTAGACAGCCTCACAGTACACACTGTGGGTCAGTAGACAGCCTCACAGTACACACTGTGGGTCAGTAGACAGCCTCACAGTACACACTGTGGGTCAGTAGACAGCCTCACAGTACACACTGTGGGTCAGTAGACAGCCTCACAGAACACACTGTGGGTCAGTAGACAGCCTCACTGCACACACGCTGTGGGTCAGTAGACAGCCTCACTGCAAACACACTGTGGGTCAGTAGACAGCATCACAGCACACACTGTGGGTCAGTAGACAGCCTCACAGTACACACTGTGGGTGAGTAGACAGCCTCACAGTACACACTGTGGGTCAGTAGACAGCATCACAGTAAAAAGCGGGTCAGTAGACAGCCTCACAGTACACACTGTGGGTCAGTAGACAGCCTCACAGTACACACTGTGGGCCAATAGACAGCCTCACAGTAAACATTGTGGGTCAGTAGACAGCCTCACAGTACGCACTGTGGGTGAGCAGACAGCCTCACAGTACACACTGTGGGTGAGTAGACAGCCTCACAGTACACAGTGGGTGTGTAGACAGCCTCACAGTACACACTGTGGGTCAATAGACAGCCTCACAGTACACACTATGGGTGAGTAGACAGCCTCACAGTACACACTGTGGGTTAGTAGATAGCCTTACAGTACACACTGTCGGTCAATAGACATCCTCAGAGTACACACTATGGGACAGTAGACAGCCTCACACTACACACTGTAGGTCAGCAGACAGCCTCACAGTACACACGGTGGGTCAGTATACAGCCTCACAGTACACACAGTTTACATCAGTAGACAGCCTCACAGTACACACTGTGGGTTAGTAGACAGCCTAACAGTACACACTGTGAATCAGTAGACAGCCTTACAGTACACACTGTGGGTCAGTACACAGCCTCACAGTACACATTGTGGGTCAATAGACAGCCTCACAGTACACACTGTGGGTCAGTAGACAGCCTCACAGTACACACTGTGGGTCAGTAGACAGCCTCACAGTACACACTGTGGGTCAGGAGACAGCCTCACAGTACACACTGTGGGTCAGTAGACGACCTAACAGTAAACACTGTGGATCAGTAGACAGCCTCACAGTACACACTGTGGGTCAGTAGACAGCATCACAGCACATACTGTGGGTCAATAGACAGCCTCAAAGAAAACACACTGTGGGTAAGCACACAGCCTCACAGTACACACTGTGCGTCAGTAGACAGCATCACAGTACAAAGCGGGTCAGTAGACAGCCTCACAGTACACACTGTGGCTCAGTAGACAGCCTCACAGTACACACTGTGGGTCAATCGACAGCCTAACAGTAAACATTGTGGGTCAGTAGACAGCCTCACAGTACACAGTGGGTCAGCAGACAGCCTCACAGTACACACTGTGGGTGAGTAGACAGCCTCACAGTACACACTGTGGGTCAATAGACAGCCTCACAGTACACAGTGGGTGAGTAGACAGCCTCACAATACACACTGTGGGTGAGTAGACAGCCTCACAGTACACACTGTGGGTGAGTAGACAGCCTCACAGTACACACTGTGGGTGAGTAGACAGCCTCACAGTACACACTGTGGGTGAGTAGACAGCCTCACAGTACACACTGTGGGTCAGTAGACAGCCTCACAGTACACACTGTGGGTCAGTAGACAGCCTCACAGTACACACTGTGGGTCAGTAGACAGCCTCACAGTATACAGTGGGTCAGTAGACAGCCTCACAGTACACACTGTGGGTCAGTAGACAGCCTCACAGTACACACTGTGGGTGTGTAGACAGCCTCACAGTACACACTGTGGGTCAATAGACAGCCTCACAGTACACACTGTGGGTGAGTAGAAAGCCTCACAATACACACTGTGGGTGAGTAGACAGCCTCACAGTACACACTGTGGGTCAGTAGACAGCCTCACAGTACACACTGTGGGTCAGTAGACAGCCTCACAGTAAACACTGTGGGTCAGTAGACAGCCTCACAGTACACACTGTGGGTCAGTAGACAGCCTCACAGTACACACTGTGGGTCAGTAGACAACCTAACAGTAAACACTGTGGATCAGTAGACAGCCTCACAGTACACAGTGGGTCAGTAGACAGTTTCACAGTACACACTGTGGGTCAGTAGACAGCTTCACAGTACACGCACTGTGGGTCAGTAGACAGCTTCCCGGTACACACACTGTGGGTCAGTAGACAGCCTCACAGTACACAAACTGTGGGTCAGTAGACAGCCTCACAGTACACAAACTGTGGGTCAGTAGAGAGCCTCACAGTACACAAACTGTGGGTCAGTAGACAGCCTCACAGTACACAAGCTGTGGGTCAGTAGACAGCCTCACAGTACACAAACTGTGGGTCAGCAGACAGCCTCACAGTACACAAACTGTGATTCAACAGACAGCCTCACAGCACACAAACTGTGGGTCAGTAGACAGCCTCACATTACACAAACTGTGGGTCAGTAGACAGCCTCACAGTACACACTGTGGGTCAGTAGACAGCCTCACAGAACACACACTGTGGGTCAGTAGACAGCCTCACAGTACACAAACTGTGGGTCAGTAGACAGCCTCACAGTACACACTGTGGGTCAGTAGACAGCATCACAGCACACACTGAGTCAGTAGACAGCCTCACAGTACACAAACTGTGGGTCAGTAGACAGCCTCACAGTACACAAACTGTGGGTCAGTAGACAGCTTCACAGTACACAAACTGTGGGTCAGTAGACAGCCTCACAGTACACAAACTGTGGATCAGTAGACAGCCTCACAGTACACAAACTGTGGATCAGTAGACAGCCTCACAGTACACAAACTGTGGGTCAGTAGACAGCCTCACAGTACACAAACTGTGGGTCAGTAGACAGCCTCACAGTACACAAACTGTGGGTCAGTAGACAGCCTCACAGTACACAAACTGTGGGTCAGTAGACAGCCCCTCACAGTACACAAACTGTGGGTCAGTAGAGAGCCTCACAGTACACAAACTGTGGGTCAATAGACAGCCTCACAGTACACAAACTGTGGGTCACTAGACAGCCTCACAGTACACAAACTGTGGGTCAGTAGACAGCCTCACAGTACACAAGCTGTGGGTCAGTAGACAGCCTCACAGTACACAAACTGTGGGACAGCAGACAGCCTCATAGTACACAAACAGTGATTCAACAGACAGCCTCACAGCACACAAACTGTGGGTCAGTAGACAGCCTCACAGTACACAAACTGTGGGTCAGTAGACAACCTCACAGTACACACTGTGGGTCAGTAGACAGCCTCACAGCACACACACTGTGAGTCAGTAGACAGCCTCACAGTACACAAACTGTGGGTCAGTAGGCAGCCTCACAGTACACACTGTGGGTCAGTAGACAGCCTCACAGCACACACACTGTGGGTCAGTAGACAGCCTCAACACACACTGTGGGTCAATAGACAGCCTCACAGCACACTCTGTGGGTCAGTAGACAGCCTCACACTACACATTGTGGGTCAGTAGACAGCCTCACAGCACACACACTGTGGGTCAGTAGACAGCCTCACAGCACACACACTGTGGGCCACTAGACAGCCTCACAGTACACACACTGTGGGTCACTAGACAGTCTCACAATACACACACTGTGGGTCACTAGACAGCCTCACAGTACACACACTGTGGGTCACTAGACAACCTCACAGTACACACACTGTGGGTCACTAGACAGCCTCACAGCACACACTGTGGGTCACTAGACAGCCTCACAGCACACACTGTGGGTCACTAGACAGCCTCACAGCACACACTGTGGGTCACTAGACAGCCTCACAGTACACACACTGTGGGTCACTAGACAGCCTCACAGTACACACACTGTGGGTCAGTAGACAGCCTCACAGTACACACACTGTGGGTCACTAGACAGCCTCACAGTACACACACTGTGGGTCAGTAGACAACCTCACAGTACACACACTGTGGGTCAGTAGACAACCTCACAGTACACACACTGTGGGTCACTAGACAGCCTCACAGTACACACACTGTGGGTCAGTAGACAACCTCACAGTACACACACTGTGGGTCAGTAGACAACCTCACAGTACACACACTGTGGGTCAGTAGAAAACCTCACAGTACACACACTGTGGGTCACTAGATAGCCTCACAGTACACACACTGTGGGTCACTAGACAGCCTCACAGTACACATACTGTGGGTCAGTAGACAACCTCACAGTACCCACACTGTGGGTCACTAGACAGCCTCACAGTACACACACTGTGGGTCAGTAGACAACCTCACAGCACACACACTGTGGGTCACTAGACAGCCTCACAGTACACACACTGTGGGTCACTAGACAGCCTCACAGTACACATACTGTGGGTCAGTAGACAACCTCACAGTACACACACTGTGGGTCACTAGACAGCCTCACAGTACACACACTGTGGGTCAGTAGACAGCCTCACAGTACACATACTGTGGGTCAATAGACAACCTCACAGTACACACACTGTGGGTCACTAGACAGCCTCACAGTACACACACTGTGGGTCAGTAGACAACGTCACAGTACACGCACTGTGGGTCACTAGACAGCCTCACAGTACACACACTGTGGGTCAGTAGACAACCTCACAGTACACACACTGTGGGTCAGTAGAGAACCTCACAGTACACACACTGTGGGTCACTAGACAGCCTCACAGTACACACACTGTGGGTCACTAGACAGCCTCACAGTACACATACTGTGGGTCAGTAGACAACCTCACAGTACACACACTGTGGGTCACTAGACAGCCTCACAGTACACACACTGTGGGTCAGTAGACAACCTCACAGCACACACACTGTGGGTCACTAGACAGCCTCACAGTACACACACTGTGGGTCACTAGACAGCCTCACAGTACACATACTGTGGGTCAGTAGACAACCTCACAGTACACACACTGTGGGTCACTAGACACCCTCACAGTACACACACTGTGGGTCAGTAGACAGCCTCACAGTACACATACTGTGGGCCAGTAGACCTCACAGTACACACACTGTGGGTCACTAGACAGCCTCACAGTACACACACTGTGGGTCAGTAGACAACCTCACAGTACACACACTGTGGGTCACTAGACAGCCTCACAGTACACACACTGTGGGTCACTAGACAGCCTCACAGTACACACACTGTGGGTCACTAGACAGCCTCACAGTACACACACTGTGGGTCACTAGACAGCCTCACAGTACACACACTGTGGGTCACTAGACAGTCTCACAGTACACACACTGTGGGTCACTAGACAGCCTCACAGTGCACACACTGTGGGTCACTAGACAGCCTCACAGTACACACACTGTGGGTCACTAGACAGCCTCACAGTACACACACTGTGGGTCACTAGACAGCCTCACAGTACACACACTGTGGGTCAGTAGACAGCCTCACAGTACACACACTGTGGGTCACTAGACAGCCTCACAGTACACACACTGTGGGTCAGTAGACAGCCTCACAGTACACACACTGTGGGTCACTAGACAGCCTCACAGTACACACACTGTCCTGGATGAATCACCTTTAAGAGGCTGCCTGATGTTTTTTTTTTTTGTCGTCGGCCGATTTTTCGAGCTTTTTCCTCATAACTCGAAAACGCCTCATCCAGTCGGCTTTAAATTTTTCACACTTGTGTATGGTAACGAGGACCAGATTCTTGGATCAAACTGTTATGTTCACGTGGCCTCAGACCAAAGTTATTGTGCGCATTCCCATCATCTTGGAATGTATGGGATAACTTCCAACAACCTCAGTTTACCTGGAGTTTACCTGGAGAGAGTTCCGGGGGTCAACGCCCCCGCGTCCCGGTCTGTGACCAGGCGGAACTTCAGTCACAGAAGTTGTTTAAAAATTCGACGACGATGAAGAGTGAAATTCTGACGAGCAGCGTTGACCATTTTGTCTGTAAAATTGTCTGAAATGATTATTGTAGTTAAATCACCATAAGTAATTTTCAGTTTACATCTTCTGAAGTTCAGTATTTAACAGGTGATGCATCTTAGTGCCAGGATAATAACTACTCAGTTTGTTGCTGAAAATACTTGTAGTAAAAGAGCGAAAAAAAAAAAAAAATTTTGGGCTAAAAACAAATCTTGTCAGTCACTTTGAGTTGTGTTTATTTCCATTTGCCAATTTTAGTAAGTACATTGTTTCTTTTGTAATAAGTACAGAATGTCTCTTCCGATCAGCTTCAAACCTTAGCTAAATGCTGGTTCATCTTACTGAGAATTTTGTATTAGTGTTCGTCTCCATGGCTGCTAATCTGATCAAATTCGTTTTTTCAAATATATCAAAATATTTTTACGGGATTGTAGAGAACTTTAAATAGAATGTAAATGTGAAAGTTGAAAAAAAGGTTGATTTATGGAGTTTTTATATTTATCGAGGAGAGACTTTCCTATTTATCGAAACTTATTCAGCAACATTTCATTTGCTTTCATACAAATTTTCGTTTATTACTCGAGAATGCTTTATTCGACCGGCTTCAAATTTTTCACTGCTGGTGTAATGTATCTCAAGCAAGATTCATGGGACTCTCTGCCTCCCTGGAAGACCCATACAACATCTCAAGCAAGATTCATGGGACTCTCTGCCTCCCTGGAAGACCCATACAACATCTCAAGCAAGATTCATGGGACTCTCTGCCTCCCTGGAAGACCCATACAACATCTCAAGCAAGATTCATGGGACTCTCTGCCTCCCTGGGAGACCCATACAACATCTCAAGCAAGATTCATGGGACTCTCTGCCTCCCTGGAAGACCAATACAACATCTCAAGCAAGATTCATGGGACTCTCTGCATCCCTGGGAGACCCATACAACATCTCAAGCAAGATTCATGGGACTCTCTGCCTCCCTGGGAGACCCATACAACATCTCAAGCAAGATTCATGGGACTCTCTGCGTCCCTGGACGACCCATACAACATCTCAAGCAAGATTCATGGGACTCTCTGCGTCCCTGGAAGACCCATACAACATCTCAAGCAAGATTCATGGGACTCTCTGCCTCCCTGGAAGACCCATACAACATCTCAAGCAAGATTTATGGGACTCTCTGCCTCCCTGGAAGACCCATACAACATCTCAAGCAAGATTTATGGGACTCTCTGCGTCCCTGGAAGACCCATACAACGTCTCAAGCAAGATTCATGGGACTCTCTGCCTCCCTGGAAGACCCATACAACATCTCAAGCAAGATTCACGGGACTCTCTGCCTCCCTGGAAGACCCATACAACATCTCAAGCAAGATTCATGGGACTCTCTGCCTCCCTGGAAGACCCATACAACATCTCAAGCAAGATTCATGGGACTCTCTGCGTCCCTGGAAGACCCATACAACATCTCAAGCAAGATTCATGGGACTCTCTGCCTCCCTGGAAGACCCATACAACATCTCAAGCAAGATTCATGGGACTCTCTGCCTCCCTGGAAGACCCATACAACATCTCAAGCAAGATTCATGGGACTCTCTGCGTCCCTGGAAGACCCATACAACGTCTCAAGCAAGATTCATGGGACTCTCTGCCTCCCTGGAAGACCCATACAACATCTCAAGCAAGATTCATGGGACTCTCTGCCTCCCTGGAAGACCCATACAACATCTCAAGCAAGATTCATGGGACTCTCTGCGTCCCTGGAAGACCCATACAACGTCTCAAGCAAGATTCATGGGACTCTCTGCCTCCCTGGAAGACCCATACAACATCTCAAGCAAGATTCATGGGACTCTCTGCCTCCCTGGAAGACCCATACAACATCTCAAGCAAGATTCATGGGACTCTCTGCCTCCCTGGAAGACCCATACAACATCTCAAGCAAGATTCATGGGACTCTCTGCCTCCCTGGAAGACCCATACAACATCTCAAGCAAGATTCATGGGACTCTCTGCCTCCCTGGAAGACCCATACAACATCTCAAGCAAGATTCATGGGACTCTCTGCGTCCCTGGACGACCCATACAACATCTCAAGCAAGATTCATGGGACTCTGCGTCCCTGGAAGACCCATACAACATCTCAAGCAAGATTCATGGGACTCTCTGCGTCCCTGGGAGACCCATACAACATCTCAAGCAAGATTCATGGGACTCTCTGCGTCCCTGGGAGACCCATACAACATCTCAAGCAAGATTCATGGGACTCTGCGTCCCTGGGAGACCCATACAACATCTCAAGCAAGATTCATGGGACTCTCTGCCTCCCTGGGAGACCCATACAACATCTCAAGCAAGATTCATGGGACTCTCTGCGTCCCTGGGAGACCCATACAACATCTCAAGCAAGATTCATGGGAATCTCTGCCTCCCTGGGAGACCCATACAACATCTCAAGCAAGATTCATGGGACTCTGCGTCCCTGGGAGACCCATACAACATCTCAAGCAAGATTCATGGGACTCTCTGCCTCCCTGGGAGACCCATACAACATCTCAATCAAGATTCATGGGACTCTGCGTCCCTGGGAGACCCATACAACATCTCAAGCAAGATTCATGGGACTCTCTGCCTCCCTGGGAGACCCATACAACATCTCAAGCAAGATTCATGGGACTCTCTGCGTCCCTGGGAGACCCATACAACATCTCAAGCAAGATTCATGGGACTCTCTGCCTCCCTGGGAGACCCATACAACATCTCAAGCAAGATTCATGGGACTCTCTGCCTCCCTGGAAGACCCATACAACATCTCAAGCAAGATTCATGGGACTCTCTGCCTCCCTGGAAGACCCATACAACATCTCAAGCAAGATTCATGGGACTCTCTGCCTCCCTGGGAGACCCATATAACATCTCAAGCAAGATTCATGGGACTATTTGCCTCCCTGGAAGACCCATACAACATCTCAAGCAAGATTCATGGGACTCTCTGCCTCCCTGGGAGACCCATACAACATCTCAAGCAAGATTCATGGGACTATTTGCCTCCCTGGAAGACCCATACAACATCTCAAGCAAGATTCATGGGACTCTCTGCCTCCCTGGGAGACCCATACAACATCTCAAGCAAGATTCATGGGACTATTTGCCTCCCTGGGAGACCCATACAACATCTCAAGCAAGATTCATGGGACTCTCTGCCTCCCTGGGAGACCCATACAACATCTCAAGCAAGATTCATGGGACTCTCTGCCTCCCTGGGAGACCCATACAACATCTCAAGCAAGATTCATGGGACTCTCTGCCTCCCTGGAAGACCCATACAACATCTCAAGCAAGATTCATGGGACTCTCTGCCTCCCTGGGAGACCCATACAACATCTCAAGCAAGATTCATGGGACTATTTGCCTCCCTGGGAGACCCATACAACATCTCAAGCAAGATTCATGGGACTCTCTGCCTCCCTGGGAGACCCATACAACATCTCAAGCAAGATTCATGGGACTATTTGCCTCCCTGGAAGACCCATACAACATCTCAAGAAAGATTCATGGGACTCTCTGCCTCCCTGGGAGACCCATACAACATCTCAAGCAAGATTCATGGGACTCTCTGCCTCCCTGGAAGACCCATACAACATCTCAAGCAAGATTCATGGGACTCTCTGCCTCCCTGGAAGACCCATACAACATCTCAAGCAAGATTCATGGGACTCTCTGCCTCCCTGGGAGACCCATACAACATCTCAAGCAAGATTCATGGGACTCTCTGCCTCCCTGGGAGACCCATACAACATCTCAAGCAAGATTCATGGGACTATTTGCCTCCCTGGAAGACCCATACAACATCTCAAGCAAGATTCATGGGACTCTCTGCCTCCCTGGGAGACCCATACAACATCTCAAGCAAGATTCATGGGACTCTCTGCCTCCCTGGAAGACCCATACAACATCTCAAGCAAGATTCATGGGACTATTTGCCTCCCTGGGAGACCCATACAACATCTCAAGCAAGATTCATGGGACTATTTGCCTCCCTGGAAGACCCATACAACATCTCAAGCAAGATTCATGGGACTATTTGCCTCCCTGGGAGACCCATACAACATCTCAAGCAAGATTCATGGGACTATTTGCCTCCCTGGAAGACCCATACAACATCTCAAGCAAGATTCATGGGACTCTCTGCCTCCCTGGAAGACCCATACAACATCTCAAGCAAGATTCATGGGACTCTCTGCCTCCCTGGAAGACCCATACAACATCTCAAGCAAGATTCATGGGACTCTCTGCCTCCCTGGAAGACCCATACAACATCTCAAGCAAGATTCATGGGACTCTCTGCCTCCCTGGGAGACCCATACAACATCTCAAGCAAGATTCATGGGACTCTCTGCCTCCCTGGAAGACCCATACAACATCTCAAGCAAGATTCATGGGACTCTCTGCCTCCCTGGAAGACCCATACAACATCTCAAGCAAGATTCATGGGACTCTCTGCCTCCCTGGAAGACCCATACAACATCTCAAGCAAGATTCATGGGACTCTCTGCCTCCCTGGGAGACCCATACAACATCTCAAGCAAGATTCATGGGACTCTCTGCCTCCCTGGAAGACCCATACAACATCTCAAGCAAGATTCATGGGACTCTCTGCCTCCCTGGAAGACCCATACAACATCTCAAGCAAGATTCATGGGACTCTCTGCCTCCCTGGAAAACCCATACAACATCTCAAGCAAGATTCATGGGACTCTCTGCCTCCCTGGAAGACCCATACAACATCTCAAGCAAGATTCATGGGACTCTCTGCCTCCCTGGAAGACCCATACAACATCTCAAGCAAGATTCATGGGACTCTCTGCCTCCCTGGAAGACCCATACAACATCTCAAGCAAGATTCATGGGACTCTCTGCGTCCCTGGAAGACCCATACAACATCTCAAGCAAGATTCATGGGACTCTCTGCGTCCCTGGGAGACCCATACAACATCTCAAGCAAGATTCATGGGACTCTCTGCCTCCCTGGAAGACCCATACAACATCTCAAGCAAGATTCATGGGACTCTCTGCCTCCCTGGAAGACCCATACAACATCTCAAGCAAGATTCATGGGACTCTCTGCCTCCCTGGAAGACCCATACAACATCTCAAGCAAGATTCATGGGACTCTCTGCCTCCCTGGGAGACCCATACAACATCTCAAGCAAGATTCATGGGACTCTGCCTCCCTGGGAGACCCATACAACATCTCAAGCAAGATTCATGGGACTATTTGCCTCTCTGGAAGACCCATACAACATCTCAAGCAAGATTCATGGGACTCTCTGCCTCCCTGGAAGACCCATACAACATCTCAAGCAAGATTCATGGGACTCTCTGCCTCCCTGGAAGACCCATACAACATCTCAAGCAAGATTCATGGGACTCTCTGCCTCCCTGGGAGACCCATACAACATCTCAAGCAAGATTCATGGGACTCTCTGCCTCCCTGGGAGACCCATACAACATCTCAAGCAAGATTCATGGGACTATTTGCCTCCCTGGAAGACCCATACAACATCTCAAGCAAGATTCATGGGACTCTCTGCCTCCCTGGAAGACCCATACAACATCTCAAGCAAGATTCATGGGACTCTCTGCCTCCCTGGAAGACCCATACAACATCTCAAGCAAGATTCATGGGACTATTTGCCTCCCTGGAAGACCCATACAACATCTCAAGCAAGATTCATGGGACTATTTGCCTCCCTGGAAGACCCATACAACATCTCAAGCAAGATTCATGGGACTATCTGCCTCCCTGGGAGACCCATACAACATCTCAAGCAAGATTCATGGGACTATTTGCCTCCCTGGAAGACCCATACAACATCTCAAGCAAGATTCATGGGACTCTCTGCCTCCCTGGAAGACCCATACAACATCTCAAGCAAGATTCATGGGACTCTCTGCCTCCCTGGAAGACCCATACAACATCTCAAGCAAGATTTATGGGACTCTCTGCGTCCCTGGAAGACCCATACAACGTCTCAAGAAAGATTCATGGGACTCTCTGCCTCCCTGGAAGACCCATACAACATCTCAAGCAAGATTTATGGGACTCTCTGCCTCCCTGGAAGACCCATACAACATCTCAAGCAAGATTTATGGGACTCTCTGCGTCCCTGGAAGACCCATACAACGTCTCAAGCAAGATTCATGGGACTCTCTGCCTCCCTGGAAGACCCATACAACATCTCAAGCAAGATTCACGGGACTCTCTGCCTCCCTGGAAGACCCATACAATATCTCAAGCAAGATTCATGGGACTCTCTGCCTCCCTGGAAGACCCATACAACATCTCAAGCAAGATTCATGGGACTCTCTGCGTCCCTGGAAGACCCATACAACATCTCAAGCAAGATTCATGGGACTCTCTGCCTCCCTGGAAGACCCATACAACATCTCAAGCAAGATTCATGGGACTCTCTGCCTCCCTGGAAGACCCATACAACATCTCAAGCAAGATTCATGGGACTCTCTGCGTCCCTGGAAGACCCATACAACGTCTCAAGCAAGATTCATGGTACTCTCTGCCTCCCTGGAAGACCCATACAACATCTCAAGCAAGATTCATGGGACTCTCTGCCTCCCTGGAAGACCCATACAACATCTCAAGCAAGATTCATGGGACTCTCTGCGTCCCTGGAAGACCCATACAACGTCTCAAGCAAGATTCATGGGACTCTCTGCCTCCCTGGAAGACCCATACAACATCTCAAGCAAGATTCATGGGACTCTCTGCCTCCCTGGAAGACCCATACAACATCTCAAGCAAGATTCATGGGACTCTCTGCCTCCCTGGAAGACCCATACAACATCTCAAGCAAGATTCATGGGACTCTCTGCCTCCCTGGAAGACCCATACAACATCTCAAGCAAGATTCATGGGACTCTCTGCCTCCCTGGAAGACCCATACAACATCTCAAGCAAGATTCATGGGACTCTCTGCGTCCCTGGACGACCCATACAACATCTGAAGCAAGATTCATGGGACTCTCTGCCTCCCTGGAAGACCCATACAACATCTCAAGCAAGATTCATGGGACTCTCTGCCTCCCTGGAAGACCCATACAACATCTCAAGCAAGATTCATGGGACTCTCTGCCTCCCTGGAAAACCCATACAACATCTGAAGCAAGATTCATGGGACTCTCTGCCTCCCTGGAAGACCCATACAACATCTCAAGCAAGATTCATGGGACTCTCTGCCTCCCTGGAAGACCCATACAACATCTCAAGCAAGATTCATGGGACTCTCTGCCTCCCTGGAAGACCCATACAACATCTCAAGCAAGATTCATGGGACTCTCTGCGTCCCTGGAAGACCCATACAACATCTCAAGCAAGATTCATGGGACTCTCTGCGTCCCTGGGAGACCCATACAACATCTCAAGCAAGATTCATGGGACTCTCTGCCTCCCTGGAAGACCCATACAACATCTCAAGCAAGATTCATGGGACTCTCTGCCTCCCTGGAAAACCCATACAACATCTCAAGCAAGATTTATGGGACTCTCTGCCTCCCTGGAAGACCCATACAACATCTCAAGCAAGATTCATGGGACTCTCTGCCTCCCTGGAAGACCCATACAACATCTCAAGCAAGATTCATGGGACTCTCTGCCTCCCTGGAAGACCCATACAACATCTCAAGCAAGATTCATGGGACTCTCTGCGTCCCTGGAAGACCCATACAACATCTCAAGCAAGATTCATGGGACTCTCTGCGTCCCTGGGAGACCCATACAACATCTCAAGCAAGATTCATGGGACTCTCTGCCTCCCTGGAAGACCCATACAACATCTCAAGCAAGATTCATGGGACTCTCTGCCTCCCTGGAAGACCCATACAACATCTCAAGCAAGATTCATGGGACTCTCTGCCTCCCTGGAAGACCCATACAACATCTCAAGCAAGATTCATGGGACTCTCTGCCTCCCTGGGAGACCCATACAACATCTCAAGCAAGATTCATGGGACTCTGCCTCCCTGGGAGACCCATACAACATCTCAAGCAAGATTCATGGGACTATTTGCCTCCCTGGAAGACCCATACAACATCTCAAGCAAGATTCATGGGACTCTCTGCCTCCCTGGAAGACCCATACAACATCTCAAGCAAGATTCATGGGACTCTCTGCCTCCCTGGAAGACCCATACAACATCTCAAGCAAGATTCATGGGACTCTCTGCCTCCCTGGGAGACCCATACAACATCTCAAGCAAGATTCATGGGACTCTCTGCCTCCCTGGGAGACCCATACAACATCTCAAGCAAGATTCATGGGACTATTTGCCTCCCTGGAAGACCCATACAACATCTCAAGCAAGATTCATGGGACTCTCTGCCTCCCTGGAAGACCCATACAACATCTCAAGCAAGATTCATGGGACTCTCTGCCTCCCTGGAAGACCCATACAACATCTCAAGCAAGATTCATGGGACTATTTGCCTCCCTGGAAGACCCATACAACATCTCAAGCAAGATTCATGGGACTATTTGCCTCCCTGGAAGACCCATACAACATCTCAAGCAAGATTCATGGGACTATCTGCCTCCCTGGGAGACCCATACAACATCTCAAGCAAGATTCATGGGACTATTTGCCTCCCTGGAAGACCCATACAACATCTCAAGCAAGATTCATGGGACTCTCTGCCTCCCTGGAAGACCCATACAACATCTCAAGCAAGATTCATGGGACTCTCTGCCTCCCTGGAAGACCCATACAACATCTCAAGCAAGATTTATGGGACTCTCTGCGTCCCTGGAAGACCCATACAACGTCTCAAGAAAGATTCATGGGACTCTCTGCCTCCCTGGAAGACCCATACAACATCTCAAGCAAGATTTATGGGACTCTCTGCCTCCCTGGAAGACCCATACAACATCTCAAGCAAGATTTATGGGACTCTCTGCGTCCCTGGAAGACCCATACAACGTCTCAAGCAAGATTCATGGGACTCTCTGCCTCCCTGGAAGACCCATACAACATCTCAAGCAAGATTCACGGGACTCTCTGCCTCCCTGGAAGACCCATACAACATCTCAAGCAAGATTCATGGGACTCTCTGCCTCCCTGGAAGACCCATACAACATCTCAAGCAAGATTCATGGGACTCTCTGCGTCCCTGGAAGACCCATACAACATCTCAAGCAAGATTCATGGGACTCTCTGCCTCCCTGGAAGACCCATACAACATCTCAAGCAAGATTCATGGGACTCTCTGCCTCCCTGGAAGACCCATACAACATCTCAAGCAAGATTCATGGGACTCTCTGCGTCCCTGGAAGACCCATACAACGTCTCAAGCAAGATTCATGGTACTCTCTGCCTCCCTGGAAGACCCATACAACATCTCAAGCAAGATTCATGGGACTCTCTGCCTCCCTGGAAGACCCATACAACATCTCAAGCAAGATTCATGGGACTCTCTGCGTCCCTGGAAGACCCATACAACGTCTCAAGCAAGATTCATGGGACTCTCTGCCTCCCTGGAAGACCCATACAACATCTCAAGCAAGATTCATGGGACTCTCTGCCTCCCTGGAAGACCCATACAACATCTCAAGCAAGATTCATGGGACTCTCTGCCTCCCTGGAAGACCCATACAACATCTCAAGCAAGATTCATGGGACTCTCTGCCTCCCTGGAAGACCCATACAACATCTCAAGCAAGATTCATGGGACTCTCTGCCTCCCTGGAAGACCCATACAACATCTCAAGCAAGATTCATGGGACTCTCTGCGTCCCTGGACGACCCATACAACATCTCAAGCAAGATTCATGGGACTCTCTGCCTCCCTGGAAGACCCATACAACATCTCAAGCAAGATTCATGGGACTCTCTGCCTCCCTGGAAGACCCATACAACATCTCAAGCAAGATTCATGGGACTCTCTGCCTCCCTGGAAAACCCATACAACATCTGAAGCAAGATTCATGGGACTCTCTGCCTCCCTGGAAGACCCATACAACATCTCAAGCAAGATTCATGGGACTCTCTGCCTCCCTGGAAGACCCATACAACATCTCAAGCAAGATTCATGGGACTCTCTGCCTCCCTGGAAGACCCATACAACATCTCAAGCAAGATTCATGGGACTCTCTGCGTCCCTGGAAGACCCATACAACATCTCAAGCAAGATTCATGGGACTCTCTGCGTCCCTGGGAGACCCATACAACATCTCAAGCAAGATTCATGGGACTCTCTGCCTCCCTGGAAGACCCATACAACATCTCAAGCAAGATTCATGGGACTCTCTGCCTCCCTGGAAGACCCATACAACATCTCAAGCAAGATTCATGGGACTCTCTGCCTCCCTGGAAGACCCATACAACATCTCAAGCAAGATTCATGGGACTCTCTGCCTCCCTGGGAGACCCATACAACATCTCAAGCAAGATTCATGGGACTCTCTGCCTCCCTGGGAGACCCATACAACATCTCAAGCAAGATTCATGGGACTATTTGCCTCCCTGGAAGACCCATACAACATCTCAATCAAGATTCATGGGACTCTGCGTCCCTGGAAGACCCATACAACATCTCAAGCAAGATTCATGGGACTCTCTGCCTCCCTGGGAGACCCATACAACATCTCAAGCAAGATTCATGGGACTCTCTGCCTCCCTGGGAGACCCATACAACATCTCAAGCAAGATTCATGGGACTATTTGCCTCCCTGGAAGACCCATACAACATCTCAAGCAAGATTCATGGGACTCTCTGCCTCCCTGGAAGACCCATACAACATCTCAAGCAAGATTCATGGGACTCTCTGCCTCCCTGGAAGACCCATACAACATCTCAAGCAAGATTCATGGGACTATTTGCCTCCCTGGAAGACCCATACAACATCTCAAGCAAGATTCATGGGACTATTTGCCTCCCTGGAAGACCCATACAACATCTCAAGCAAGATTCATGGGACTATCTGCCTCCCTGGGAGACCCATACAACATCTCAAGCAAGATTCATGGGACTATTTGCCTCCCTGGAAGACCCATACAACATCTCAAGCAAGATTCATGGGACTCTCTGCCTCCCTGGAAGACCCATACAACATCTCAAGCAAGATTCATGGGACTCTCTGCCTCCCTGGAAGACCCATACAACATCTCAAGCAAGATTCATGGGACTATTTGCCTCCCTGGAAGACCCATACAACATCTCAAGCAAGATTCATGGGACTATCTGCCTCCCTGGGAGACCCATACAACATCTCAAGCAAGATTCATGGGACTATTTGCCTCCCTGGAAGACCCATACAACATCTCAAGCAAGATTCATGGGACTCTCTGCCTCCCTGGGAGACCCATACAACATCTCAAGCAAGATTCATGGGACTCTCTGCCTCCCTGGAAGACCCATACAACATCTCAAGCAAGATTCATGGGACTCTCTGCCTCCCTGGGAGACCCATACAACATCTCAAGCAAGATTCATGGGACTATTTGCCTCCCTGGAAGACCCATACAACATCTCAAGCAAGATTCATGGGACTATTTGCCTCCCTGGGAGACCCATACAACATTCCTGCATTTTTTTTCTTTTTGAGAAAAACTATTATTGGTGATTCTGTCACTTTTATCCTTTAAGTCAGGGGTTCCCAACCTGGGGTGCTCGCGCCCCCTGGGGGTGCGAGACATCATTCCAGGTGGTGCGAGAAGCGTCCGTCTTAATAATAGGAAATTGATTCACAGGCAGACATGCGTGTTGCTATCACCAACAGTTCCCCGTTTTGAAAAACTCACAAGCAATAAACAGGAACAAAAGAGTCATTGAATTAAAATGGATTCGCAAACTTTTTGGAAGTCAGTCTTTTGATTTTATTATCTTGTACATATTTAAAGAAAGTAACTATTTTTTGTATGGTATATTCAAATGTTAATCTGAGACATCCTTTCTTGTCCGTATGTTTGATTTTTTACATATTAAAAAAATAAAATTCCTTTCTAAAGGTTTGAAAGTTAGTTCTTGACTTTACTTTTTTGTGTATATTTCAAGCAAGAGTTATTACTTTTATGTTTCTTTTCTGTAACTCTGATTTTTGTTCACATATTATCTTAGAAAGTGAAATAAATATCTTCTTTTGATAAAATTTAGTACGATTCCACATCCTTTATCCTTGAACAAAGTTTAAATTGTGGGGGTGCGAGGTTAGAGCAAAAATTTTATATGGTTGTGGGAGTAAGAGAATGTTGGGAAACACTGCTCTAAATGTTAGTATTATTTTAAATTATGCATTATCTTTCTCCCTCATGCTGGTGAGGGGGGCTCTTGATCCAAGGAAGTGAATTTATCTTCTCTTTACTTGGATATATTAGAATGTTTCCTATTCCACAGGGGCTACACGACCCCTACGAGTTTAGTGCTTTCCTCTGATAAAAATATAACAATTGTGAAGGGCATCAATCTTCAATGGTTGATGTATCGTATGAAATGGCTGGAACATTTCCTGGGTTTAGGCTGTGTAGGCGTAAATTTTGTTGGGTTCTGTACAATACCTGGAAAATGCATCTTCTGCTCGGTTTTAAACTTTCACTGATGTGTTATCGTAAGGGTAAACAATGTCTTGATGTTAGTTTGTGTAAGTTATCATGTGATAATTATATTATTCATTTTGGTTTGTGTGAAATAATTGGACAATGTTTCTTCTGGTCAGAAATATATCACAGTGTTTGACTTTATTTAGTTATCATAAGTTAAGTCATCTTAATGTTCTTTTATGTGTCTATAACATCTGTGTCCTCAAGAACATTGTTAAACATTTGTATGTTATGTACACTAGATTTAAAATTTCTTTACTTAAAAGCTGGTCAGTCTTACCCAGAGAAAAGTTTATTGATTTTAGCCTGTGTAAGACCCAATTTTAGCCTGTGTAAGACCCAATTTTAGCCTGTGTAAGACCCAATTTTAGCATGTGTAAGACCCAATTTTAGCCTGTGTAAGACCCAATTTTAGCCTGTGTAAGACCCAATTTTAGCCTGTGTAAGACCCAATTTTAGCCTGTGTAAGTCCCAAATTTAGCCCGTTTAAGTCCCAATTTTAGCCTGTGTAAGACCCAATTTTAGCATGTGTAAGTCCCAAATTTAGCCTGTGTAAGTCCCGAATTTAGCCTGTGTAAGACCAAATTTTAGACTGTATAAGTCCCAATCTTAGCCTGTGTAAGTCCCAATTTTAGCCTGTGTAAGTCCCAATTTTAGCCTGTGTAAGTCCCAATTTTAGCCTGTGTAAGTGCCAATTTAAGCCCATGTAAGTCCCAATTCCAGCCTGTGTACGTCCCAATTCGCTTTATTTTGGAAGTTGGAAAAAATTATTAACTAATTTCATGTGATAATCTCTAGGTATAACGTCTGAGCAGCTTCAAGTCTTGCATGGTAATAACATGATAATACAACGTCTGAGCAGCTTCAAGTCTTGCATGGTAATAACATGATAATACAACGTCTGAGCAGCTTCAAATCTTGCATGGTAATAACATGATAATACAACGTCTGAGCAGCTTCAAGTCTTCCATGGTAATAACATGATAATACAACGTCTGAGCAGCTTCAAGTCTTGCATGGTAATAACATGATAATACAACGTCTGAGCAGCTTCAAGTCTACCATGGTAATAACATGATAATACAACGTCTGAGCAGCTTCAAGTCTTGCATGGTAATAACATGATAATACAACGTCTGAGCAGCTTCAAGTCTTCCATGGTAATAACATGATAATACAACGTCTGAGCAGCTTCAAGTCTTGCATGGTAATAACATGATAATACAACGTCTGAGCAGCTTCAAGTCTTCCATGGTAATAACATGATAATACAACGTCTGAGCAGCTTCAAGTCTTGCATGGTAATAACATGATAATACAACGTCTGAGCAGCTTCAAGTCTTCCATGGTAATAACATGATAATACAACGTCTGAGCAGCTTCAAGTCTTCCATGGTAATAACATGATAATACAACGTCTGAGCAGCTTCAAGTCTTCCATGGTAATAACATGATAATACAACGTCTGAGCAGCTTCAAGTCTACCATGGTAATAACATGATAATACAACGTCTGAGCAGCTTCAAGTCTTCCATGGTAATAACATGATAATACAACGTCTGAGCAGCTTCAAGTCTTCCATGGTAATAACATGATAATACAACGTCTGAGCAGCTTCAAGTCTTGCATGGTAATAACATGATAATACAACGTCTGAGCAGCTTCAAGTCTTCCATGGTAATAACATGATAATACAACGTCTGAGCAGCTTCAAGTCTTGCATGGTAATAACATGATAATACAACGTCTGAGCAGCTTCAAGTCTTGCATGGTAATAACATGATAATACAACGTCTGAGCAACTTCAAGCTTAATGAGCCTGTGTAGTTTAGGATATTGGTGTCTTTGATCTCTCTGAACACTGAATTAGAACAAGGAAGCAGCACACAGCGGGTGTTCCCACAGTGTGCCATCAATGTTCCCACAGTGTGCCATCAATATTCCCACAGTGTGCCATCAATATTCCCACAGTGTGCCATCAATGTTCCCACAGTGTGCCATCAGTGTTCCCACAGTGTGCCATCAATATTCCCACAGTGTGCCATCAATGTTCCCACAGTGTGCCATCAATGTTCCCACAGTGTGCCATCAGTGTTCCCACAGTGTGCCATCAATGTTCCCACAGTGTGCCATCAATGTTCCCACAGTGTGCCATCAGTGTTCCCACAGTGTGCCATCAATATTCCCACAGTGTGCCATCAATGTTCCCACAGTGTGCCATCAGTGTTCCCACAGTGTGCCATCAATGTTCCCACAGTGTGCCATCAATGTTCCCACAGTGTGCCATCAATGTTCCCACAGTGTGCCATCAATATTCCCACAGTGTGCCATCAATATTCCCACAGTGTGCCATCAATGTTCGCACAGTGTGCCATCAATGTTCCCACAGTGTGTCATCAATGTTCCCACAGTGTGCCATCAATGTTCCCACAGTGTGCCATCAATGTTCCCACAGTGTGCCGTCAATGTTCCCACAGTGTGCCATCAATATTCCCACAGTGTGCCATCAATGTTCCCACAGTGTGCCATCAATGTTCCCACAGTGTGTCATCAATGTTCCCACAGTGTGCCATCAATGTTCCCACAGTGTGCCATCAATGTTCCCACAGTGTGTCATCAATGTTCCCACAGTGTGTCATCAATGTTCCCACAGTGTGCCATCAATGTTCCCACAGTATGCCATCAGTGTTCCCACAGTGTGCCATCAATGTTCCCACAGTGTGCCATCAATGTTCCCACAGTGTGCCATCAATGTTCCCACAGTGTGCCATCAGTGTTCCCACAGTGTGCCATCAATATTCCCACAGTGTGCCATCAATGTTCCCACAGTGTGCCATCAATGTTCCCACAGTGTGTCATCAATGTTCCCACAGTGTGCCATCAATGTTCCCACAGTGTGCCATCAATGTTCCCACAGTGTGCCATCAATGTTCCCACAGTGTGTCATCAATGTTCCCACAGTGTGCCATCAATGTTCCCACAGTGTGCCATCAGTGTTCCCACAGTGTGCCATCAGTGTTCCCACAGTGTGCCATCAGTGTTCCCACAGTGTGCCATCAGTGTTCCCACAGTGTGCCATCAATGTTCCCATAGTGTGCCATCAGTGTTCCCATAGTGTGCCATCAATGTTCCCACAGTGTGCCATCAGTGTTCCCATAGTGTGCCATCAATGTTCCCATAGTGTGCCATCAATGTTCCCATAGTGTGCCATCAGTGTTCCCACAGTGTGCCATCTATGTTCCCATAGTGTGCCATCAGTGTTCCCATAGTGTGCCATCAGTGTTCCCACAGTGTGCCATCAATGTTCCCATAGTGTGCCATCAATGTTCCCATAGTGTGCCATCAGTGTTCCCATAGTGTGCCATCAATGTTCCCACAGTGTGCCATCAATGTTCCCATAGTGTGCCATCAATGTTCCCATAGTGTGCCATCAATGTTCCCACAGTGTGCCATCAATGTTCCCACAGTATGCCATCAGTGTTCCCACAGTGTGACCATCACATAGAACAAGGTAGCAGCACACGGTGGGTGTTCCCACAGTGTGCCATCAGTGTTCCCACAGTGTGACCCTCACATAGAACAAGGTAGCAGCACACGGTGGGTGTTCCCACAGTGTGCCATCAGTGTTCCCACAGTGTGACCATCAAAGAGAACAAGGTAGCAGCACACGGTGGGTGTTCCCACAGTGTGCCATCAGTGTTCCTACAGTGTGACCCCTCACATAGAACAAGGTAGCAGCACACGGTGGGTGTTCCCACAGTGTGCCATCAGTGTTCCCACAGTGTGCCATCAGTGTTCCCACAGTGTTCCATCAGTGTTCCCACAGTGTGTCATCAGTGTTTCCACAGTGTGCCATCAGTATTCCCACAGTGTGACCATCAAAGAGAACAAGGTAGCAGCACACGGTGGGTGTTCCCAAAGTGTGCCATCAGTGTTCCCACAGTGTGCCATCAGTGTTCCCACAGTGTGACCATCAAAGAGAACAAGGTAACAGCACACGGTGGGTGTTCCCACAGTGTGCCATCAGTGTTCCCACAGTGTGACCCTCACATAGAACAAGGTAGCAGCACACGGTGGGTGTTCCCACAGTGTGCCATCAGTGTTCCCACAGTGTGCCATCAGTGTTCCCACAGTGTGACCATCAAAGAGAACAAGGTAGCAGCACACGGTGGGTGTTCCCACAGTGTGCCATCAGTGTTCCTACAGTGTGACCCTCACATAGAACAAGGTAGCAGCACACGGTGGGTGTTCCCACAGTGTGCCATCAGTGTTCCCACAGTGTGCCATCAGTGTTCCGACAGTGTGCCATCAGTGTTCCCACAGTGTGACCATCAAAGAGAACAAGGTAGCAGCACACGGTGGGTGTTCCCACAGTGTGCCATCAGTGTTCCCACAGTGTGCCATCAGTGTTCCCTCAGTGTCATCATCAAAGAGAACAAGGTAGCAGCACACGGTGGGTGTTCCCACAGTGTGCCATCAGTGTTCCCACAGTGTGACCATCAAAGAGAACAAGGTAGCAGCACACGGTGGGTGTTCCCACAGTGTGCCATCAGTGTTCCCACAGTGTGCCATCAGTGTTCCCACAGTGTGCCATCAGTGTTCCCTCAGTGTCATCATCAAAGAGAACAAGGTAGCAGCACACGGTGGGTGTTCCCACAGTGTGCCATCAGTGTTCCCACAGTGTGACCATCAAAGAGAACAAGGTAGCAGCACACGGTGGGTGTTCCCACAGTGTAACTACCACACACCACAGGGTAGCAGCACACGGTGGGTGTTCCCACAGTGTAACTACCACACACCACAGGGTAGCAGTACACGGGGTTGCAAAACACTGAAGATTACATTATGCTGCACAACATTCCCTGGTCACCGCTGGAGACAAAATTAACACTCACGACAGCCGCCTCAACTTAACAACGTGTGCCACATTAAAATCTATATAAATCCTTGAAAAACAGTTTTTTGTGATTCTTGTTTGTGTTGTAGCGCAACACAAACAGTAATCACATTCTGATCACAATGACCACGTATAAAAATCTATCAACTAAGACAATAATGCTAAACAATTTGGTGGAGTTAAGTTGTGAAGGTTGGAAGTGCCAAGTGTGATGTCAGCGCACTTCTGACCGCTGTTCAACGAGTACTGGTTAATGTGGGAAGTCACTCTGCCACCATGAGAAACATCATGTTAAGAAAAACAAATGTTACAAATAATACTATAATATTCACGTTGCGTTATTTAGTGTTGCTTGCTTAGAAAAACAGTCTGCTAGCTTCGCCATGGATCAACCAACTTGTGTTTGCCCATTCTTTCTCTTACTATCTCAGTATTTTGTATGTCGTGATAATATTCATAGAGTTCTCTATGCTTGAGTCTCCTGACTCTAGTACAAGTGTGGAGGTGAACTAGTGCAGGTTCCTTGATGTGGTTTACCTGGCTAGTGAGCAACACAGGTGATACCTGCTTAATGGTCTCACTGATATGTTTCTATCTACACGCAGCAACTCTTATGTTATAGAAGCCAGGAACACCTGTGGCGGTGGCAGCAGCAGCAAAGTAACGGCGGCATTTTCAACAGCAACACAACAACGGCAGCACCTTAGTATGTTCATGAGAAGCAGAAGCGGCAGCAACAGAGCAACGGCAACTTCAACAGAAGCAATAACATCTTAAACAGGAGCAGCAGCACGGAAACAGCACTTTATATAATTCCCCTAGTAAGGTATACTGCTGTATACTACTATAAGATTTCGTAAAATAAAATGCGTATACCAGTATTTAGGCAAGTAATTACTAGTGATAGTTTACATATTCTGCATCAGAAGGTTGGAGCACCTAACATGAAAACTGTCTTCACACTTGTTAAATGACTTATGTCGCCTGGAGGTTGTATCAACTTCCCAGTGACGCCACTTTACTTGTGGCTGACCTGCAGGTTGCCGGTCCAGCTGCTCACTGGTGTGGCTGACCTGCAGGTTGCCGGTCCAGCTGCTCACTGGTGTGGCTGACCTGCAGGTTGCCGGTCCAGCTGCTCACTGGTGTGGCTGACCTGCAGGTAGCCGATCCAGCTGCTCACTGGTGTGGCTGACCTGCAGGTAGCCGGTCCAGCTGCTCACTGGTGTGGCTGACCTGCAGGTAGCCGGTCCAGCTGCTCACTGGTGTGGCTTATCAGCAGCACTGACGGGATCGAGGTTTCACCCTGGTGGCGAAGGTCTCTTAGCAATGACACGGGACCTCCCTCCATCACTCACTCTCTCTCTCTCTCTCTCTCGCACACACGTATGCACATCAGTTCAGACACCACTAGAGTTAATTTGTGGTAGGTGTGTTGATGGTTTACAAGGTTTGCTGTTTGTGTGATGTTGATGTTCGTCTTCCAGGAGACACTAATCAGCAATCTGAACCTCGGGTTCAAGTGTAGTCACTGACTCACTAGTCAGAAAGATGACCCTCTGGTTCCAAGTACAACCTGTGACCCACTTCCGTAGACAAGCAGACTATCACTCTGACACCAGTGTTGCCTTCACTGGCACCGGTGCCTCTGCACGCATCTAGACTTCTTCTTGATCTTCACTGTTGAGAGTAAGAAACGTCTCCAGAGACAGACGTCCATAATACTCTGAAGACTGAGTTAGGCAAGTTAAGGTTACGTGCTGCCATAACTGCTGCCTAGCGTGTCGACTGAATGGAACATTACTGCCGTCAGTACTGTTAACTGAACGTGACACACGTCGACTTGCCACCCCTATTAATATCTACAGGGGACAACATATTTCACATTAATTAATATTATGCAAGGAAAATTCTCTAGATGGAAAGATTTTATTGAAAATTCCCACTATTTTACTGCTAAAGGTCAGTAAACTAAAACTTTTATTTATCAATTCCAATTATCTATTTCTTTTTTAACTTTTATTCTACTAAGACATCGATCGAGTCAATTATTTTTTCTTGTTACTTACGATACAACCAGTTCCTGACAGACTGAGAGAGGATCACCTGGTGTGACTCCAGTAAGAATATCATCAATGTCAGCAGGGAACCTCACCATCACCATACATCGTGTCAGCAGGGAACCTCACCATCACCATACATCATCGTGTCAGCAGGGAACCTCACCATCACCATACATCATCGTGTCAGTAGGGAACCTCACCATCACCATACATCATCGTGTCAGCAGGGAACCTTACCATCACCATACATCATCGTGTCAGCAGGGAACCTCACCATCACCATACATCATCGTGTCAGCAGGGAACCTCACCATCACCATACATCATCGTGTCAGTAGGGAAGCTCACCATACATCAGTGTCAGCAGAGAGCCTCACCATCACCAAACACCATCAGTGTCAGCAGACATCACTGTACACCATTACTGTCAGCAAGCAGAATGGCAATACAGTATACCTGAGGGACATGTAAAAAGGCTCTTGGAAAAAAATACAGAATCACGTGCAACCTTTGCTTTTCAAAACATCATGTCACCCGTGCAAGAATTGTATCCAAAAACGACATCCATCTAGAAAGGTGCTTCTGGATCTGCAATTTGAATGTGGAACTATGAATAGATATCAGGAAAGCACTCAAGAGGTTAATAAATAATAAGCATGAAAACAAAGAGGAAGCATTGGATAGTCTACCCAGAATATATAGAGCATGGGAGGATAGGAGAGCAGTAAAGTTTAACACTCAGAATGCCCAGTCTACAACAGATGACCCAAAAATAAACAGACACCCACTGGAAGAAAACACAGGAAACAAAAAAATCTGCTGGCTCAGTCCCCAGCCCTAAGGCTCACCCAGACCCAGCCCCCAGCCAAAGTGCAAATTCGGATTGGGCCAGCAAATTCGGATTACAGCCACCACAACCATAACCCCTAGTACAGATGTAGTAGAGGAGTCCTCTTCCAGGAAAAATGTTGGCCTCCTGACAACAGATGGTGGTGTCTCTGGTTTGGCTATGGAGGACTGTAGTGCAGTTTTAGGATCTGCACAGATTAGAAATACATCCAGTACGAATTGTATCCAACCAAAAGCAAATGGTGCATATTCTATGCACCATTTGCATCTGTAAGCATGGAATATCAGGGAAAACAAATGGCACATGCAACTTTGAGCATCCCAAAAAATGCCACGATCTCCTGTCTAGTGTGTCGTTCTACCTCTTACAAATTCTTCCACAATGAGATGCGTCATTCTTCAGCCCTCAAAAAGCAATATTACAATACCAACTGCCCCGCATACCACTTAAAAGGGACCAGGAGGCACACACCCCGTAAAACAAATCATAGTTGTTATGGTAGTTACGACACCTCCACTCCAAGTGATTTTTAATGGTAGGAAATGAAGAAAGAAAATGGAATTAGATAACCTTGGAGCCTTGTTGGACTGGATGCACAGCCAGTGGCCCCTCTAGACTCACAACTACTGATGCCAACAACAAAATCCCCCCAACAAACATGCAAGACAACCTCATTTATATTTACAAATATACAGGGCCTTAAGCTATCCAACAACAAAATAATTTCATCAATGGTCTTCTAGGGGAGTCAAATGTAATGTTCGCAGCCTTCACAGAGACTCAAGCAAAATATTACTTTGACAGTAAAATATGGATACCTGGGTACAACCTCTTCAATATCGACAGAAAGAACAGGCAACAAGGGGGACTTGGCATGTATGTCAAAGAGTCGCTCATTTGCACAGAGATACTGAACACCACAAATAATGTAGTTCAAGTTCTAACAATAAAAATCGAGAACCAAAACCTAATCATTGTACTTGTATAAAAACACCTGATGCAACTTCCCAACAGTTTAAGGAACAGCTATCAAAAATTGACTCCTGTCTGGAAAACCTTCCAACCCCATCCACAAACATCTTGCTGCTTGGTGACTTCAATCTAAGACATACAAAATGTAAGAATAATGTAACAGAAATAATCCCTTGAGGAAGCGCAGATGAAAAGTCACACACACATAAGCTGCTAAATTTCTGCAATAAACACACCTTAAGTCAGCAGATAGTCGAGCCAACAAGACTGGAGAACACACTAAACCTTATTTTCACAAATAATAAGGATCGGGCAAGAAACATAATATCAAAAACAACAAATTCTGGTCACAATCTAATCGAAGTCCAGACGTACATGCACACGGGTCCTGATCAACAAAATGCATACAGCTATGAGGGTACCTTCACCAAATTCAACTTCAACAACAAGAACATCAACTGGGACCAGGTAAACTATGTCCTAAATGAAACATGTTGGGAAGATATCTTAAATTACATGGACCCTAAACAGTGCCTTGAAAAGATCAACTTTCTGGTAGCTGAAATAAGTTCTAGACATATTCCCCTAAGAAAAAAGAGAAGTAAACTGGAGAGAGACGCTCCCTCTACAGGAGAAGGCGAAGAATCACTGAGCTCCTAAAGAATGCCAAATTGTCTGAAACACGGAAGGCAGTGCTAACCAGGAAAGTGGAAAATATTGAGCTTAAGTTAAAGGACTCATACAGGATCCAGGAGAGACAAGAGGAGCTAAAAGCGATTAATGAAATTGAAAGTAATTCGAAATATTTCTTTTCATATGCCAAAAAACAAGGTAAAAACCACTTCTAGTATAGGGTCCCTGCTCAGACAAGATGGATCCTACACAGATGACAACAAAGAAATGAGTGAGGTACTGAATTCTCAATAAGACTCTGTGTTCAGCGAGCCACTAATCAGTCTGCCAATGTATGCCAAATTTCTAACATAACCCTAACTCCACTAGACTTTGAGAAAGCCATTGACAACATGCCCATGCACTCAGCCCCAGGCCCAGACTCGTGGAACTCTGTGTTCATTAACAACTGCAAGAATCCCCTCTCACGGGCCCTATGTATGTTATGGAGAAGGAGCACAGACACAGATGAGATTCCACAATCACTAAAAACAATGGATATAGCCCCACTCCATAAAGGTGGCAGCAAAGCAATAACTAAGAACCATAGACCAATAGCTTTAACGTCCCACGCCATAAAAATCTTTGAAAGAGTTCTAAGGAGGAGAATTGCAAACCACTTGGACTCCCAAAAACTGCACAATCAAGGGCAACATGGGTTCAGAGCAGGTCGCTCCTGCCTCTCGCAACTACTGGACCACTATGATATGGTCTTGGATGCATTGGAAATCATACAGAATGCAGTAGTATACGCAGATTTTGCAAAAGCCTTTGACAAGTGCGATCATGGTGTTATAGCACACAAAATGCATGTTAAAGGGATAACTGGCAAAGTAGGCAGATGGATCTTCAACCTTCTAACCAACCGAACACAAAGAGTAGTGGTAAACAGAGTTAAAAGGGAAGCTGCCATAGTGAAGAGCTCTGTTTTACAAGGCACAGTACTCGCCCCTATCCTGTTCCTCATCCTCATATCAGACACAGACAGAGATGTAAACCATAGCACTGTATCATCCTCTGCAGACGATACTAGGATCTGTATGTGTCACCTCTTGAGGACACGGAAAATCTCGAAGATATAAACCAAGTTTTTCAATGGGCAATGGAGAATATGATGTTCATTGAAGACAAATTCCAACTACTCTGTTATGGAAAACTGGAGGAAATAATAGCTAGGACTAAGTATACTACAAACTCTAATCACACAATAGAGCAGAAAAGTAAAGTGAAGGACCTGGGAGTGGTAATGTCCGAAGATCTCACCTTCAAGGACCACAACAATGCTACTATCACATCTGCGAGAAAACTGATAGGATGGATAATGAGAACATTCAAGACAAGAGATGCTAAGCCAATGATGATCCTTTTTAAATCACTTATTCTTTCTAGGCTGGAATACTACTGTACATTAACATCCCCATTCAAGGCAGGTGAAATTGCAGATCTAGAGAATGTACAGAGAACCTTTACTACACGTGTAAGTTCCATCAAACACCTTAACTACTGGGAACGCCTGGAAGCACTTGACTTGTACTCATTAGAGCGCAGGCGAGAGAGAGATCATAAACTATACACCTGGAAGATTTTAGAGGGAATGGTCCCTAATCTGCACACAGAAATCACTCCATACGAAAACAAAAGACTTGGCAGGCGATGCAACATATCCCCAGTGAAAAGTACACTAAGAAAAAACACAATAAGTGTCCCGGGCCCAAGACTGTTCAACAGCCTCCCACCAGCCATAAGGGGAATTACCAATATGTCATGTGGGTTTCGAAAACGTGGATAGGGTAAAAATACTCACGTAGGCTGGTAGTACGTATAATATAACGGAATGTGTGTGAAGGCGCCAACCGCCGTCCTGCCTCTCTGCTCTCTATCGTAAGACTAACTGACCCACAGTGCCTATGTGAGGGGGTGTTTGAAATCCTGCTATGGTCAGCAGCATGAATACAGTCAGTGATTCAAGCAGAGACGGTTGGTAGTGAATCATCTACTGGTACACTGGTTACTGGTAACTGGTTACTAGGAACTGGTACTACTACTGAGAGCTCGGCGACGCTAACGTATGTCATCCCGACATACAACTAATACAAACTAGAGATGGCAGGTACACGGCTTGGGCTGATTCTATACAATGTCAAAGTACACAACAATTGAACATTATAACAAACATAAGTAAAACATTGGAATGGAAGCTTACGTAACTGAAACTGTAATAAAACTGTAATGCAATACAAGGTATAATATAGCACAACTCATCGAATGAAACTCAACGTTGAGATTACACAATAGAAGTGATAAAAAAAAATTTGATCGATCGATCTGTATTCATGTGATCTACGGATTCTGAGGAAGGAATATATACAAAGAAAGAAGTGTTTAACAGAAAGGCAGATTCGGTGCACTCAAATCTAGACTGTTAACTCTCAGAATTCGGAGAGAACGTGAACACAAAAAAAAAATTCTTGAATACTGATAAGTTGATACTGTAATTATTCATCTATACAGGTTATTTACATTTAACCCCAACTCTGCTAGGGTGAGATTGACATATGCAGAATGGGTGTCATCTCTGGGAGGATCAAACTCTGTTGCACTGGCTAACTCATGCTGTATTTGAGGCAAATCTGAATTGGTAGTTACAAATGATACTTGAGGATTTCTCAATACCTGTCGTGTACGTAGGGAATAACGACATTCAGGTTGATCGTCTGACTGAGTATCAGAGGAAGAGAGTACAGGGTCAGGAGGATTGTCAGAGTCTGTCACATTAGTCTGGGTTGGAACATCATTATCATCACATACTAACTTCATATGATCTAAATGCGATTCTTTATACTGACCAGTACTAATTTCTCTAACCTTATACTTATTACCAGTGAGATGTTCAACTACTCGATAAGGACCAACAAACTTTTGATCAAGCTTAGGCATTGCAGACGTTTTGTTAAAGTTAGTCAGCATAACTCTCGAACCTACTTTGATTTTGGATGGCTTTGCTCGAGTGTTTGCGACTCTTGTAAATTCTGCTGTTGATTTATGAAGTGTTTCACGGATTCTTCTAAAAACACTTTGAGCTAAGCTGGTACGAGTTGCTATGAAATCATCAGGGTTGTAATTTGGTTTCGGATTAGAATATAACAACTCATAAGGCAAACGTTTATCTACACCATACAATGCATAATGTGGAGTGTCACCTATGGAAACATTGTAAGCAGAATTTATAGCACACTGCACATCAGGTATAACTTCATCCCAAGTTTCACTGTTGGGATTGATAGTGGCTCTCAAGACATCAAGTACTTTTTTATTGGTTCTTTCCGCTAACCCATTGCTGGCAGGATGATGAGGAACAATGGTGGATTTAGAGATCTTGTACAAGGAACACAAATTTTCAAGAATATCATTACAGAATTCACCTCCATTATCTGTTACTAGGGTCTTAGGGGTGGTATGCCTGCAGATAATGCGTTCCTTAAACACTTTAGCTACTGTCTCGGCCGTCTTATCTGCAATAGGAACTAACTCACAATATCTGGTGAAATGGTCTACCATAACACATAGATGTTTGTTGCCTTGGAGGGAACATTGGAAATTAGTTAACAGATCTAGCGCAACTCTTTCCCACGGTTCGCTAGTAGTTGGATACACTTGGATTGGATTAGGGCCATTAGCATTACCTTTATGTTGCATGCAGACACTACATTTCTTAACATACTCAGAAATATCAGTTGCCATACGAGGCCAAAAGTATTTCAATCTGGCTTGTTTTACTGAACGATCCATACCAGGGTGCGCAACACCTGGTACATCGTGAACTAGCTGTAAGGCTACATTCACTAGTGACTGTGGAATTACTAACTGGTATACTCTTCTGCTAGGAGTACCCAACTCGGCTGTTCGATACAGTAATTCTTGGTTCATGACAAAGTCACTGATGGGTGCTGGTGGCTTCACAGTCAGAATAAGATCTTCCTGGAGCAGGAATCGAATCACACCAGACCACATGGGATCTGTTCGTTGAGCATTCTTTACATCCTCAGCACTAAATGGAGGGTCTGCAGTTACTATACTAACATGTCGCGATAAGGCATCTGCGACTACATTTGACTTGCCAGGTAAGTGTTCAAAGGTGGGATTGAACTCTTGGATAGTCAAGGTCCATCTGGCTAACCTTCCAGTAGGTTGTTTGTTCTGGAATAAAGGTATCAGTGGAGCATGGTCTGTCAAGACATGAACAGAGTACTGATAAATAATGTCTCGGAAGTGCTTTAAAGACCATACTATTGCTAAAGCTTCTTGCTCAGTTACTGTATAATTACGTTCAGCCTTTGTAAGGACTCGGCTAGCAAATGCAACTGCGTTGTACTTGCCATCGGTCTTCTGAGCTAGTACGGCACCTATGCCAATAGAACTAGCATCAGTTGTCAGATAGAAGGGCTTAGAAAAATCTGGAAATTTCAAAATTGGAGCAGATGTTAGCTTTTCTTTTAGAGTTTGGAATGCTCTTTCTTGACGGAAGGTCCAAACAAAAGGAGCATCTTTCTTAAGCAACTCAGTTAGAGGAGCAGCTATGGAAGAAAAATTGGCAATAAAAGATCTATAAAAACCTGCTAAGCCCACAAAGGATCTTATGGCATCAGCAGTTTTGGGAGTTGGAAAATTTAGTACTGCAGTTACTTTACTTTGGTCAGTCGTAACCCCTCTAGGAGTGACTACGTGACCAAGAAACTTAATTTCTGATCTGAAAAATTGACATTTAGACAGTTTGATCTTTAAATTGGCTTCTTCAAGCTTACCAAGTACTACATCAAGTCTTTTCAAGTGTGTATCCATGTCTTTAGACATGACGATTACGTCATCTAAGTACACCATAAGTGCATTACCTATGAGACCTCTAAAGATATTAGTCATGAGCCTTGAGAACGTGATAGGGGAGGATCGTAATCCAAACGCCATACGGAGGAAGTGATAATGACCTGTAGGAGTGGAGAATGCAGTTAGCTCTTGGCTGTCCTCGTGAAGAGGGACTTGCCAAAACCCTTGTAACAAATCCAGGGTTGAAAAGACTTTGTTATCTCCGATGTTACGTAAAAGATCACCCAGTACAGGAAGTGGGAAGCGATCTGGAATAGTTTTCGCATTTAACTTCCTAAAGTCAATCACTGGGCGCCAAGTACCATCCTTCTTAGGTACTAGGATCAAGGGTGCATTCCAAGGTGAATTGCTAGGTGCAATAACTCCATCATCAAGCATTTGATTGATCAATTCTTCTGCGACAGCAACTTGTGAATGAGGCATTCTGTACGCAGGTATATAGATGGGTCTAGTACCAGGTTCAAGTGGAATACGATGGGACAATAAGGTCGTAATACCCATCTTCTCACCTGGTAAGGCAATGGCTTTATGACGTTTGTTCAACAGAGTCAACAAACGCTTGACTTCATCTGGGAAGTCAGTGGGAGCTAAGTCTTTCTCCTCAACTGGTGGAACAGATTGATCCAGTGAAGTGGATGAGGTCTCCCCAGTAGAAATAGCACCGACCCACTGGTCAGGTGGCAACTCATCCTCTACCTGAACCGGGTAAGGATAGTGAACAAGGTCAACAAGATTGGTATTAGCTCTGAGACGAACACTGTGACCAGAAGTGTTAGCTAGGAAGAAATGGATCTTACTATCTCTTACAACATGTAAGGATGGTTCAACAAATAGACCTTTTACTTTGCAAGAATCACTGTCAACTAGGACGTTATCACCATCTGGAACACTAGGAACAACAACAGACACTCTAGTGAGGGCACTAGCTGCGACAGAAACGTCTTTCTGCAGACGGCATGTGACATCAACAAGAGATGGCATTACTAGTTGCAAGTAATTGTTTTCCGACAAGGCGTCCCCTGTGGAGAAACTACTACTTGAACTAGCAGACATTGCAGGGATAGGCTCAGCACTCAAGGTAGTCAGAGCGTCCTCGGACACTTGAGGTAACTGGACACTATCTTGCAAGTCTGAAGTTGCAGGAACACAGACAGGAGTGACAGGATCATCAGTGCCTGACCGCTTGGGTACGCTACTGGAAAATGCACTGGCCTGTAAGGACTTAATTCGAATGTCGTACTCTGCGGCAGTATGGCAGATCTCGGATCCAAGCTGGTAACCCCAAAATGGTACGATCAAGTCATCAATTTGGGCATGCCATCGATAAGGGTCGAGCACAATGCGTAAGTCTCGCATGGAAGCAAAGCCCAGTAGAAGGTCACCAGGGAAAGTAATCTGGTCGACAACAAGGAAGGAAGCAGTGAAGTCTCTACCTTGGATAGAAAAAGTGAGGGAAGTCCGACCTCGGACACGCAGGTGAGAACCAGCTACTCCACTAAGGGAGGACACATGAGTCGGTTCTACGAGAAGGACATGTCGTAACTGCTTATCCCTAAACAAACTAGACCTGATAATATTGACTTGCGCACCAGAGTCCATGAACAAATGAACGGGCGCATTATGAACAGATGCTTGCACTATAGGGCCTATGGTTGCATTGGAAGTTATGTGCAAACAAAAAGGTGGATTGTCATCAGCAAAGATTTGTTCCACTTCATCCCCAAAATCATCTACGTCAGAGACATGTGAAGCAACATCATCAGCAGGATTGTCATTCTCGAGACTGCTTAAGGCTTCAAAGGAATTGTGAACGGGGATGGAGTACTCATTATCACCTACTGTCACCATGGAACGGTTTGACTGGGGCGCTCGAATTCCCCCGAATTGGAAGAATGAGCCTGGTTCTGGTTATTTTGAGAATTGGAAGAATGAGCCTGGTTCTGGTTATTTTGAGAACCACGATATCTGTTTCCTCTACGGGTTCTGCGGTTGGAACGGCCACGGAAAGACCTAGAGTACTGAAGGTTGTAGAGAGCATTGCAATCAGATGTGTATTCTATGATAAGTACAGTATGGCAGTGACTGGTACTCATCATCAGTACGACGCCTCTTAGGGTAACTATCAGGACAATTAATTGCAATATGGCCACGGAAACCACAGTTGTAACAAGTCCGCTGAGTTTGGTTACTAAATGTACTATGAATACTACGAGGTTTATAATGACTCTGTACACTGGTCCTTGGTGATCGCGGAGATGGTTGACGACCACGATTTGTCTCTGTGGCGCAAACAAGAGGTGGTGCAGACTGAGGCATAGGTGTGAAATTACTTTTGATACATGGGAAAGTACCCTGGGGGCACAAGGAACGTACATGATTTAGGGCTGTAAGTGGTTCCATCGTCACAGTTGGAGGAGTAGCCTCATAAGCACACACGGAAGCAGGCGGCATTAGTTCTTTGATTGCTCCAAAAGCTGCTATTTTAGCAAATGGTGCTGTGGATGGTTTATCCTCGTCAGGGACAAAAGCTGAGGACTGGATAGCATTGATAAATGATGATAAAAGTTTGTCTAATCTAACAGCCAAGGCACTCAACGATTCATTAGTCATGGGTGTAGCATTCACAAGTTCCCGAAGAACGACATATGGATCAGCTGTTTTTACTGGTACGAGGAAAGAACGAATCAGTTCCTCATATTGTGACCATTTAGTAAGATTCCTGAAGTCTCGCATATCAAGGAGATCAACAACGTGAACAGCAGCAGGGGATCGATGAAGAGCTTCTTTCGCAAGTCTGATAAGACTTTCCTCTGAAGGAGGACCTTCAACTAGAGCATTAGCACGAGAACGAATGGCAGTAAACCATGCTTCAAGACTATGTACATGGCCATTGAATAAAGGTAACGCATCAAGGGAATCACGAGTATAACTATAGTATCTCAGTGTCTGGGTCGGTCTGTCAGTCGCTAAGGAACTGTGAGGACTGATGACAGCAGCAGCAGTAGTCTGAGAGGTCTGAGTGTCGACATTCACTAAAGTATCACTTGGCGGTATGTGAGACATAATGGCAAAGAAGTTGCACAAGAACAAATAAGGCAAAAATAATGAACAATAAAAATGATATAAAATGCTAAAATTGAAATAAAAGAGATGCAACTAATTCTGCAAAAGTAATAAAAAAATGTCTAAGATACACTGCAAGAGGAAGGACAAATCAATGTAAAGGACTGCTGGACAAGATAAAAAAATTACATTGAAATATACAAGTAAAAATATTACTGGAGACTGAATTAAATGCAAAATGAGCTGTCTTTACTCTTGCTAATAAAGAAATTAACTAATAAAATTATAAATCAATGTAAAAAGTATAAAATAAAATCACTAAATTGGATGCAACGAGAGATAACTGGGAAATTTAAATATTTTCTAAGAGTGCATAAACAAAATTAAAATATAATGCAAAGACAACACGAGGAAAAATAATAAAATGAAAAACAAGACTCAAACAATAATGAAATGAGAATAATAATGTCAATAAAAGAAAATAATTCACTGCAGAACAAGTGCAACAAAATAAGGTGCAGAAATAATCACTGCAGTAATAAAGTCTCACTGGGAAAATGTAGGTTAAATAATAAAATAAAAATATGAAGAAAAACTGATTGAACACTTTAACTCTTAATTGTAAATTAGACAAAACAATTTACTCAGAGTAAAGAAAACACTTTACGTTAAAAAAGAAACTGAAATTACACTAAGAGTGAATTTGTTCAAAGAAATATGAAAAATATGAATAAAATAAAACAAGAAACAAACGGGAAGTGTAACACTTACAAGTGGCGGGGCACACAACACTTACAAGTGGCGGGGCACACAACACTTACAAGTGGCGGGGCACACAACACTTACAAGTGGCGGGGCACACAACACTTACAAGTGGCAGGGCACACAACACTTACAAGTGGCAGGGCACACAACACTTACAAGTGGCGGGGCACACAACACTTACAAGTGGCGGGGCACACAACACTTACAAGTGGCAGGGCACACAACACTTACAAGTGGCAGGGCACACAACACTTACAAGTGGCGGGGCACACAACACTTACAAGTGGCGGGGCACACAACACTTACAAGTGGCAGGGCACACAACACTTACAAGTGGCGGGGCACACAACACTTACAAGTGGCAGGGCACACAACACTTACAAGTGGCAGGGCACACAACACTTACAAGTGGCAGGGCACACAACACTTACAAGTGGCGGGGCACACAACACTTACAAGTGGCGGGGCACACAACACTTACAAGTGGCAGGGCACACAACACTTACAAGTGGCGGGGCACACAACACTTACAAGTGGCGGGGCACACAACACTTACAAGTGGCAGGGCACACAACACTTACAAGTGGCGGGGCACACAACACTTACAAGTGGCAGGGCACACAACACTTACAAGTGGCGGGGCACACAACACTTATTCACGTATTCATTATTTAGTATATTCTTACAACAAAATCTTGCTGTGACTGATACGACAAAAATTTGCTGGCAAAAATAGTGTCAAGGTAGCTATTATAACCTGTGTCAGTATCAGTGGTGTTACGGTAGCTAGTATAACCTGTATCAGTATCAGTGGTGTTAAGGTAGCTAGTATAACCTGTGTCAGTATCAGTGGTGTTAAGCTAGCTAGTATAACCTGTGTCAGTATCAGTGGTGTTTAGGTAGCTAGTATAACCTGTGTCAGTATCAGTGGTGTTAATGTAGCTATTATAACATGTGTCAGTATCAGTGGTGTTAAGGTAGCTAGTACAACCTGTGTCAGTATCAGTGGTGTTAAGGTAGCTAGTATAACCTGTGTCAGTATCAGTGATGTTAAGGTAGCTAGTATAACCTGTGTCAGTATCAGTGGTGTTAAGGTAGCTAGTATAACCTGTGTCACTATCAGTGGTGTTAAGGTAGCTAGTATAACCTGTGTCAGTATCAGTGGTGTTAAGGTAGCTAGTATAACCTGTGTCAGTATCAGTGGTGTTAAGGTAGCTAGTATAACCTGTGTCAGTATCAGTGGTGTTAAGGTAGCTAGTATAACCTGTGTCAGTATCAGTGGTGTTAAGGTAGCTAGTATAACCTGTGTCAGTATCAGTGGTGTTAAGGTAGCTAGTATAACCTGTGTCAGTATCAGTGGTGTTAAGCTAGTATAACCTGTGTCAGTATCAGTGGTGTTAAGGTAGCTAGTATAACCTGTGTCAGTATCAGTGGTGTTAAGGTAGCTAGTATAACCTGTGTCAGTATCAGTGGTGTTAAGCTAGCTAGTATAACCTGTGTCAGTATCAGTGGTGTTAAGCTAGTATAACCTGTGTCAGTATCAGTGGTGTTAAGCTAGCTAGTATAACCTATGTCAGTGTTAACAACTATGAACATACAGATCTGTTCCATAATTTTTAATTAAAGCCGGAAAAACCAAGTCTGACCTGTGCACTTCGGATGAAAAACAAAATACATTAAAAAAAAGCGAACTGCCAAAATTAGTCTGGCTGGAAAATATACTGCAGAAGTTAGGAAGGTTAAATATTTGATGCCGAGACTCGCTGTATTTTCTGTATTCTGTAGTCACCTAAAATTCTGAAAACGCAGCCCCCCCAAAAAAAACTAATTATATATATATAATATATATATATATATATATATATATATATATATATATATATATATATATATATATATATATATATATATATATATATATATATATATATACAAACAATCGCAGATGGGCCATCTTAACTATGGAGGACAAGCTCCCTTGCAATGTTGCAAGAGAGCAACCAAAGCAGGGAGAGAGGTCTCAGAGCAGCGTAGGTGTCACCAGTCACGGTTACCCTTAGACTTGGTTAGTGGTCGGTGCCAACCCCACCCTACCCTCATCCCCCTACTACCTATATGGGGTAGGAGGGTTTCTGAGATGTCAAGTATGAAATTGTAAGATATAAAAAGTCAGCCCTAAGCTTTTTCTAATCGTTTATAACAGGTCATGTGGTTTGAGAAAATAAGTTTCTTATTAGATACTGTAGACATGGATAGCTATTATTCTGTGTGACCTTTTCAAATAACGAAAGAAAGGAATACAATGTGCTCTTTGTCCCCAGAGCAGGACATTTAAATGGACAAAGAGCACATTGTATTCCTTTCTTTCATTATACTGCTCGTTGAACTAGTACACCAAACAGGGACTAGAATGAAATTAGCCTAGTCATCCACACCATCGTGTGTTCTTGGGTAGGGAGTACCACATCCAGTTCTGCTGGATGCGCTACTTTTAAGGATCGTATGGTTCAGTGTTTTCGCCCATGATGAGGCAGGCCAAAGCAGCATGGGTTCGAGTCCTTGGCTAGTGCAGTGTTGTTATTGATTAATACCACTCGTTCGTGGTCACAATAATATATATATATATATATATATATATATATATATATATATATATATATATATATATATATATATATATATATATATATATATATTCCACTTCCCACCACAAGGACGGGAGACCCCTCTCCTCCACCCACCACCACCATGAACCACATGCGGTATGTGCCATGCACCATTTTCCCTTCAGCCTGGGCTTACCACACAGTTTGAGGTATGGCAGATGATGAAGCCAGCCAGCCACAAAGCCAGGGAAATAATGCACCCAACAATGAAAGAAGAGGCACATGTCAGGTGTGTGGAGAGTTTCGAGCACGCAACAGGGATGGCCGCATTTGTGCACACAATGGGTGTGTGGGATCACATATGCCCCCAGCAGAGAGCAGCCCACAGCCTCCACAGGCAGATGACAATTCCAATGGCAACCTCGTCACTTGCGATAACCTTCTGTTGGCATTCAAATCTACTGCTAGCAGTACACTATCCCACATCCCTAAAGTGGCTCGCCCACATGCAGCAGGGAAATTCACAGACCTTCTTAAGCGGGTGAATGGAGATTCCACCAACTCAGAAGCCCGAGGCACCATCCAAGCATGGCGCAACCTACTCTTGTTCAGCAATGTCTGTCTTGCAGCTCCTGAAAGACGAGGCAAACTGCTAACCACGTCAGTTATCAAGGCAGTGCACAACTACCAAAGAATGGATAATTGTGTCCCTCTGCCCCATCATCGCAGGAATCAAAGAGGTAGACCCAAGAAAAGTCCCACTGAAAACGAGAAAATTTGCGCACAGGTTAGCAAAAAAATCGAAGAAGGTAACAAAGTGGGAGCAATAAGAATAATTACAAGCGACAACACTGTAGCCCCCAAAGATGAGACCACGGCCCAAGCACTAAGAGACAAGTATCCAACCAGGGACACCATAGCCATCAACGACAACCCTGAGGAAGACCCCATCACTGAGTAATTAATTTTGCCAGAACCGGAAGTCTATAAGGCGATCGTGTCATTTCCAGCAGGATCTGCAGGAGGTTACACTGGAATTCGACCTCAGCACCTCAAACAGATGGTAAATCCAGTACT
>NC_091299.1:42358360-42406491 GCF_038502225.1 Cherax quadricarinatus | reverse complement strand
GATGATGGATGTGGTACTTGAAAACCTCATGCATCAACATGTCAGGGACACAACCAGAGAGAGAGGGGAGGATGAGCCAGCAAGACTGGATCTTGTGTTCACCCTGAGCAGTTCAGACATCGAGGACATCACTTACGAGAGGCCCCTTGGAGCTAGCGATCATGTGGTTCTGAGTTTTGACTATATAGTAGAGTTACAAGTGGAGAAGGTAACAGGAACTGAAGGGGACAGGCCAAACTATAAAAGGGGGGACTACACAGGTATGAGAAACTTCCTGCAGGAGGTTCAGTGGGACAGAGAAATGGTAGGAAAATCAGTAAACGAGATGATGGAATATGTGGCAACAAAGTGCAAGGAGGCAGAGGAAAGTTTTGTTCCCAAGGGAAACAGAAATAATAGGAAGACCAAGACGAGTCCTTGGTTTACCCGAAGGTGTAGGGAGGCAAAAGCTAAGTGCAACAGAGAATGAAAAAGGTACAGGAGGCATAGGACCCAGGAAAACAAGGAGATTAGTAGAAGAGCCAGAAACGAGTATGCGCAGATAAGGAGGGAGGCCCAGAGACAGTATGAAAACGACATAGCATCGAAAGTCAAATCTGACCCGAAACTGCTGTATAGCCACATTAGGAAGAAGACAACAGTCAAGGACCAGGTGATAAGGCTGAGGAAAGAAGGTGGGGAACTCACAAGAAACGATCAAGAGGTATGTGAGGAGCTCAACACGAGATTTAAGGAAGTATTTACAGTAGAGACAGGAAGGACTCTGGGGGGACAGACCAGATGGGGACACCAACAAGGAATACACCAACAAGTGTTGGACGACATACATACAGATGAGGAAGAGGTGAAGAAACTGCTAAGGGACATCGATACCTCAAAGGCAATGGGACCGGACAACATCTCTCCATGGGTCCTTAGAGAGGGAGCAGATATGTTGTGCGTACCACTTACCACAATCTTCAACACATCCCTGGAAACTGGGCAACTACCTGAGGTATGGAAGACAGCAAATGTAGTTCCCATTTTCAAAAAAGGAGACAGAAAAGAGGCACTAAACTATAGACCTGTGTCATTGACGTGTATAGTATGCAAAATTATGGAGAAGATTATCAGGAGGAGAGTGGTGGAGCACCTGGAACGGAACAGGAGTATAAATGCCAACCAGCACGGATTCACGGAAGGCAAATCCTGTGTCACAAACCTTCTGGAGTTTTATGATAAAATAACAGAAGTAAGACAAGAGAGAGAGGGGTGGGTTGATTGCATCTTCTTGGACTGCAAGAAGGCCTTTGACACAGTTCCTCACAAGAGATTAGTGCAGAAGCTAGAGCATCAGGCGCATATAACAGGAAGGGCACTGCAATGGATCAGAGAATACCTGACAGGGAGGCAACAACGAGTCATGGTACGTAATGATGTATCACAGTGGGCACCTGTGACGAGCGGGGTCCCACAGGGGTCGGTCCTAGGACCAGTGCTATTTTTGGTATATGTGAACGACATGACGGAAGGGTTAGACTCAGAAGTGTCCCTGTTTGCAGATGATGTGAAGTTAATGAGGAGAATTAAATCTGATGAGGACCAGGCAGGACTTCAAAGAGACCTGGACAGACTGGACACCTGGTCCAGCAAATGGCTTCTCGAATTTAATCCTGCCAAATGCAAAGTCATGAAGATAGGGGAAGGACACAGAAGACCACAGACAGAGTATAGGCTAGGTGGCCAAAGACTGCAAACCTCACTCAAGGAGAAAGATCTTGGGGTGAGTATAACACCGAGCATGTCTCCGGAAGCACACATCAATCAGATAACTGCTGCAGCATATGGGCGCCTGGCAAACCTGAGAACAGCATTCCGACACCTTAGTAAGGAATCATTCAAGACACTGTACACCGTGTATGTCAGGCCCATACTGGAGTATGCAGCACCTGTTTGGAACCCGCACTTGATAAAGCACGTCAAGAAACTAGAGAAAGTACAAAGGTTTGCAACAAGGTTAGTTCCAGAGCTAAGGGGAATGTCCTATGAAGAAAGATTAAGGGAAATCGGCCTGACGACACTGGAGGACAGGAGGGTCAGGGGAGACATGATAACGACATATAAAATACTGCGTGGAATAGACAAGGTGGACAAGGACAGGATGTTCCAGGGAGGGGACACAGAAACAAGAGGCCACAATTGGAAGTTGAAGACACAAATGAGTCAGAGAGATAGTAGGAAGTATTTCTTCAGTCATAGAGTTGTAAGGCAGTGGAATAGCCTAGAAAATGACGTAGTGGAGGCAGGAACCATACACAGTTTTAAGACGAGGTTTGATAAAGCTCATGGAGCGGGGAGAGAGAGGGTCTAGTAGCAACCGGTGAAGAGGCGGGGCCAGGAGCTAGGACTCGACCCCTGCAACCACAAATAGGTGAGTACAAATAGGTGAGTACACATCTAGCCAAGCACGTAAAGAAACTAGAGAAAGAGCAAAGGTTTGCAACAAGACTAGTCCCAGAGCTAAGAGGTATGTCCTACGAGGAGAGGTTAAGGTAAATCAACCTGACGACACTGTAGGACAGGAGAGATAGGGGGGATATGATAACGACATACAAAATACTTAGAGGAATTGACAAGGTGGACAGAGACAGAATGTTCCAGAGATGGGACACAACAACAAGGGGACACAGTTGGAAGTTGAAGACACAGATGAATCACAGGGATGTTAGGAAGTATTTCTTCAGTCACAGAGTAGCCAGGGAGTGGATTAGTTTGGGAAGCGATGTAGTGGAGGCAGGATCCATACATAGTTTTAAGCAGAGGTATGATAAAACTCACGGTTCAGGGAGAGTGACCTAGTAGCGACCAGTGAAGAGGCGGGGCCAGGAGCTATGACCCGACCCCTGCAGTCACAACTAGGCGAGTACAACTAACACACACAGACACACAGACACACACACACACACAGACACACACACACACACAGACACACAGACACACACACACACACAGACACACACACACACACACACACACACACACACACACACACACACACACACACACACACACACACACACACACACACACACACACACACACACACACACACACCTAGCATAAAATAAGAGTAAATGAAGTAATGTAGGAGTCAGTGTCAACACATCTTGCCAAGAATAGAACAAGTTTTGGAGAGACAAACACGAAGAGTAAACAAAATGAAAGTGAATCTTAAGAGTGAACTTGGTAAGATACTAAACAAGGAAGCAGAAGCACTCTGCAGGTAATGTATTCTCTATCTGAATAAATTGTTGAAGGTATGTGATAGAGGCAGTGAGAGAGCAAAGGCACAACAAAGGTGCAAGTGAGTAAAGTAATAGTGGAGCATGGAAGCCAGATGGACATACTGGCACCACCTGGCAATAAAGTGGTGTAATGCGCAGTAAATTTGTTCAGTCTCTCACGTAATCGTAATAACACGATTGTAAAAACAAACCAGGGAACGGGTGGGGTTTAACCCACTGGACCCACAAGATCAAATGTTGAAGCAATGAATGAACAAAACTATGTAAGGAGAAAGAACTGTGAGTTAGATCAACATTGATGTGGAAGACGACGTACAAGACGGGGACTGACAAGACTGGGACTGACAAGACTGGGACTGACAAGACTGGGACTGACAAGACTGGGACTGACAAGACTGGGACTGACAAGACTGGGACTGACAAGACTGGGACTGACAAGACTGGGACTGACAAGACTGGGACTGACAAGACTGGGACTGACAAGACTGGGACTGACAAGACTGGGACTGACAAGACGGGGGCTGACAAGACGGGGACTGACAAGACTGGGACTGACAAGACTGGGACTGACAAGACTGGGACTGACAAGACTGGGACTGACAAGACTGGGACTGACAAGACGGGGGCTGACAAAACGGGGACTGACAAGACTGAGACTGACAAGACTGGGACTGACAAGACTGGGACTGACAAGACTGGGACTGACAAGACTGGGACTGACAAGACTGGGACTGACAAGACTGGGACTGACAAGACTGGGACTGACAAGACTGGGACTGACAAGACTGGGACTGACAAGACGGGGGCTGACAAGACGGGGGCTGACAAGACGGGGACTGACAAGACTGGGACTGACAAGACGGGGACTGACAAGACGGGGACTGACAAGACTGGGACTGACAAGACTGGGACTGACAAGACTGGGACTGACAAGACTGGGACTGACAAGACTGGGACTGACAAGACTGGGACTGACAAGACTGGGACTGACAAGACTGGGACTGACAAGACTGGGACTGACAAGACTGGGACTGATAAGACTGGGACTGACAAGACTGGGACTGACAAGACTGGGACTGACAAGACTGGGACTGACAAGACTGGGACTGACAAGACTGGGACTGACAAGACTGGGACTGACAAGACTGTGACTGACAAGACTGGGACTGACAAGACGGGGGCTGACTTACAAAAGAAGAGAAGGAACCCACACCGGGTCAAGCACGTCAAGAAATTAGAGAAAGTGCAAAGGTTTGCGACAAGGTTAGTTCCAGAGCTAAGGGAAATGTCCTACGAAGAGAGGTTAAGGGAAATCGGCCTGATGACACTGGAGGACAGGAGGGGCAGAGGAGACATGATAACGACTTACAAAATACTGCGTAAACTAGACAAGGTGGACAGAGAGAGGATGTTCCAGAGAGGGGATGCAGAAACAAGATGTCACAGTTTGAAGTTAAGACTCAGATGAGTCACAGGGATGTTAGGAAGTACTTCTTCAGTCATAGAGAAGTCAGGAATTGGAACAGTCTAGCAAGTGATGTAGTGGAAGAAAGAACCATACATAGCTTTAAGACGAGGTATAATAAAGCTCATGGAGCAGGGAGAGGACCTAGTAGCGATCAGTGATGAGGCGGGGCCAGAAGCTGAGTCTCGACCCCTGCAACCACAATCAGGTGAGTACACTTAGGTCAGTACACACACACACACACACACACACACACACACACACACACACACACATATATATATACACACACACATACACACACACATACATATACACATACACACACATACACACGCGCGCACACGCACACACACGCACACACAGCCCCCACCCCACACTTCGCTGTAGAATCCCACAGCACACAAACCTACTGAAGTTTTATGACAAGGTAACAGAAGTAAGACAAGAGAGAGAGGGGTGGATAGACTGCATTTTGTTGGACTGCAAGAAGGCCTTTGACACAGTTCCTCACAAGAGGTTATTGCAAAAGCTGCAGGATCAGGCACACATAACAGGAAAGGCACTGCAATGAATCAAAGAATATCTAACAGGGAGGTAACAACGAGTCATGGTACGTGACGAGGTGTCAAAGTGGGCGCCTGTGACGAGCGGGGTTCCACAGGGGTCAGTCCTAGGACCTGTGCTGTTTTTGGTATATGTGAATGACATAACAGAAGGGATAGACTCAGAAGTGTCCTTGTTTGCAGATGTGAAGTTAATGACCAGAATCAAATCGGTAGAGAATCAGGCAGGACTACAAAGAGACCTGGACAGGCTACAAGCCTGGTCCAGCAACTGGCTCCTTGAATTTAACCCCGCCAACTGTAACGTCATGAAGATCGGGGAAGGGCAAAGAAGACAGCAGACAGAGTATAGTCTAGGTGGCCAACGACTGCAAACATCACTCAAGGAAAAAGATCTTGGGGTGAGTATAATTCCGAGCATATCTCCTGAGGCGCACATCAATCAGATAACTGCTGCAGCATACGGGCGCCTGGCAAACCTAAGAATAGCGTTCCGATACCTCAGTAAGCAATCGTTCAAGACTCTGTATACCATATACGTCAGGCCTATACTGGAGTATGCAGCACCAGTTTGGAATCCACACTTGGTCAAGCACGTCAAGAAATTAGAGAAAGTCAAAGGCTTGCAACAAGACTAGTCCAAGAGCTAAGGGGATTGTCCTACGAAGAAAGGTTAAGGGAAATCGGCTTAACGATACTGGAGGACAGGAGGGTCAGGGGAGACATGATAACGGCATATAAAATACTGCGAGGAATTGACAAGGTGGACAAAGACAGGATGTCCCGGACATGGGACACAGAAACAAGGGGTCACAATTGGAAGTTGAAGACTTCTATAAGTCAAACTGATGTTAGGAAGTATTTCTTCAGTCATAGAGTTGTCAGAAAGTGGAACAGCCTAGAAAGTGAAGTAGTGGAGGCAGGAACCATACATAGTTTTAAGACGAGGTTTGATAAAGCTCATGGAGCGGGAGACAGAGGACCTAGAAGCAATCAGTGCAGAGGCGGGGCCAGGAACTATGACTCGACCCCTGCAACCACAATAGGTGAGTACACACACAAATGAACATAATGAATTATTGATAGTTAATGCAGTGCACTAAGCTCTTCCATGAATAAATTAAAAATGTCAGCTGTGTGCAACACTGTGTAGCAACACCTTTGCTACACCTGCAACACCACTGTTGTTACACCCGCTACACCACTGTTGTCACACCTGCAACAACCACTGTTGCTACACCTGCAACAACCACTGTTGCTACACCTGCAACAACCACTGTTGCTACACCTGCAACAACCACTGTTGCTACACCTGCAACACCACTGTTTCTACACCTGCAACACCACTGTTGCTACACCTGCAACACCACTGTTGCTACACCTGCAACACCACTGTTGCTACACCTGCAACACCACTGTTGCTACACCTGCAACACCACTGTTGCTACACCTACAACACCACTGTTGCTACACCTGCAACACCACTGTTGTTACACCTGCAACACCACTGTTGCTACACCTACAACACCACTGTTGCTACACCTGCAACACCACTGTTGCTACACCTGCAACACCACTGTTGCTATACCTACAACACCACTGTTGCTACACCTACAACACCACTGTTGATACACCTGCAACACCACTGTTGCTACACCTGCAACACCACTGTTGCTACACCTGCAACACCACTGTTGCTACACCTACAACACCACTGTTGCTACACCTGCAACACCACTGTTGCTACACCTGCAACACCACTGTTGCTACACCTACAACACCACTGTTGCTACACCTACAACACCACTGTTGCTACACCTGCAACACCACTGTTGCTACACCTACAACACCACTGTTGCTACACCTGCAACACCACTGTTGCTACACCTACACCACTGTTGCTACACCTGCAACACCACTGTTGCTACACCTGCAACACCACTGTTGTAGAAAATCGTTTAGTGCTGCCATTGCATCCCTGTATTGCGAAATACACACACACACACACACACACACACACACACACACACAGTAACAAGGGGACACAGTTGGAAGTTGAAGACACAGATGAATCACAGGGATGTTAGGAAGTATTTCTTCAGCCACAGAGTAGTCACTAAGTGGAATAGTTTGGGAAGCGATGTAGTGGAGGCAGGATCCATACATAGCTTCAAGCAGAGGTATGATAAAGCTCACGGTTCAGGGAGAGTGACCTAGTAGCGACCAGTAAAGAGGCAGGGCCAGGAGCTCGGACTCGGCCCCTGCAACCTCAACTAGGTGAGTATACACACAGATGATTCACAGGGATATTAGGAAGTATTTCTTCACAGGGATATTAGGAAGTATTTCTTCAGTCATAGAGCTGTCAGGAAGTAGAACAATCTGGAGAGTGATGTAGTGGAGGCAGCATGCATACACAGCTTTAAGAAGAGGTTCGACAAAGCTCATGGAGAAGGGAGAGAGTAGACCTAATAGCGAACAGCAAAGAGGCAAGGTCAGGAGCTATGACTCGACCCCTTACAACCCCAACTAAGTACAACTAGGTGAGTACACACACGCACACGCACACGCACACGCACACGCACACACACACACACACACACACACACCTAGAAAGGAATGATCTCATCAACAGCAGCCAGCATGGTTTCAGGGACGGGAAATCCTGTGTCACAAACCTACTGGAGTTCTATGACATGGTGACAGCAGTAAGACAAGAGAGAGAGGGGTGGGTGGATTGCATTTTCTTGGACTGCAAGAAGGCGTTTGACACAGTTCCACACAAGAGATTGGTGCAAAAACTGGAGGACCAAGCAGGGATAACAGGGAAGGCACTACAATGGATCAGGGAATACTTGTCAGGAAGACAGCAGCGAGTCATGGTACGTGGCGAGGTGTCAGAGTGGGCACCTGTGACCAGCGGGGTCCCGCAGGGGTCAGTCCTAGGACCAGTGCTGTTTCTGGTATTTGTGAACGACATGACGGAAGGAATAGACTCTGAGGTGTCCCTGTTTGCAGATGACGTGAAGTTGATGAGAAGAATACACTCGATCGAAGACCAGGCAGAACTACAAAGGGATCTGGACAGGCTGCAGAACTGGTCCAGCAATTGGCTCCTGGAGTTCAATCCCACCAAGTGCAAAGTCATGAAGATTGGGGAAGGGCAAAGAAGGCCGCAGACGGAGTACAGTCTAGGGGGTCAGAGACTACAAACCTCACTCAAGGAAAAAGATCTTGGGGTGAGTATAACACCAGGCACATCTCCTGAAGCGCACATCAACCAAATAACTGCTGCAGCATATGGGCGCCTAGCAAACCTCAGAACAGCATTCCGACATCTTAATAAGGAATCGTTCAGGACCCTGTACACCGTATACGTTAGGCCCATATTGGAGTATGCGGCACCAGTTTGGAACCCACACCTAGCCAAGCACGTAAAGAAACTAGAGAAAGTGCAAAGGTTTGCAACAAGACTAGTCCCAGAGCTAAGAGGTATGTCCTACGAGGAGAGGTTAAGGGAAATCAACCTGACGACACTGGAGGACAGGAGAGATAGGGGGGACATGATAACGACATACAAAATACTGAGAGGAATTGACAAGGTGGACAAAAACAGGATGTTCCAGAGATTGGACACAGTAACAAGGGGACACAGTTGGAAGCTAAAGACACAGATGAATCACAGGGATGTTAGGAAGTATTTCTTCAGCCACAGAGTAGTCAGTAAGTGGAATAGTTTGGGAAGCGATGTAGTGGAGGCAGGATCCATACATAGCTTTAAGCAGAGGTACGATAAAGCTCACGGCTCAGGGAGAGTGACCTAGTAGCGATCAGTGAAGAGGCGGGGCCAGGAGCTCGGACTCGACCCCCGCAACCTCAACTAGGTGAGTACAACTAGGTGAGTACACACACACCTGTGTCACTGACATGTGCAAGGTCATGGAGAAAATCATCAGAAGAGTGGTGGAGCACCTAGAAAGGAATGAGCTAATCAACCTCAGCCAACACGGTTTCAGGGACGGGAAATCCTGTGTCACAAACCTACTGGAGTTCTATGACAGGGTGATGGCTGTAAGACGAGAGAGAGAGCAGGGTGGGTAGATTGCATTTTCTTGGATTGTAAGAAGGCGTTTGACACAGTTACACACAAGAGATTAGTGCAGAAGCTGGAGGGCCAGGCAGAGATAACAGGGAAGGCACTACAATGGATCAGGGAATACCTGCCAGGTAGACAACAGCGAGTCATAGTACGTGGCGAGGTGTCAGAGTGGGCGCCTGTAACGAGTGGGGTGCCACAGGGATCAGTCCTAGGACCGGTGCTGTTTCTGGTATTTGTGAACGACATGACGGAAGGAATAGAATCCGAAGTGTCCCTGTTTGCGGATGATGTGAAGTTGATGAGAAGAATTAAATCGGACGAGGACCAGGCAGAACTACAGAGGGATCTGGACAAACTGCAGGCCTGGTCCTGAAACTAGCTCCTGGAGTTCAACCTCACCAAGTGCATAGTCATGAAGTTTGGGGAAGGGCATAGAAGACCACAGACGAAGTACAGTCTACGGGCCAGAGCCTACAAACCTCACTCAAGGAAAAGGATCTTGGTGTGTGTATAAGTGTATAACAACGGACACATCTCCTAAGGCGCACATCAACCAAATAACTGCTGCAGCATACGGGCGCCTGGCAAACCTAAGAACAGGATTCCGACATCTAAACAAGGACTCCTTCAGGACCCTGTACACTGTGTACGTTAGGCCCATATTGGAACATGCAGCGCCAGTTTGGAACCCTCACCTAGCCAAGCATGTAACGAAACTAGAAAAAGTGCAAAGGTTTGCAATGAGACTAGTCCCGGAGCTAAGGGGTATGTAGGTGAGGAGAGGTTAAGGGAAATCGACCTGACGACACTGGAAGACAGGAGAGATAGGGGGGATATGATAACGACATATAAAATGCTGAGAGGTATAGACAAGGTGGACAGAGACAGGATGTTCTAGAGATGGGACACAGCAACAAGGGGTCACAGTTGGAAGTTGAAGACTCAGGTGAGCCACAGGGATGTAAGGAAGTATTTCTTCAGTCACAGAGTTGTCAGGAAGTGGAATAACCTGGGTAATGATGTAGTGGAGGCAGGATCCATACATAGCTTTAAGAAGAGGTATGATAAAGCTCACAGAGCGGGAAGAGTGACTGAGTAGCGGCCACTTGAAGAGGCGGGGCCACGAGCTGTGACTTGACCCTCGCAACCACAACTAGTTGAGTACACACATACATACATACACCACACACACACACACACACACACACACACACACACACACACACACACACACACACACACACACACACACATCCACACTGGACTAGCCAGAATGGTGACAAACACACACACAGCTGCTGAAGAGATTCACTCACACATCTCCTTCTACTGGTAGGGCCTCGTCTACATGCTTTTGTTACCACCTCCCTAGATAACAACCATAGCAACCGTGCCGAGATAGGCATAATAATTAAGAACTGGGCGTCTCCGTTATAAACTGAATTGTTTGCCATCCTAGTGGAACTAAAGTTAACTAATGAGAGCGAGTCAGTACTGATTCAGTGTTATCACTAAAGACTCTTGACTCACATAACGACTAACAACATGCTCACTGCAGAAGTCCAGCATATTAAAAAAGTCCGAGAAAATAGAATTAATGCACAAGTCTGAGGATTCCATCAGGATACAAGGCTAATTAGGTAAAGGGACCTTCAGTATGGGATAGTACTGCGGCAAGACAGTGACACACCATCTCGCCACACTACACACTACTGAAAACTTTATCAATACCACTTAACTAGGTACTCGGCACTTAAGTCATACTTGGTCTCATACGGATTAAAGATGTGGAAAGTGAATACTACCTTTCACACTAATACAATTTATTTATATTTAGCGAGTTACTATATTAGCATACTCAGTGAGAGAAAAAAAGATCTTGTACCAAGATATCTGGAACGATACCATTTAAGATGGAAGTAAGTTTATTTAGGTATCAGTACACGTTAAGTACAATTATCATACATAGTTTAACATGTGTGTAAATTACCCACCAAAATAACTCAAAACAGGTCGACTTACTTCCACTGGAGACCTTGTAATATCTTAATATTAAAAGACTAATACGCTAAACTGAAACCAAATGAATATTAATTTATATTATAAAATAGAATCCTTAGGATATACTCCCGTACACCAGTCAGACTCCTAGCTCCTGGTCCCAAGACCTCACACAGCTCCTGGTCCCAAGACCTCACACAGCTCCAGGTCCCAAGACCTCACACAGCTCCAGGTCCCAAGACCTCACACAGCTCCTGGTCCCAAGACCTCACACAGCTCCTGGTCCCAAGACCTCACACAGCTCCTGGTCCCAAGACCTCACACAGCTCCTGGTCCCAAGACCTCACACAGCTCCTGGTCCCAAAACCTCACACAGCTCCTGGTCCCAAGACCTCACACAGCTCCTGGTCCCAAGACCTCACACAGCTCCAGGTCCCAAGACCTCACACAGCTCCTGGTCCCAAGACCTCACACAGCTCCTGGTCCCAAGACCTCACACAGCTCCTGGTCCCAAGACCTCACACAGCTCCTGGTCCCAAGACCTCACACAGCTCCTGGTCCCAAGACCTCACACAGCTCCAGGTCCCAAGACCTCACACAGCTCCTGGTCCCAAGACCTCACACAGCTCCTGGTCCCAAGACCTCACACAGCTCCTGGTCCCAAGACCTCACACAGCTCCTGGTCCCAAGACCTCACACAGCTCCTGGTCCCAAGACCTCACACAGCTCCTGGTCCCAAGACCTCACACAGCTCCTGGTCCCAAGACCTCACACAGCTCCTGGTCCCAAGACCTCACACAGCTCCTGGTCCCAAGACCTCACACAGCTCCTGGTCCCAAGACCTCACACAGCTCCTGGTCCCAAGACCTCACACAGCTCCGTGTCCCAAGACCTCACACAGCTCCAGGTCCCAAGACCTCACACAGCTCCTGGTCCCAAGACCTCACACAGCTCCTGGTCCCAAGACCTCACACAGCTCCAGGTCCCAAGACCTCACACAGCTCCAGGTCCCAAGACCTCACACAGCTCCTGGTCCCAAGACCTCACACAGCTCCTGGTCCCAAGACCTCACACAGCTCCTGGTCCCAAGACCTCACACAGCTCCTGGTCCCAAGACCTCACACAGCTCCTGGTCCCAAGACCTCACACAGCTCCTGGTCCCAAGACCTCACACAGCTCCAGGTCCCAAGACCTCACACAGCTCCTGGTCCCAAGACCTCACACAGCTCCTGGTCCCAAGACCTCACACAGCTCCTGGTCCCAAGACCTCACACAGTTCCTGGTCCCAAGACCTCACACAGTTCCTGGTCCCAAGACCTCACACAGCTCCTGGTCCCAAGACCTCACACAGTTCCTGGTCCCAAGACCTCACACAGCTCCTGGTCCCAAGACCTCACACAGCTCCAGGTCCCAAGACCTCACACAGCTCCAGGTCCCAAGACCTCACACAGCTCCAGGTCCCAAGACCTCACACAGCTCCAGGTCCCAAGACCTCACACAGCTCCAGGTCCCAAGACCTCACACAGCTCCAGGTCCCAAGACCTCACACAGCTCCAGGTCCCAAGACCTCACACAGCTCCAGGTCCCAAGACCTCACACAACTCCAGGTCCCAAGACCTCACACAGCTCCTCGTCCCAAGACCTCACACAGCTCCAGGTCCCAAGACCTCACACAGCTCCTGGTCCCAAGACCTCACACAGCTCCAGGTCCCAAGACCTCACACAGCTCCTGGTCCCAAGACCTCACACAGCTCCTGGTCCCAAGACCTCACACAGCTCCTGGTCCCAAGACCTCACACAGCTCCTGGTCCCAAGACCTCACACAGCTCCTGGTCCCAAGACCTCACACAGCTCCTGGTCCCAAGACCTCACACAGCTCCTGGTCCCAAGACCTCACACAGCTCCTGGTCCCAAGACCTCACACAGCTCCAGGTCCCAAGACATCACACAGCTCCTGGTCCCAAGACCTCACACAGCTCCTGGTCCCAAGACCTCACACAGCTCCAGGTCCCAAGACCTCACACAGCTCCTGGTCCCAAGACCTCACACAGCTCCAGGTCCCAAGACCTCACACAGCTCCAGGTCCCAAGACCTCACACAGCTCCAGGTCCCAAGACCTCACACAGCTCCAGGTCCCAAGACCTCACACAGCTCCAGGTCTCAAGACCTCACACAGCTCCAGGTCCCAAGACCTCACATAGCTCCTGGTCCCAAGACCTCACACAGCTCCAGGTCCCAAGACCTCACACAGCTCCAGGTCCCAAGACCTCACATAGCTCCTGGTCCCAAGACCTCAGACAGCTCCTGGTCCCAAGACCTCACACAGCTCCAGGTCCCAAGACCTCACACAGCTCCAGGTCCCAAGACCTCACACAGCTCCAGGTCCCAAGACCTCACACAGCTCCAGGTCCCAAGACCTCACACAGCTCCTGGTCCCAAGACCTCACACAGCTCCAGGTCCCAAGACCTCACACAGCTCCAGGTCTGAAGACCTCACACAGCTCCGTGTCCCAAGACCTCACACAGCTCCTGGTCCCAAGACCTCACACAGCTCCAGGTCCCAAGACCTCACACAGCTCCAGGTCCCAGGACCTCACACAGCTCCACGTCCCAAGACCTCACACAGCTCCACGTCCCAAGACCTCACACAGCTCCAGGTCCCAAGACCTCACACAGCTCCAGGTCCCAAGACCTCACACAGCTCCAGGTCCCAAGACCTCACACAGCTCCAGGTCCCAAGACCTCACACAGCTCCAGGTCCTAAGACCTCACACAGCTCCAAGCCCCAAGATTTCACACAGCTCCAGGTAGACTCCAGGTAACCTCCAGGTCAGTCCCCAAAAGGGGACAGGAAAACTGTCTCCTGAAACGGGTCTTAATCATACAGATGGCCCCTTAAAGAAATTTTCCCCTTCCTTTGGCTACTCTCCTTGAGTTTATAAGAGCCTCTATGTGAGATCAGCTCCCGTGGGAAAAATCATCACGTGGTCTCAGTTGTTAACAGAGAAGTCTCCTGAGAGAACTAGGGTGTGAGAACCAGAAATTTCGGATTCCCGTCCTAGCAAACAGAAATTGGAGTCACTCATATTTTCACTAACAATAAATTGGAGACTCAATCTCAAGATATCACAGCATACACACAGAGGTCGATCAAACCAAGTGCCAAGTATGTGGTCAATCTCTTGAACACTATGCGCTTGATTGTCCATATATTAGGGAGTAAAGAGAGTATAACCTACTCGTACGTGAGATTTAAAGATAAAGAATCTAACACAAACTGAGAGCTGTCACAATTGCTCTTTGCTGATGATACTGTGCATTTGGGAGATTCTGAAGAGAAGTTGCAGAAGTTGGTGGATGAGTTTGGTAGGGTATGTATGAGAAGGAAATTAAAACTGAATGTAGGAAAGAGTAAGGTGATGAGGATAACCAAAAATTTAGGTAACGGAATAGTGGATATCAGATTGGAGGGAGAGAGTATGGAGGAGGTGAATGTATTCAGATATTTGGGAGTGGACGTGTCAGCAGATGGGTCTATGAAAGATGAGGTGAATCATAAAATCGATGAGAGGAAAAAGGTGAGCGGTGCACTGAGGAGTCTGTGGAGACCAAGAACTTTGTCCATGAAAGCACAGTGGGGAATGTATGAGAGTATAGTTATACCAACGCTCTTGCATGAGTGAGAGGCATGGGTGGTGAATGTTGCAACAAAAAGGCTGGGGGCAGTGTAGATGTCATGTCTGAGGGCAATGTGTGGTGTGAATATAATGCAGAGAATCCATAGTTTGGAGATTTGGAGAAGGTGCGGGATTACCAAAACTATTATCCAGAGGACTAGGGAGAGGTTATTGAGATGGTTTGGACATGCAGAGGTTTTGTGTGCGAGGAGCTCGGATTTCCAGCAAGCGTGCATGAGCATGTTAGATAGGAGCAAATGGAGACAAATGGTTTTTAGGACTTGAAGTGCTGTTGGAGTGTGAGCAAGGTAACATTTATGAAAGGATTCATGGAAACGGGCAGGCCGGACTTGAGTCCTGGAGATGGGGAGTACAGTGTCTGCACTCTGAAGGAGGGGTGTTAATGTTGCAGTTTTATAACTGTAGTGTAGGCGTGCCTCTGGCAAGACAGTGATGGAGTCAATGATGAAAGTTTTTCTTTTTAGGGCCATCCTGCCTTAGTGGGCCACCCTGCCTTGGTGGGCCACCCCGCCTTGGTGGGCCACCCCGCCTTGGTGGGCCATCCTGCCTTGGTGGGCCACCCTGCCTTGGTGGGCCATCCTGCCTTGGTGGGCCACCCTGCCTTGGTGGGCCACCCTGCCTTGGTGGGAAACGGCCAATGTGTTAATATATAAAAAAAAAAATAAAATCTCATTTAGTCGTTCACAGTAAATGTTTTATCCAGTCTATGGAAGAGATGTCCAACTTTTCCATGTCTAGAATGACGTCATCAACGATGAACAATACTCATAACAAAAGAGCACAAGTAGTTTGAATCAAGTCACTAATGGCATTATTTTTCTTGTTTAAAAAGTTTTCACTGTCCATCCTGTCAGTCTTCTGACCTTCGTACCATTGACCTTATTGTTGTGCTCACTAGTGAAAAGCAGGGGTGAGGTAGGCACAATAAGGGAACACTGTATCAACATTCGTGGCCCCAGATTATTCAACATCTTACCAAAAGATATCAGAAACACTGCTGGAACAAGTGTAGAAGTCTTAATTAAGAGAAAACTGGACAAGTATCTTCACCAGGTGCCGGATCAACCAGGCTGTGATGGATATGTGGGGCAGGGAGCCTCCAACAGCAACAGCCTGATTGACCAAGCTAGCACCAGATGAGCCTGGCCCATAACCGGGCTCCAGGAGTAGAAAGACTTGCGAAACTCATCAAAGGAATAAGGTACATCAAAGGTATACCTAACATTATTAAACCCAAGTCTTCTACATGTCCCTTTCTTTCTAAGATATATTATTATTAATATAAAAAAGAAACACTAAACCTAGAAGGGTTATACAGCACAGCGGGGCAGAGGATAGCAGGATTATAGTGGCAAGGGTGGAGAGGACAACACAGGCACAGTTAGAAAGGGCTGTGACGAGTGCTAGAGGAAGGATCATCAAAGTTTTTGTAGTTAATCAGTTGCTCTCAGAAAGTCAACGAGCGAGTCTGAGTCGAAGGTGAGTCTATCAACAAGGAGGGAAGATAGAATCGGAGACTACCACAAATGGTGGCACAGGCATAGATGCAATACGGATAACTGCTAGAAGAATTGCATACAATTCATCTACAAAAATGCTAGCCGAGTCTAATAAATACCCTCGCACTATGCTATCCGGAAACACTGCTGCAAATCCGACACTGTCAGAAGATTTAAAACCATCAGTGTACACTGCAACAGCATGAGAATGAGACCGGAAGTGATTAAGAAAAAGAGAGCAAGAAGTAACTGTAAGTATCTGGGCTATCACGCATGGCACTGGGTAAGAACAGACACCAACTGAGGGAAAAGTTAGATGCAAAATAAACATATAAAGGGAGCAGCTGAAGAGAAAACAAGAACAAATGTAAATGAAGAGAAAAGGGATGGAGTAAACTGGGGCGACGGACAATGAACCTCGACTAACATCTGTTACTATCCTATATATGGAAGGATTGCGAAGGTCATGAGAGTGAACAAAATAGTGGAAGTACCGAGCATCACGGCGATCGTTCAAGGTTGGAATATTTGCCTCTGCATATAGGCTCTCTACAGGTGAAGAGTGAAAAGCACCTAGGCAGAAACGTAAGCCCTGGTGATGGATGGGATCAAGGTTAGAAAGAGTTGCAGGAGAGGCCGGTGAATATATCTGGTCGCCATAATGTAGTTTCGATAAAATTAGGGCTGAATGCAGTCGAAGGAGAGTTCGACGATCAGTCCCCTATTAAAAATGAGTGAAAGTTTTAAGGAAGGTCAGCCGGTCACGACAAGTTACCTTCAAGGAGGTAATGTGAGATTTCCAGGATAACCGATGGTCAAACAGAAATCAGAGAAACCTGACAGTATCACGTTCAGGGATACATGAACCATACAGGTACAATGGACTATCTGGGACAATATAACATCTAGTGAAAGTAATTTGGTGTTTTTTAGTACTAGAAAATTTAAACCCATGAGTAGTGGCCCAATTGGAAACAGTGTTGACAGCATTCAGAATTCTGGAGAGAAACTGCAGTTAGTCAGCAGTCAGCGCCCGCACAAGCTATAGTAAAGTCATCAACATAGAGCGATGACCAAATATTAGATGGAAGAACAGATGCCAGATCATTTATAACAAAGAGAAAAAAATGTGGTGCTAAAGACACACCCCTCGGGGACACCTTCAGCTTGGACAAAGTCCGGGGAAAGCATATCATTAACTCAGACACGGAAATGTCTCTTAGATAAGAAGTCTTTAAGGGAAAATGGCAGAGTGCCTCGTAGGCCTAAGGAGTGAACTTGGGGTAAGACGTTATACCTCCAAGTTGTGTCACGTTCCTCGCAGACACGGTAATGGTGGCCTGTACTGTTTCACATCCTCGTAGACACGATCATGGCGGCCTGTCTCATCATAGACAGGGTTGTGAGACCTTCAGTTTCTCATCTTCATAGACGCGGTCGCAGGACCTTCACTGTTTCTCGTCCTCATACCAGACACACACAAACACCAGCCACCACTTCAAATTTTTTTTTTTTGTGGATACAAAACGATAATATGATGCGCAATAATGTAGTAAATTTCAATTGTTCATATATGGAAAGAATGAAGAAAACAAAGAAGAATTGGATACAAAATACAGGAAGACTATCTCTTAGAACCTCTTCAAGGAGGCCTCCTTGCAGTGAAGAGGCTCTTGGCCTGAGGAACTGGACCCTTCGGTCTTCTTCCTCCGATCAAACCTAATTACCCTCCAATCCTCCCCTTCCTTGTCCCATCCTCCCCATCCCTCCTTTCCCATTCCTCCTCTCCCCATTCCTCACCTTTCCCTTTCCTGTTTTCAGCCTTTGGGGTTATTCCCTCAGACATTCTAGTTCTGGCTTCTCCCCATGCGGTGCGACGGTTTTCAGATCATTCACCCGCCTCAAAATGGACCACCTCCGGTCCTGCATCTAAACGTCCACAACTTTCTCTGATGACACTTCTTCGAATGCCTCTCACTCTACTCAGAAAAGATCAACTTACAGTCGCTTCCTTTATACACTACGCATCATAGTACACAGTGGACTAAGTTTTCACTCTCCAGTGGACATCTTCCTTAAACTTTCTGATCATAGTATCAGCAAGGCACTCCTGCGCCATTTTGGTTGAAATATTATGTTTCATGCTCTCAAGACCGGTGCACGCATCATTGCGGGACAAAATGCTAGCCATGTTACGAACTTTCTAGGTTTATATCGCGGGACACCGTCTACAAGTCCTAAAGTTGATCCTTGCACAACAATATACAAATTGCTGGCTTTTTGGCCACCCAGCGAAATATTGCAGGTCCATGGCGGAATGTCCGGTCTGTGGTGCCGACGACCACACCAATACGTCTTGTCGTCTACCTCCCTCTTCCCTTAATTGTAATGAAGCTCACTCATCTTATTCTTGTCGTTGCTAAGTTTACTTAACTGAACGACAAATCCATTATCCCAAAGAGACAGAAGGCTTTACTTGCGCCATGGCAATCTCTCATCTATGCCTCCAGGGAAGACTTCCCCACATTTCTTAGTCTCCAGCTACTAACAGGCCCCCAACCTCTAGGGTCTCGACTCCCACAGTCTCCCCTGTGGTTACGCCTTCCACAGTCACCTCTGTATCTAACTCTTTTGCATTTCTAGACTCCGAGGTCCGTACCTCGTTACCTCATACTATTCTCATATCTTCATCTTCTTACTTGTAAGTTTCTTTGTCTACAAGACCTTGCACAACAGCTCCTTCCTTTCGCCCCTCTACTTCTCCAGAGCCAAAACTATCCACAAAGTGTAAATCTCCTTTAACCTCTCCTTCACTTATCCTACCTGGACATTTTCCCTTTCCAGTCTCCGTATCTGGTTCTTTACCTCTTACTAGCTCTGTTACCAGTGTGGAGGTTCATCCTCCCTCTTGTACAGTTCTTTCCTCTCCTGTCCCCTCCCAAGCTTCTTCCCAGCTTAACTCTAACCTTTCCTCCTCCCCCCACTTTAGTAACTTCCATCGTTGCCCCGATCTTTATTCAACCTCCTATCTCCAATGTCGTCCCACATACAATGTCTTTATCCTCTGAAATACTTGAAGCTATCTCCAGATATACTGAGGAGACTAAACCATTGATGGACACTGATCTACCTCCCTTCACTCTTCTACTCCATCTGTACAACTCTTTTCTTTGCAGCGTTCCAATCCTTCGCTGGTTACTCGTTTTCTGTTGCCTCCACATGTGGACTATACTAACCCTTCTAGTCCATAGATAACTATTGCTTTATATTTCCTGCATCCTTCTCTTCTCACATCATGGCTATTTATAGTGGAATATCCGAGGCCTCAAAGGTAACTGGGGTGAGCTTCAGGTGTTGCTCTCCAAGTTTTCCCCTGTTTGTGTTCGTTTACAAGAACCCAAATTATGCTCTGCTGTTATCCATCCCATCTCGGGCTATATTTCATTATATTTATTGGAGCCTTTTCCCAATGGAACCTTTAATGAAAGTGCACTTCTTGTACGCATCGGTATACCATACCATCAGATCTTTGTTTATACTTCACTACATTACACATCTACTTGAATAAGTGGTATACAGTCTGTATCTGTCTCCTCAGGTATTATCTATCCCAGATGTTGCATTTTTGGTTTCTTCATTACCACCACTACTTCTGTTATTAGGTGATTTTAATGCTCACAGTTTCCTCTGGGGGGTCTTACTGTGACTCTCGCAGCATTCAGTTTGAGGCTTTTCTCACTTCTCTTCCCCTCCATATTTTAAATACGGGGAGCTCCCACCCATTTTGATCGTCATACTCAATCACTTGCATTGATCCCTTAGTTTGCTCTTCATCAATTACACTAAACTTTACCTGGTCTGTACTCACATGACAGCAATCATTTTCAAATCCTCCTTACTTCCCATTAGTATTCTCCACCTCCTCGAAGCCCACGATGGCAATTTGACCAAGCAAATTAGGACCTATACTCATGTCAAACTGCTTTTAGTAAGGACCCTTCTTTGTTCTCTGTTGATGAGCTGTTACACCTATTTTCGACCTCCGTTTTAACTGTGGCTTCACATTCTATACCCCAAACCTTGCGCAAGCATTCTCAGAAATGCATGCCTTGGTGGTCTCCTTCTTGTGCTCGTGTGGTACATTTGAAACGCACGCCATGGACATGGGGTTGATATCGTTACAATAGGATCACAGAGCAACTTCTTGATTTTAAGCGGATGAGGGCGGTCACCCGCCATGTTATCCGTGCAGCTAAATGCACTTGTTGGCGGGATTATGTTTCTACTGTCACTTGGGCTTCCTCTGTGAGTGCAGTCTGGGAAAAAGTTTGGAAAGTGAGTGGCAAATACTCTCCAGACCCGGCTCCTGATCTTTGGATTGCCAGTGTCACTATAACGAACCCTCTTGAAATTGCCACCAAAAATTAGTAATCATCTTGTCCTTATCTCTCAGGGGCTCCATCTATGCCCTCGTTTCTTTCCTCCATGTCTGCCAGAGAGTTAGAGCCATTAGACTTTTCTTCTAGCAGAGAAGAGTCTTCTGGAACTAGAGTCAACAATTTCCGCTTGCCAATCATCGGCAGCTGGGCCTGACGGCATTCATGTTTGTGTGCTCCAGCATCCGTCAGCCCTTGCTGTCCTCTTACGTCTACTTAATCTTATTTGGTCTCAAGGAGTTCCTCCCCAGCTGTGGAAGTCTGCCATTGTTCTACCTTTTCGTAAACCAGGTATTTCAGGACTCGATGCCCCCACTATCGTCCCATTGTCCTTACCAGTGCAGTTTGCAAGGTGAGGAACGTCTGGTCAACAGACGCTTGATGCGGTATGTAGAGACACACAGTAGTCGCTCCACTAGTCAATATGGCTTTTGTAAGGGCCGCTCTACTATTGACCTCTTACTCTGTTTAGATACACATGTTCATAATGCCTTTGCCAATAATCACTCAGTTATCACCGTCTTTTTTGAGAAACAGTACAGGCCGCCATGACTGTGTCTATGAGAATGAGAAACAGTACAGGCCGCCATGACTGTGTCTATGAGAATGAGAAACAGTACAGGCCGCCATGACTGTGTCTATGAGAATGAGAAACAGTACAGGCCGCCATGACTGTGTCTATGAGAATGAGAAACAGTACAGGCCGCCATGACTGTGTCTATGAGAAAAACCATACCCCCGGCTGGGATTGAACCCGCGGTCATAGAGTCTCAAAACTCCAGCCCGTCGCGCTAACCACTAGACCAGCTAGCCACAATAAGATTCATCCAACTAGGTATATTTCTACACCATAGGAAGGTTAGCACAGGCACCTCTGTGACCACAAATGCAAGTTTTTACAGACGAATCTCCAGCTAGCGTGGCCGTGACGAACTCTAGCTCAAGTCCCTTCACTGCCGTCAACATGACTTAAGAAATCGTAATGACACGATTGCAAATAAACCATACCCCCGGCTGGGATTGAACCCGCGGTCATAGAGTCTCAAAACTCCAGCCCGTCGCGCTAACCACTAGACCAGCTAGCCACAATAAGATTCATCCAACTAGGTATATTTCTACACCATAGGAAGGTTAGCACAGGCACCTCTGTGACCACAAATGCAAGTTTTTACAGACGAATCTCCAGCTAGCGTGGCCGTGACGAACTCTAGCTCAAGTCCCTTCACTGCCGTCAACATGACTTAAGAAATCGTAATGACACGATTGCAAATAAACCATACCCCCGGCTGGGATTGAACCCGCGGTCATAGAGTCTCAAAACTCCAGCCCGTCGCGCTAACCACTAGACCAGCTAGCCACAATAAGATTCATCCAACTAGGTATATTTCTACACCATAGGAAGGTTAGCACAGGCACCTCTGTGACCACAAATGCAAGTTTTTACAGACGAATCTCCAGCTAGCGTGGCCGTGACGAACTCTAGCTCAAGTCCCTTCACTGCCGTCAACATGACTTAAGAAATCGTAATGACACGATTGCAAATAAACCATACCCCCGGCTGGGATTGAACCCGCGGTCATAGAGTCTCAAAACTCCAGCCCGTCGCGCTAACCACTAGACCAGCTAGCCACAATAAGATTCATCCAACTAGGTATATTTCTACACCATAGGAAGGTTAGCACAGGCACCTCTGTGACCACAAATGCAAGTTTTTACAGACGAATCTCCAGCTAGCGTGGCCGTGACGAACTCTAGCTCAAGTCCCTTCACTGCCGTCAACATGACTTTATTTGCAATCGTGTCATTACGATTTCTTAAGTCATGTTGACGGCAGTGAAGGGACTTGAGCTAGAGTTCGTCACGGCCACGCTAGCTGGAGATTCGTCTGTAAAAACTTGCATTTGTGGTCACAGAGGTGCCTGTGCTAACCTTCCTATGGTGTAGAAATATACCTAGTTGGATGAATCTTATTGTGGCTAGCTGGTCTAGTGGTTAGCGCGACGGGCTGGAGTTTTGAGACTCTATGACCGCGGGTTCAATCCCAGCCGGGGGTATGGTTTATTTGCAATCGTGTCATTACGATTTCTTAAGTCAGTTGTGTCTATGAGAATGAGAAACAGTACAGGCCGCCATGACTGTGTCTATGAGAATGAGAAACAGTACTGGCCGCCATGACTGTGTCTATGAGAATGAGAAACAGTACAGGCCGCCATGACCGTGTCTATGAGAATGAGAAACAGTACTGGCCGCCATGACCGTGTCTATGAGAATGAGAAACAGTACTGGCCGCCATGACCGTGTCTATGAGTGAGAAACAGTACAGGCCGCCATGACTGTGTCTTATGAGAATGAGAAACAGTACAGGCCGCCATGACTGTGTCTATGAGAATGAGAAACAGTACTGGCCGCCATGACCGTGTCTATGAGAATGAGAAACAGTACTGGCCGCCATGACCGTGTCTATGAGAATGAGAAACAGTACAGGCCGCCATGACTGTGTCTATGAGAATGAGAAACAGTACTGGCCGCCATGACTGTGTCTATGAGAATGAGAAACAGTACTGGCCGCCATGACCGTGTCTATGAGAATGAGAAACAGTACAGGCCGTCATGACCGTGTCTATGAGAATGAGAAACAGTACTGGCCGCCATGACCGTGTCTATGAGAATGAGAAACAGGACAGGCCGCCATGACTGTGTCTATGAGAATGAGAAACAGGACAGGCCGCCATGACTGTGTCTATGAGAATGAGAAACAGTACAGGCCGCCATGACTGTGTCTATGAGAATGAGAAACAGTACAGGCCGCCATGACTGTGTCTATGAGAATGAGAAACAGTACAGGCCGCCATGACTGTGTCTATGAGAATGAGAAACAGTACAGGCCGCCATGACTGTGTCTATGAGAATGAGAAACAGTACTGGCCGCCATGACTGTGTCTATGAGAATGAGAAACAGTACAGGCCGCCATGACTGTGTCTATGAGAATGAGAAACAGTACAGGCCGCCATGACTGTGTCTATGAGAATGAGAAACAGTACTGGCCGCCATGACTGTGTCTATGAGAATGAGAAACAGTACAGGCCGCCATGACTGTGTCTATGAGAATGAGAAACAGTACAGGCCGCCATGACTGTGTCTATGAGAATGAGAAACAGTACAGGCCGCCATGACTGTGTCTATGAGAATGAGAAACAGTACTGGCCGCCATGACTGTGTCTATGAGAATGAGAAACAGTACAGGCCGCCATGACTGTGTCTATGAGAATGAGAAACAGTACTGGCCGCCATGACTGTGTCTATGAGAATGAGAAACAGTACAGGCCGCCATGACTGTGTCTATGAGAATGAGAAACAGTACAGGCCGCCATGACTGTGTCTATGAGAATGAGAAACAGTACTGGCCGCCATGACTGTGTCTATGAGAATGAGAAACAGTACTGGCCGCCATGACTGTGTCTATGAGAATGAGAAACAGTACAGGCCGCCATGACTGTGTCTATGAGAATGAGAAACAGTACTGGCCGCCATGACTGTGTCTATGAGAATGAGAAACAGTACAGGCCGCCATGACTGTGTCTATGAGAATGAGAAACAGTACAGGCCGCCATGACTGTGTCTATGAGAATGAGAAACAGTACTGGCCGCCATGACTGTGTCTATGAGAATGAGAAACAGTACAGGCCGCCATGACTGTGTCTATGAGAATGAGAAACAGTACAGGCCGCCATGACTGTGTCTATGAGAATGAGAAACAGTACTGGCCGCCATGACTGTGTCTATGAGAATGAGAAACAGTACAGGCCGCCATGACTGTGTCTATGAGAATGAGAAACAGTACTGGCCGCCATGACTGTGTCTATGAGAATGAGAAACAGTACAGGCCGCCATGACTGTGTCTATGAGAATGAGAAACAGTACTGGCCGCCATGACTGTCTAGTGTTACTAAACAATTTACTTTGTTAAGGTGAGAATTTTCTTTGTTACATTCCTTTACGTTTGCAATTTCTTAGGCTTTCTAGACATGGATTTATGATTGTACTTTGATGAGGTTGTGATCTGAGTATATTTTATTGGAGATTGTTGTGTCTGATTTATTTCTTACTGTTCATGAAGATCAAGCCTCTGGTGTATTTTTATTTCTCGTAGGTTCTGTACTTTACCATAAACAGTACCTGTTTCCAGGTACTGTTTATGGCATAGTGCCATTGTCTACCATCTTCTGTTGATCATGTGGAACACTGAGATAGCTAATGAAGATAATGTTTAGTGTGGGATTTACAAAGTTTTGATATCAACTATCTACTATGTTAACAGGTTGTGTACTTCCTCTGCTGTTACTAATGGTGGTTTATGTACAATAAATTAACAGATTCTTCTTCACTCTAAAATCCAGTCACTTCCCCTCTCCTTCCCTTCTCCCACGATATGCTTCGCTCATCTTTCCCCTGCAATTATTTTCCTCCTCCTTTCCACCTAGCCACTTCCCTCTTCTTTTGATTACAGTAATTTTCCCTTTTCCTTTCCATCTTCTCGCCCAGTCACTTCTCTCCTACTCCTTTATACAGCCACCTCATCTGTCTCCCCTCCTCCTTCATTTTCACTGTCCTGTTATGGCACTGCACTCCTGGCAGTGTTTACTCACCCACCACATTGCTCCACACGGCACCTTCCACAGCACGTGCCTGCCAAACTGTGGATCGATGCCAGGTCGCTCCATCCGTGGCCAAACCCGCCACACCAGAGCACGGCCTCACCTCCAGAGTCTGGGTTGGCCACACTCCACCCTAGTTTTTTACTGGGGGTTCGAGAAGAGGTTACCTGAGAGTAAAGATGGGACAATACCTGAAGGACATATCCAGGAGTCAATGCCACCGAGGCACGTTCCCGGATTATCAAGGCCTGGCCAACTAAGCTATTGTTGCTGGCTGCAGGCAATCCAACGTACGAATCACAGCCGGCTGGTCAGGCACCGATTTGAAGAACTTGTCCAGTTCCCCTTGAAGACCGTCAGAGATTTGCAATTCCCTGTATGCAAAAAGGGGAGGACTTTAAAGAGTCGGGGACCTCTGACACTCACCGAGTTCTCTCTCAGTGTTCTCGTCGCGCCTCTGCTATTTACTGAAGGCATTCTGCGCCATCTGCAAGTCTCTTGATTTCCGTGTTCAGGTTTAGAACCAGCCCCTCAGGACTTTCCAGGTGCATATTATGATGCACCTCTCTCTCGCGCGCCTTCCAAAGAATACAGTTGAAGGGACTTCAAGCATTACCAATAGTCATATGCTTGAGTGTATACGAGCAGTGAAAGTTCTCTTCGTTTTCCAACTCAGCAATCTGGCCAGCCTTGAAGGAGGTCGTCAGTACACAGTAATATTTCAGCCTGGAGAGAGTAAGTGACTTGAAGAGTTGAATTAATGGCTCAGCATCTCTTGTTTTGAAAATTCTAGTTATCCAGCCTATCAGGGCAGCAATGACAACATGGTTGTGATCCTGGAATGTGAGATCTTCTAACATCGTTGTTCCCAAGTCTTTCACATGGGACTTTCACTCTACTGAATGGACTGTTATATTATTCCCTCCATTCTTCCATAGCAGAGAAACTAAAACTTGTTCTCGTTATATCTACCTGAAGATTCGCTGTCATCGACGGACGTCACTTTCATAGAGATTCTGGTGTCATCAACAAGGAATGTTACGGTGCTATGATTTATGTTCTCTCAATGTCCGATATAAAAATGAGAAACAGAAGTGGGGTGAGTACTGTGCCTTGAGGAACAGAACTTTCCACTGTAGCAGCCTCCGACCTCACTGTTTATACTCTCTGGGTTCTATTTGTTAAGAAGTTAAATATCTTTTCTTATGTTCTTGTGTAATTGTATTCCCTGTCTCAGTAAGTTGTGTACCATCCCCTGATTATCTTAATATCCGATTTCTTTATCTTTAACCGTGTGTATTGTATTGGGTTGTGCATTTATCCTTTTGTTGTTCCTGCTCACTTTTTCTGTTATTCCCTTTCATACTGGACATTGTCGCGTTTGTCAAAGGTTTTTGTGAAATCAATGTACACTACATCAGTATTTAGCTTATCTTCCAGAGCATCCAGGACCGCATCGTAGTGCAGGAATGACCTGCACTAAACCCATGCTGCCCTGGATTGTGTAACTGTTGTGATTCCTTGTGACTGACAATCTAGCTTCTTAGGACTCGTTCGAAGATTCTGATGTGTGAAGTCTGGGTTACTGGTCTATATTTCTTTTTTGCAATTGTCTTACTGCCACCTTTGTGGAGTGGAGCAACATCAGTGACTGGGACGACACCAGTATCCAGGCTCCTCCAGAAAATACTAAAGGCTCGAGATAATGGTTTCTTACAATTTTTGATGAATATGGAATTCTACAAATGAATGATCATGTTGTGAATGACTTCTTCAAAGTCAACTGTGGAGAGTTACATCGCAAACTGTAGAGATGTTGGCAGTATTTTGAGTCTCATTCATGAAAAACTTATGGTCTTTGATGTGTAGACTGATGACTGGTTCACTAAACACCTTGTGACTTAAGTATTTCACCATTTCCTTGTCACCAGTGTATGGTCCGTCCCCTACTGGAGGTGGTTCTTGTCCTGCATTTTATATAGAAGAAATATTTGTGATTTCTTCGTATTTCATTTAGAGCTCTTTGTTCCCTCTGTCTCTCCGAACTATACAACGCAGGTTATGCTGGATGTTCTGCATTTCTCTAACGAGAATTTCTCTTCATGATTCAGAGATTCTGCTGCCTTTGAGATTTGTTATCTGTCGTTTTCACATGTAGAGGAAGCACTTCTCTCCGCTTTGCATCTTCTCCTTTGCCGTCGAGGTACGTGAATGGAGCATACTTAGCACCAAAGAATTTGATCATTCTCTGAAGTTCACAATTTATTTGATTCCAGTTAACGTTATTCTTGTTGAAGCAATATCTGTTAAAATCGTCCTCGTGATTGAGCATGTTTCTCTGTCCCAGACCACTGTGCACCCAGGTCTGTACCTTGACTATGTTGTGGTCTAAGATTGCAGTCTTCGACACCGTGATGTCCCGAACTAGGTCCTCACTGTTCGTAAATATAACCTGTGATCCGGGGACACCTGGGGTCCTCAAATGTAGTACTGGGGGTCCCTAAGATAAGTTCAAAACTTCAAGAGGTTGCAATGTATAATATATAATTATTCACGAACAGGCTGATGAAGGTAAACTTTCAAATTGTTCAAAGCCGCTACAGTTTTTAACACTGCCATTTATTTAATTGCATACTCACTTACATATGTCTTTTAATTCAGAGACGAAACTGGGAAAATGAGCTTGTTGTTAGTTAATAAAATCAACTTGAGTAGACAGACCTGTCAAAAACATGGAGTTTCCGGGAAAATTAATTTAAATGAAAGGGATCATTTGTGGTGTTATGGGCTGGGAACTACTGGTCTAGGGTGTTCCCCAGTCTGGTCGGTTCAGGAATCTGCTGACTAACCTTTGATGAGTTCACAGTCTTTTTACTCCAGAAGCCCGGCCATGATTCAGGCTCGTCTGATGTTTGCCTGGTCAACCAGACTGTTGCTGCTGGTGACCCTCTGCCCCACATATCTATCACAGCCTGGCTGATCTGGCACCTGGTGAAGATACTTGTCCAGCTTCCTCTTGAAGATGTCTACACTTGTCCCAGCAGTGTTTCTAAAATCTTCTGGTAAGATGTTGAATAATTTGTGGCTACGGATGTTGATACAGTGTTCCCCAATTGTGCCCACTGCACCCCTGCTTTTCACTTGGCTTAAGGCGAATTTATTGCAAAGAATTAATAATTCTGCTGTGTGGGATTCTTTCTGCAAGCTACAGCAGCTCCAGGGATTCTCTACAATTACACTCCTTGCTGTATTCTATGTAAAGATGTCACAAATTGAGGTCTCCCAGCAGCAGGATATTTGGAGATGAGTTTGATAGGTTATTAAGACAATGTTCGATCTTCAGTAACTGGTCCTTCAAGTGCTGCTGGGAGGCTCTGGTTCCCCATGTTGTCTGCCACAACTCTAACTATATCATTTGTGATTTTCTCTGGCAGATACTGATACTCAGTTTTAGGTTGATACCGATGCCATTAACCGATACTACAGAAACAGATACCGATACCTTGGCCTGCTTCTGAGTGTTTCGGGGATCAACGTCCCCCGCGGTCCGGTCCCTGACGATCTTTCTTGGTGGATCACCAGATCAACTAGACTATTGGTGCCAGCCACGAAGTTTGAAATACGCACCACAGCCCGGGTGATCAGTAACTGAGTCAAGGAACTTCTCCACGATCATTACAATTATACACAGGAACATGACACCATTAACTTACCAGTGCCAGTAATCAGTGGCTACTGGCAGCCTAGTAGAACCAGCGGTGTGTTATTAGGAACCGTGAAGGACCCCAGGCAGGCACCAGGACTCCGGAAATGAGGGCAGGTCAAGAGGTGTAGAGGCGGTAATGATGGGGGAGGGGAGGTGAAGGAGGTACACGCTGGAGGTGTACATGCACAGGTGTCACGCCCACAGGTAAGAGTACTAAGAGATAATGTACAGAGGAACAAGCTAATGTTCCCACAACTTTTCATCAGGGTAAAGGTATGTGGTGTACATTGTGTCGTTATTCACAGGTGTGAGAGGTGGTGGCCAGGATAGTGAGCTGGGTCGTGCACAAGCACGCGCGCATACACGCAGGGGGCCAGGAGCTATGAATCGACCCCTGCACACACACCTGAGGGGTAGGTGGAGGCAGGAAGTACCATAACGGTCACCTGTGTCAGTACAATCACAAGGGAGGTAATAGTACTTTATTAAGCAAGGAAAACTTCTCCCAAGCAACTTACACTCACGATTTACACTTACCTTACAACTTACACTCACCTTACGACTTACATTCACGACTTACACTCACCTTACGACTTACACTCGCCTTACGACTTACACTCGCCTTACGACTTACACTCGCCTTATGACTTACACTCGCCTTACGACTTACACTCGCCTTACGACTTACACTCGCCTTACGACTTACACTCGCCTTACGACTTACACTCTTACACTCACTTTACAACTTTCCTTTTATTACGGGATCACCAGCTTCACTTCCTCACTCCTTGCGTACAATATTTTGATTTTATTGTAAGAGTTCTGGATCAACCAGGCTATCATGGAGAGGTATGCCAGTGGTTCGCCAGGAACAGCAACAGCCTGGTTGACCAGGCAAGCTCCAGACAAGCCTGGCCCAGGGTCTGGCTGCGGGAGTAGCAAAACTCTCAACATCCATCAAAGAACCTTAAGTTAGAGTACGTAACACCAGCATATAAAACTTACATTTGACCACAGAAAAGGAAAAATTATATAAAATGTGGTGACAGGTCAGACAGCGTGGTGTGTCTGAGCACCCAAGAAACGTTATAATCAGCACGCATCAGAGGCGGGGGATGAAGACCAGTGTAATGGTTAAGTGGCAGTGTTTGTCTTGTACAAGAATGGTATATAATACCGACAAGATGAAATTAAGACACATGTGCAACATCTGGGTATCTTTATTGTAGACGTTTCGCCATCCAGTGGCTTTATCAATACAAATTCCAGGACATAACTTGAAGACAGTAGAACTATGTACAGAAGATGAGGTAATCAGTCCCTCAACCTTTTAGTACGTGCGAATAGCACCGTAGTCGTGGAGATTTTGTATTGATAAAGCTACTGGATGGCGAAACGTCTACAATAAAGATACCCAGATGTTGCACATGTGCCTTAAATTCAGTGTTTGTCTTGTAGCTTCAGTGTAACCAACCCTAGCTAGCACTGTGTCCTCGTCCTCCTCCACGCTACTTGTAGCTTCAGTGTAACCAACCCTCGCTAGCACTGTCCTCGTCCTCCTCCACGCTACTTGTAGCTTCAGTGTAACCAACCCTAGCTAGCACTGTGTCCTCGTCCTCCTCCACGCTACTTGTAGCTTCAGTGTAACCAACCCTAGCTAGCACTGTGTCCTCGTCCTCCTCCACGCTACTTGTAGCTTCAGTGTAACCAACCCTCGCTAGCACTGTGTCCTCGTCCTCCTCCACGCTACTTGTAGCTTCAGTGTAACCAACCCTCGCTAGCACTGTGTCCTCGTCCTCCTCCACGCTACTTGTAGCTTCAGTGTAACCAACCCTCGCTAGCACTGTCCTCGTCCTCCTCCACGCTACTTGTAGCTTCAGTGTAACCAACCCTAGCTAGCACTGTGTCCTCGTCCTCCTCCACGCTACTTGTAGCTTCAGTGTAACCAACCCTAGCTAGCACTGTGTCCTCGTCCTCCTCCACGCTACTTGTAGCTTCAGTGTAACCAACCCTCGCTAGCACTGTGTCCTCGTCCTCCTCCACGCTACTTGTAGCTTCAGTGTAACCAACCCTCGCTAGCACTGTGTCCTCGTCCTCCTCCACGCTACTTGTAGCTTCAGTGTAACCAACCCTAGCTAGCACTGTGTCCTCGTCCTCCTCCACGCTACTTGTAGCTTCAGTGTAACCAACCCTCGCTAGCACTGTGTCCTCGTCCTCCTCCACGCTACTTGTAGCTTCAGTGTAACCAACCCTCGCTAGCACTGTGTCCTCGTCCTCCTCCACGCTACTTGTAGCTTCAGTGTAACCAACCCTCGCTAGCACTGTGTCCTCGTCCTCCTCCACGCTACTTGTAGCTTCAGTGTAACCAACCCTCGCTAGCACTGTGTCCTCGTCCTCCTCCACGCTACTTGTAGCTTCAGTGTAACCAACCCTAGGTAGCACTGTGTCCTCGTCCTCCTCCACGCTACTTGTAGCTTCAGTGTAACCAACCCTAGGTAGCACTGTGTCTTCGTCCTCCTCCACGCTACTTGTAGCTTCAGTGTAACCAACCCTAGCTAACACTGTGTCCTCGTCCTCCTCCACGCTACTTGTAGCTTCAGTGTAACCAACCCTAGCTAGCACTGTGTCCTCGTCCTCCTCCACGCTACTTGTAGCTTCAGTGTAACCAACCCTCGCTAGCACTGTGTCTTCGTCCTCCTCCACGCTACTTGTAGCTTCAGTGTAACCAACCCTAGCTAACACTGTGCCCTCGTCCTCCTCCACGCTACTTGTAGCTTCAGTGTAACCAACCCTCGCTAGCACTGTGTCCTCGTCCTCCTCCACGCTACTTGTAGCTTCAGTGTAACCAACCCTAGCTAGCACTGTGTCCTCGTCCTCCTCCACGCTACTTGTAGCTTCAGTGTAACCAACCCTCGCTAGCACTGTGTCCTCGTCCTCCTCCACGCTACTTGTAGCTTCAGTGTAACCAACCCTCGCTAGCACTGTGTCCTCGTCCTCCTCCACGCTACTTGTAGCTTCAGTGTAACCAACCCTCGCTAGCACTGTGTCCTCGTCCTCCTCCACGCTACTTGTAGCTTCAGTGTAACCAACCCTAGCTAGCACTGTGTCCTCGTCCTCCTCCACGCTACTTGTAGCTTCAGTGTAACCAACCCTCGCTAGCACTGTGTCCTCGTCCTCCTCCACGCTACTTGTAGCTTCAGTGTAACCAACCCTCGCTAGCACTGTGTCCTCGTCCTCCTCCACGCTACTTGTAGCTTCAGTGTAACCAACCCTAGCTAGCACTGTGTCCTCGTCCTCCTCCACGCTACTTGTAGCTTCAGTGTAACCAACCCTCGCTAGCACTGTGTCCTCGTCCTCCTCCACGCTACTTGTAGCTTCAGTGTAACCAACCCTCGCTAGCACTGTGTCCTCGTCCTCCTCCACGCTACTTGTAGCTTCAGTGTAACCAACCCTCGCTAGCACTGTGTCCTCGTCCTCCTCCACGCTACTTGTAGCTTCAGTGTAACCAACTCTAGCTAGCACTGTGTCCTCGTCCTCCTTCACGCTACTTGTAGCTTCAGTGTAACCAACCATAGCTAGCACTGTGTCCTCGTCCTCCTCCACGCTACTTGTAGCTTCAGTGTAACCAACCCTAGCTAGCACTGTGTCCTCGTCCTCCTCCACGCTACTTGTAGCTTCAGTGTAACCAACCCTCGCTAGCACTGTGTCCTCGTCCTCCTCCACGCTACTTGTAGCTTCAGTGTAACCAACCCTCGCTAGCACTGTGTCCTCGTCCTCCTCCACGCTACTTGTAGCTTCAGTGTAACCAACCCTAGCTAGCACTGTGTCCTCGTCCTCCTCCACGCTACTTGTAGCTTCAGTGTAACCAACCCTCGCTACCCCTGTGTTCTCGTCCTCCTCCACGCTACTTGTAGCTTCAGTGTAACCAACCCTAGCTAGCACTGTGCCCTCGTCCTCCTCCACGCTACTTGTAGCTTCAGTGTAACCAACCCTCGCTAGCACTGTGTCCTCGTCCTCCTCCACGCTACTTGTAGCTTCAGTGTAACCAACCCTCGCTAGCACTGTGTCCTCGTCCTCCTCCACGCTACTTGTAGCTTCAGTGTAACCAACCCTAGCTAGCACTGTGTCCTCGTCCTCCTCCACGCTACTTGTAGCTTCAGTGTAACCAACCCTCGCTAGCACTGTGTCCTCGTCCTCCTCCACGCTACTTGTAGCTTCAGTGTAACCAACCCTCGCTAGCACTGTGTCCTCGTCCTCCTCCACGCTACTTGTAGCTTCACTGTAACCAACCCTCGCTAGCACTGTGTCCTCGTCCTCCTCCACGCTACTTATAGCTTCAGTGTAACCAACCCTCGCTAGCACTGTGTCCTCATCCTCCTCCACGCTACTTGTAGCTTCAGTGTAACCAACCCTAGCTAGCACTGTGCCCTCGTCCTCCTCCACGCTACTTGTAGCTTCAGTGTAACCAACCCTCGCTAGCACTGTGTCCTCGTCCTCCTCCACGCTACTTGTAGCTTCAGTGTAACCAACCCTCGCTAGCACTGTGTCCTCGTCCTCCTCCACGCTACTTGTAGCTTCAGTGTAACCAACCCTAGCTAGCACTGTGTCCTCGTCCTCCTCCACGCTACTTGTAGCTTCAGTGTAACCAACCCTCGCTAGCACTGTGTCCTCATCCTCCTCCACGCTACTTGTAGCTTCAGTGTAACCAACCCTAGCTAGCACTGTGTCCTCGTCCTCCTCCACGCTACCCACTCTTTATTTTATATTTCACTATACTTACGACTTATAGAATAATTATTTCTTGTGAAAACTGTTATTTTGGGAGACATTAGTAAAAGTAACATTTATTTTGGAGATACTAAAGTCCCAATATGACTCGGTGTTCAGTGAGCCACTGCCCAGACTAAGGGTCGACAATCCAAATGAATTCTTTATGAACGAAACCCAAAATCTGGTCATCGCAAAAATCTCGGATATTATTCCAACTCCACAAGACTTTGAAGAGGCAATTAATGACATACCCATGCACTCTGCCCCAGGCCCAGACTCGTGGAACTCTGTGTTCATCAAGAACTGCAAGAAGCCCCTATCACGTGCCTTCAGCATTTTATGGAGAGGGAGCATGGGCACAGGGGTCATCCCACACACACTAAAAGCAACAGACATAGCCCCACTTCACAAAGGTGGCAGTTAAAGCAATTGCAAAGAACTACAGAACGATAGCACCAACATCCCATATCATAAAAATCTTTGAGAGGGTTCTAAGAAGCAAGATAGCCAACCACCTAGATACCCATCAGTTACACAACCCAGGGCAACACGGGTTTAGAGCAGGTCGCTCCTGCCTGTCCCAGCTACTGGACCACTATGACAAGGTCCTGGATGCTGTTGAGGATAAACAAAATACAGACGTAGTATACACAGACTTTGCAAAAGCTTTCGACAAGCGTGACCATGGTGTAATAGCACACAAAATGAGGGATAAAGGAATAACAGGAAAAGTTGGTAGATTGATCTACAACTTCCTGACAAATAGAACACAAAGAGTAATAGTAAACAGAGTAAAGTCCCAGGCAGCCATGGTAAAAAGCTTTGTTCCACAAGGCACTGTACTCGCTCCCATTCTCTTCATCATCCTCATTTCTGACATAGAGATGTAAGCCATAGCTCCGTGTCTTCCTTTGCGGATTACACCCGGATCACCATGGTAGTGACCTCCATCGAAGACACCGCGAGTCTCCAAGCGGACATCAACCAAATCTTCGAATGGGCCACTCAAAACAATATGAAGTTCAACGAGGAGAAATTTCAACTACTCAGATATGGAAAACTTGAAGAAATTAAAAATGTGTCAGGGTATACCACAAATTCTAACCATACAATAGAGCGGAAAAGTAATGTGAAGGACTTGGAAGTGATAATGTCAGAGGATCTCACCTTCAAAGGCCACAACAATGTATTTACCTCATCAGCTAGGAAAATGTTAGGATGGATAATGAGAACCCTCAAAACTAGGGACGCCAAACCCATGATAATTTTCTTCAAATCGCTTGTGCTCTCAAGGCTGGAATACTGCTGTACACTAACGGCCCCCTTCAAGGCTGGCGACATTGTAGACCTGGAGAGTGTACAAATAACTTTCACGGCACACACAAGTGTGATTAGGCACCTAAACTACTGGGAACGGTTGAAGGTCCTTAATTTATATTCCCTTGAACGCAGGCGAGAGAGATGCATGATAATATACATTTGGAAGGTCCTGGAGGGATTGGTACCAAACCTGCACACGAATATCACTCCCTATCAAAGCAAAAGACTCGGCAGAAGATGCAACATTCCCCCGATGAAAAGCAGGGGAGCCACGAGTACACAGAGATAACACGATAAGTGTCAGGGGCCCAAGACTCTTCAATTGCCTCCCAGCATACATAAGGGGGATTACCAATAGACCCCTGGTTGTCTTCAAGAAGGCACTGGACAGGCACCTAAAGTCAGTATCTGACCAACCGAACTGTGGTTCGTACGTCATCTTGCGTGCGGCCAGCAGTAACAGATGGTTGATCAGACCCTGATCCATCATGAGGCCTGGTCTCAGACCGAGACGCGGGGGCGTTGACCCCCGAAACCCTCTCCAGGTAAACTCCTCCTCTTCCTCGTTGCCACATTTAAATATCATGCCTCACACAAATATCACTACAGTACACTATGCCTTGCCATTTTCCCAACCACTGATGAAATTCTTTCTTTTTCGCCTTCCTTGACGCTCCAGCTGCCTAGTTTCCCATACCTACCTTATGATCCGCCTCATCTTTCACAGACTCACCTGCCAAGACTTCCACGTTCGAGCATCTAAGAACAACCACTTCCTCTGCTCTGCTGCCTGAGGATCAATCTTTCACAGCCTCCACACCTCTCTATACTCAAAACTTTCCTCTTCCGTGTGTTAACTGGCAAGCACTACACAAGTCTGGCCCAGGGCCGGGCTACGGGAGAAGAAAAACTCTGGAAACTCACCAAAGGTATATTGCACAACCTCCTCTATATTTAGGCTTCATTATGTTGTCAACTCGAGCCTCTGCCAACTCACAGCCACTCACTTATCTTAAACCCCATTTGTAAGCATTCAACCAAACAGTAACATCACGCTCCGTTAACATCACACCCTGGTAACATCACACCCTGGTAACATCACACCCTGGTAACATCACACCCTGGTAACATCACACCCTGGCAACATCACACCCTGGCAACATCACACCCTGGCAACATCACACCCTGGTAACATCACACTCTGGTAACATCACACTCTGGTAACATCACACCCTGGCAACATCACACCCTGGTAACATCACACCCTGGTAACATCACACCCTGGCAACATCACACCCTGGCAACATCACACCCTGGCAACATCACACCCTGGTAACATCACACTCTGGTAATATCACACCCTGGTAACATCACACCCTGGCAACATCACACCCTGGTAACATCACACTCTGGTAATATCACACCCTGGTAACATCACACCCTGGCAACATCACACCCTGGCAACATCACACCCTGGCAACATCACACCCTGGTAACATCACACCCTGGTAACATCACACCCTGGCAACATCACACCCTGGTAACATCACACCCTGGTAACATCACACTCTGGTAATATCACACCCTGGTAACATCACACCCTGGCAACATCACACCCTGGCAACATCACACCCTGGTAACATCACACCCTGGTAACATCACACTCTGGTAATATCACACCCTGGTAACATCACACCCTAGTAACATCACACCCTGGTAATATCGCACCCTCGTAACATCACATCCTAGTAACATCACACCCTGGTAACATCACACCCTGGTAACATGACACCCTGGTAACATGACACCCTAGTAACATGACACCCTAGTAACATGACACCCTAGTAACATGACACCCTGGTAACATTACACCCTGGTAACATGACACCCTGGTAACATGACACCCTGGTAACATGACACCCTGGTAACGTGACACATTGGTAACATCACACCCTGGTAACATCACACCCTGGTAACATCACACCCTGGTAACATCACACCCTGGTAACATGACACCCTGGTAACATCACATCCTGGTAACATCACATCCTGGTAACATCACACCCTGGTAACATCACACCCTGGTAACATCAGTCCGTCTTGCACAACAAAGCGCTCCAACTCCCACCTGCCCAAACTCGACTTAACTCTGGTTAAAACTGTTCACAGATTACTATAATTTACATTTCATACATTGACAAGGGCACCGGTCACGCTGTTTCCCGTTCCTTCCTTCATTGACAAGGGCACCGGTCACGCTGTTTCCCGTTCCTTCCTTCATTGACAAGGGCACCGGTCACGCTGTTTCCCGTTCCTTCCTTCATTGACAAGGGCACCGGTCACACTGTTTCCCGTTCCTTCCATCACATGACTTTTTCCAAGTTCAGATATGGAACAAGCAACACCTTACTGAAGTGTTCCTCACGTAAATGTCGACCGGCAACATCACACCCCGATAACATGATGTTACCAGGGTGTGGTCACGTGGATGTTGACCTGCAACACTCAGTACTGTGGTCACGTGGATGTTGACCTGTAACACTCAGTACTTTGGTTACGTGGATGTTGACGTGCAACACTCAGTACTGTGGTCACGTGGATGTTGACCTGTAACACTCAGTACTGTGGTCACGTGAATGTTGACCTGCAACACTCAGTACTGTGGTCACGTGGATGTTGACCTGCAACACTCAGTACTGTGGTCACGTGGATGTTGGCCTGCAACACTCAGTACTGTGGTCACGTGGATGTTGGCCTGCAACACTCAGTACTGTGGTCACGTGGATGCTGACTTGTAACACTCAGTACTGTGGTCACGTGGATGCTGACTTGTAACACTCAGTACTGTGGTCACGTGGATGTTGACCTGCAACACTCAGTACTGTGGTCACGTGGATGTTGACCTGCAACACTCAGTACTGTGGTCACGTGGATGTTGACCTGCAACACTCAGTACTGTGGTCACGTGGATGTTGACCTGCAACACTCGGTACAGTGATGCAGTTCTATTCCTGACTCAACCTTGCTCATCTGCTGCACCAGCACACCTCTGCTGCACCAGCACACCTCTGCTGCACCAGCACACCTTCGCTGCACCAGCACGCCTCTGCTGCACCAGCACACTTCTGCTGCACCAGAACACCTCTGCTGCACCATTACACATCTGCTGCACCAGCGCGCCTCTGTTGCATCACCACACCTCTGCTGCACCAGCACGCCTCTGCTGCACCAGCACACCTCTGCTGCACCAGAACACCTCTGCTGCACCAGTACACATCTGCTGCACCACCAAACCTCTGCTGCACCAGCACGCCTCTGCTGCACCAGAACACCTCTGCTGCACCAGTACACATCTGCTGCACCACCAAACCTCTGCTGCACCAGCACGCCTCTGCTGCGCCAGCACGCCTCTGCTGCACCAGTACACATCTGCTGCACCACCACACCTCTGCTGCACCACCACGCCTCTGCTGCACCAGCACGCCTCTGCTGCCCCAGAACACCTCTGCTACACCAGCACGCCTCTGCTGCCCCACCACACCTCTGCTGCACCAGCACGCCTCTGCTGCACCAGCACACCTCTGCTGCACCAGAACACCTCTGCTGCACCAGTACACATCTGCTGCACCAGCACGCCTCTGCTGCACCAGAACACCTCTGCTGCACCAGAACACCTCTGCTGCACCACCACACCTCTGCTGCACCACCACACCTCTGCTGCACCACCCCGCCTCTGCTGCACCACCACGCCTCTGCTGCACCAGCACGCCTCTGCTGCACCAGCACGCCTCTGCTGCACCAGAACACCTCTGCTGTACCAGCACGCCTCTGCTGCACCACCACACCTTTGCTGCACCAGTACACATCTGCTGCACCACCACACCACTGCTGCACCAGCACGCCTCTGCTGCACCAGCACGCCTCTGCTGCACCAGAACACCACTGCTGCACCAGCACGCCTCTGCTGCACCAGCACACCTCTGCTGCACCAGCACGCCTCTGCTGCACCAGCACGCCTCTGCTGCACCAGCATGCCTCTGCTGCACCAGCACACCTCTGTTGCAACAGCACACCTCTGCTGCACCAGCACACCACTGCTCCACCAACAGAGCACTGCAGCACCAGCACAACACTGATGCACCAGCACAGCACTGCTCCACCAGCACACCTCTGCTGCACCAGCACAGCAGTACTGCACCAGCACATCACTACTGCACCAGCACAGCGCTGCTGTACCAGCACACCACTGCTGTACCAGCACACCACTGCTGCACCAGCACCGCACTGCTGCACCAGCACAGCACTGCTGCACCAGCACAGCTGCACCAACAACACTGATGCACCAGCACAGCACTCCTGTACCAACACAACACTGATGCACCAGCACAGCACTGCTGCACCAGTACAGCACTGCTGCACCAGCACACCTCTGCTGCACCAACACAGCACTGCTGCACCAACACAGCACTGCTGCACCAGCACAGCACTGCTGCACCAGCACACCACTGCTACACCAACAACACTGATGCACCAGCACAGCACTCCTGTACCAACACAACACTGATGCACCAGCACAGCACTGCTGCACCAGTACAGCACTGCTGCACCAGCACACCTCTGCTGCACCAGCACAGCACTGCTGCACCAGCACAGCACTACTGCACCAGCACAGCACTGCTGCACCAGCACAGCACTGCTGCACCAGCACAGCACTGCTGCACCAGCACAGCATTGCTGCACCAGCACAGCACTGCTGCACCAGCACAGCACTGCTGCACCAGCACAGCATTGCTGCACCAGCACAGCACTGCTGCACCAGCACAGCACTGCTGCACCAGCACAGCACTGCTGCACCAGCACAGCACTGCTGCACCAGCACAGCACTGCTGCACCAGCACAGCACTGCTGCACCAGCACAGCATTGCTGCACCAGCACAGCACTGCTGCACCAGGACAGCACTGCTGCACCAACACATCATTGCTGCACCAGCACAGCACTGCTGCACCAGCACAGCACTGCTGCACCAGCACAGCACTGCTGCACCAGCACAGCATTGCTGCACCAGCACAGCATTGCTGCACCAGCACAGCACTGCTGCATGTAGCAACCATAATGGCATTTATTACCTTTGATGAGTTCTCAGTGTTCTTCTACTCTCTCGTCTTCCCTCAGTGTTCTTCTACTCTCTTGTCTTCCCTCAGTGTTCTTCTACTCTCTTGTCTTCCCTCAGTTCCCTCAGTGTTCTTCTACTCTCTTGTCTTCCCTCAGTGTTCTTCTACTCTCTCGTCTTCCCTCAGTGTTCTTCTACTCTCTTGTCTTCCCTCAGTGTTCTTCTACTCTCTTGTCTTCCCTCAGTTCCCTCAGTGTTCTTCTACTCTCTTGTCTTCCCTCAGTGTTCTTCTACTCTCTTGTCTTCCCTCAGTTCCCTCAGTGTTCTTCTACTCTCTTGTCTTCCCTCAGTGTTCTTCTGCTCTCTTGTCTTCCCTCAGTGTTCTTCTACTCTCTTGTCTTCCCTCAGTTCCCTCAGTGTTCTTCTACTTTCTTGTCTTCCCTCAGTGTTCTTCTACTCTCTCGTCTTCCCTCAGTGTTCTTCTACTCTCTTGTCTTCCCTCAGTTCCCTCAGTGTTCTTCTACTCTCTTGTCTTCCCTCAGTGTTCTTCTACTCTCTCGTCTTCCCTCAGTGTTCTTCTCCTCTCTTGTCTTCCCTCAGTTCCCTCAGTGTTCTTCTACTCTCTCGTCTTCCCTCAGTGTTCTTCTACTCTCTTGTCTTCTCTCAGTGTTCTTCTACTCTCTCGTCTTCCCTCAGTGTTCTTCTACTCTCTTGTCTTCTCTCAGTGTTCTTCTACTCTCTTGTCTTCCCTCAGTGTTCTTCTACTCTCTTGTCTTCCCTCAGTGTTCTTCTACTCTCTTGTCTTCCCTCAGTGTTCTTCTACTCTCTCGTCTTCCCTCAGTGTTCTTCTACTCTCTTGTCTTCCCTCAGTGTTCTTCTACTCTCTTGTCTTCCCTCAGTTCCCTCAGTGTTCTTCTACTCTCTTGTCTTCCCTCAGTGTTCTTCTACTCTCTCGTCTTCCCTCAGTGTTCTTCTCCTCTCTTGTCTTCCCTCAGTTCCCTCAGTGTTCTTCTACTCTCTCGTCTTCCCTCAGTGTTCTTCTACTCTCTTGTCTTCTCTCAGTGTTCTTCTACTCTCTCGTCTTCCCTCAGTGTTCTTCTACTCTCTTGTCTTCTCTCAGTGTTCTTCTACTCTCTTGTCTTCCCTCAGTGTTCTTCTACTCTCTTGTCTTCCCTCAGTGTTCTTCTACTCTCTTGTCTTCCCTCAGTGTTCTTCTACTCTCTCGTCTTCCCTCAGTGTTCTTCTACTCTCTTGTCTTCCCTCAGTGTTCTTCTACTCTCTTGTCTTCCCTCAGTTCCCTCAGTGTTCTTCTACTCTCTTGTCTTCCCTCAGTGTTCTTCTACTCTCTTGTCTTCCCTCAGTGTTCTTCTACTCTCTTTTCTTCTCTCAGTGTTCTTCTGCTCTCTTGTCTTCCCTCAGTGTTCTTCTGCTCTCTTGTCTTCCCTCAGTGTTCTTCTACTCTCTTGTCTTCCCTCAGTGTTCTTCTACTCTCTTGTCTTCCCTCAGTGTTCTTCTACTCTCTTTTCTTCTCTCAGTGTTCTTCTGCTCTCTTGTCTTCCCTCAGTGTTCTTCTACTCTCTTGTCTTCCCTCAGTATTCTTCTACTCTCTTGTCTTCCCTCAGTGTTCTTCTACTCTCTTTTCTTCTCGCAGTGTTCTTCTGCTCTCTTTTCTTCTCTCAGTGTTCTTCTACTCTCTTGTCTTCCTTCAGTGTTCTTCTACTCTCTTTTCTTCTCTCAGTGTTCTTCTGCTCTCTTTTCTTCTCTCAGTGTTCTTCTACTCTCTTGTCTTCCCTCAGTGTTCTTCTACTCTCTTTTCTTCTCTCAGTGTTCTTCTGCTCTCTTGTCTTCCCTCAGTGTTCTTCTACTCTCTTGTCTTCCCTCAGTGTTCTTCTGCTCTCTTTTCTTCTCTCAGTGTTCTTCTACTCTCTTGTCTTCCCTCAGTGTTCTTCTACTCTCTTTTCTTCTCTCAGTGTTCTTCTGCTCTCTTGTCTTCCCTCAGTGTTCTTCTACTCTCTTGTCTTTCCTCAGTGTTCTTCTGCTCTCTTTTCTTCTCTCAGTGTTCTTCTACTCTCTTGTCTTCCCTCAGTGTTCTTCTGCTCTCTTTTCTTCTCTCAGTGTTCTTCTACTCTCTTGTCTTCCCTCAGTGTTCTTCTACTCTCTTGTCTTCCCTCAGTTCCCTCAGTGTTCTTCTACTCTCTTGTCTTCCCTCAGTGTTCTTCTACTCTCTTGTCTTCCCTCAGTTCCCTCAGTGTTCTTCTACTCTCTTGTCTTCCCTCAGTGTTCTTCTGCTCTCTTGTCTTCCCTCAGTGTTCTTCTACTCTCTTGTCTTCCCTCAGTTCCCTCAGTGTTCTTCTACTTTCTTGTCTTCCCTCAGTGTTCTTCTACTCTCTCGTCTTCCCTCAGTGTTCTTCTACTCTCTTGTCTTCCCTCAGTTCCCTCAGTGTTCTTCTACTCTCTTGTCTTCCCTCAGTGTTCTTCTACTCTCTCGTCTTCCCTCAGTGTTCTTCTCCTCTCTTGTCTTCCCTCAGTTCCCTCAGTGTTCTTCTACTCTCTCGTCTTCCCTCAGCGTTCTTCTACTCTCTTGTCTTCCCTCAGTGTTCTTCTACTCTCTTTTCTTCTCGCAGTGTTCTTCTACTCTCTTGTCTTCCCTCAGTGTTCTTCTACTCTCTTTTCTTCTCGCAGTGTTCTTCTGCTCTCTTGTCTTCCCTCAGTGTTCTTCTGCTCTCTTGTCTTCCCTCAGTGTTCTTCTACTCTCTTTTCTTCTCTCACTGTTCTTCTACTCTCTTGTCTTCCCTCAGTGTTCTTCTACTCTCTTTTCTTCTCTCAGTGTTCTTCTGCTCTCTTTTCTTCTCTCAGTGTTCTTCTGCTCTCTTTTCTTATCTCAGTGTTCTACTCTCTTTTCTTATCTCAGTGTTCTACTCTCTTTTCTTCTCTCAGTGTTCTTCTACTCTATTTTCTTCTCTCAGTGTTCTTCTACTCTCTTGTCTTCCCTCAGTGTTCTTCTACTCTCTTTTCTTCTCTCAGTGTTCTACTCTCTTTTCTTCTCTCAGTGTTCTTCTACTCTCTTTTCTTCTCTCAGTGTTCTTCTACTCTCTTTTCTTCTCTCAGTGTTCTTCTACTCTATTTTCTTCTCTCAGTGTTCTTCTACTCTCTTTTCTTCTCTCAGTGTTCTTCTACTCTCTTTTCTTCTCTCAGTGTTCTTCTACTCTCTTTTCTTCTCTCAGTGTTCTTCTACTCTCTTTTCTTCTATCAGTGTTCTTCTACTCTCTTTTCTTCTCTCAGTGTTCTTCTACTCTCTTTTCTTCTCTCAGTGTTCTTCTACTCTCTTTTCTTCTCTCAGTGTTCTTCTACTCTCTTTTCTTCTCTCAGTGTTCTTCTACTCTCTTTTCTTCTCTCATTGTTCTTCTACTCTCTTTTCTTCCCTCAGTGTTCTTCTAATCTCTTTTCTTCTTTCAGTGTTCTTCTACTCTCCTGTCTTCCTTCAGTGTTCTTCTGCTCTCTTTTGTTCTCTCAGTGTTCTTCTGCTCTCTTTTCTTCTCTCAGTGTTCTTCTACTCTCTTTTCTTCTCTCAGTGTTCTTCTGCTCTCTTTTGTTCTCTCAGTATTCTTCTACTCTCTTTTCTTCCCTCAGTGTTCTACTCTCATTTCCTTCATAAGGAAAATTACTAACACTCATCTGGCAGTGTTCAAAGGAGAGCTGAACAAGTTCCTCAGATCAGTTCATGACCAGCCAGGCTGTGGTTCGTACAATGGGCTGCGTGCGGCCAGCTGTAACAGCGTGGTTGATCAGGCCCTGATCCACCTGGAGGCCTGGTGTGAGACCGGCCCGCGGGGGCATTGACTCCCTCGTGTGTACACTCGCGTGTTTACATTCCCTCATGAGCATGTACACTCGTGTACATCCCTCGTGTGTTCACTCCCATGTGTGTATATTCCCTTGTGTTTTCACTCCGTGTGTACACTCCCTCGTATGTACACTTCCTCATGAGCATGTACACTCGTGTACACTCGTGTGTACACTCCATTGTGTGTACACTCCCACGTGTGTATACTCCCACGTGTGTACATTCCCACGTGTGCACACTCCCTCGTGTATACACTTCCTCGTGTGTACACTTCTACGTGTGTACACTCGTGAAAGAGAGAGGGGGAGAGGGAGAGAGAGGGAGAGAGAGAGAGGGAGAGAGAGGGAGAGAGAGGGAGAGAGAGGGAGAGAGAGGGAGAGAGAGAGAGAGAGAGAGAGAGAGAGAGAGAGAGAGAGAGAGAGAGAGAGAGAGAGAGAGAGAGAGAGAGAGAGAGAGAGAGATTACCTTCATGGTAGATCTCTAAGTGTAGTTCTCAATGGAACGGAATCAGCAAGACATCCTATTGGGGCAAGTGTTCCACAAGGAAGCGTGCTTGGACCATTGTTATGGAATGTCTACTTCAACGACCTTCTTCATCTCATCCCAGAATCACATGCATATGCAGACGACTGTACACTGACATTCACTTATCCAAGAGAAGAAATGCCAGCTGCTCTAAGCTACATCTATCACCAGCTGAGAGCTATATCAGCTTGGGGAAATAGATGGCAAGTAACATTTGCACCTGAGAAAACGCAAATGATCGTCTCTAGGCACCATGATGGTAATGCTGGTGTAGTAGTAAGAATGAATGGGAGGGTGTTGGCACCTGGAGAAGAAGTTGATATCCTTGGGGTGAAATTTGACTCCAAACTAACCATGGAGAAACATGTTGTAAATCTTGCAAACAAGGCAGCCAGGAAGCTTACAGCACTTCGCCGTATCTCGCATCTACTTGACAGTAGGGGTTGTAAGATTCTGTACGAGGCACAAGTACGCTCACACCTTGAGTATGCTCCACTTTCTTGGTTTGCCTGCACCCCCCCCCTCTCATCTGCGACTGCTTGACAGCTTGACAGAGTAGAGAACAGAGCAAGACGTCTCATCTCTCGCCTGGACCCATCCTGGATAGATCTGTCATTTCAGCAGAGCCTTCAACACAGGAGGGATGTGGGTGGCCTTACTGTTATGTACAAGGCCAATATTGTCAAAGTACCACACTTGGCTCCACTTCGAGGACAGCGTGAAACAAGCTTTTATGCCACAAGACGGGCAGAAAGCAGCAACTTCACTCTGGCTGTACCCTTCTCCAGAACATCACTCCATCTGAGATCATATATACCCAGGATGACTCGAGTATGGAACACATTCGTAGAGCATAATGATGTCAACGACATAAAATCAGTTGATCAAATGAAAATGCTGGCCCACAGATGGCTCCAACTTCATCCTGTTCCCTACTTGTATGTCTCATAACAATAAAAATGCTTTCAAATGAGCTGATGTAGGTAACAGCTCCTAGCTTGTCAATAAAGTAAGGAATCCTTAACCTGTAAATAGCTTGTCAATAAAGCTAGGGATCCTTAACCTTGTCAAACCCTGTGTAAAAAAAAAAAAAAAAAAAAAACAAGAGAGGCTGCAAGAACTGTGTCAAAACTGTCAGTGGTGACAATAAGGTAGGAGGTGGTGCATCTTCTTAAATCGCTTGACCAAGAAAAGGCTGTTGGCCCAGACAAGTTGAGCCCAAGATTGCTGAGAAGATGTGCAGACCAGTTAGCAACACCTCTAACTTGCATCTTTCAGCACTGCCTAGTACAGTGTAAATGGCCTCCTCTGTATAAAGAGGCAAAGGTAGTCCCTGTTCACAAAAAGAAGAGCAGAGCAGAAATCAGCAACTACAGACCAGTGTCACTCCTGTCAATCACTGGTAAGATCCTTGAGATAATAATCTCAAGACAAGTGACAGTTTTTTGACTACCACTCATTACTTTGTGATCGTCAATATGGCTTCAGGAAAGGTTACTCTACTGCTGATCTGTTGTTAAACCTCTCCACTAAATGGCACCAGTCACTGGATGAATCCAAAGTCAGCTGTGGGGTAGCACTGGACATAGCTGGTGTTTTCGACCGAGTGTGGCACCAGGGCCTCTTGGCAAATCTGAAAGTACTGGGAATTGCAGGCTCTATGCTATGTCTCCTCAGTGATTGCCTTCGTGGTAGATCTCTAAGGGTAGTTCTCAATGGAATAGAATCAGCAAAACATCCTATTGGGTCAAGTGTTCCAAAAGGAAGTGTGCTGGGTCCATTGTTTTGGAATGTCTACTTCAACGACCTTCTTCATCTCATCCCAGAATCACATGCATATGCAGACGACTGTACACTGACATTCACTTATCCAAGAGAAGAAATGCCAGCTACTCTAAGCTACATCAATCACCAGCTGAGAGCTATATCAGCTTGGGGAAACCGATGGCAGGTAACACTTGCACCTGAGAAAACACAAATGATGGTCTCTAGGCACCATGATGGTAATGCCTGAGCAGTAGTAAGTATGAATGGAGAGTATTGGTACCTGGGGAAGAAGTTGATATCCTTGGGGTGCAATCTGACTCCAAACTGACCATGAAGAACCACTTTGTAAATCTTGCAAACAAGGCAGCCAGGAAGCTTACAGCACTTCAACGTATCGCGCATCTGCTTGACAGTAGGGGTTGCAAGATTCTGTATGAGGCACAAGTACTCTCACACCTTGAGTATGCTCCACTTTCTTGGTTTGCCTGCCCCTCCCCCCTCTCATCTGCGACTGCTTGACAGAGTAGAGAACAGAGTAATACGTCTCATCTTTCGCCTGGACCCATCCTGGATAGATCTGTCATTTCAGCAGAGCCTTCAACACAGGAGGGATGTGGGTGGCCTTACTGTTATGTACAAGGCCAATATTGTCAAATTATCACACTTGGCTCCACTTCGAGGACAGCGTGAAACAAGCTTTTATGCCACAAGACGGGCAGAAAGCAGCAACTTCACTCTGGCTGTACCCTTCTCCAGAACATCACTCCATCTGAGATCATATATACCCAGGATGACTCGAGTATGGAACACATTCGTACAGCATAATGATGTCAACGAGATAAAGTCAGTTGATCAAATGAAAATGCTGGCCCACAGATGGCTCCAACTTCATCCTGTTCCGTACTTGCATGTCTCATAACAATAAAAATGCTTTCAAATGAGCTGATGTAGGTAACAGCTCTTAGCTTGCCAATAAAGTTAGGAATCCTTAACCTGTAATATAGCTGTCAATAAAGCTAGGGATCCTTAACCTTGTCAAACCCTGTGTAAAAAGAGAGAGAGAGAGAGAGAGAGAGAGAGAGAGCGAGAGAGAGAGAGAGAGAGAGAGCGAGAGAGAGAGAGAGAGAGAGAGAGAGAGAGAGAGCGAGAGAGAGAGAGCGAGAGCGAGAGAGCGAGAGAGCGAGAGAGCGAGAGAGAGAGGAGAGGAGAGAGCAAGAGAGAGGAGAGGAGAGGAGAGAGCGAGAGAGAGGAGAGGAGAGAGCGAGCGAGTGAGAGAGAGAGAGAGAGAGAGAGAGAGCGAGCGAGAGAGAGAGAGAGCGAGAGAGCGAGAGCGAGGAGAGCAGGAGGAGAGAGAGCGAGAGCAGAGAGAGAGAGAGGGAGAGAG
>NC_091299.1:42343360-42355860 GCF_038502225.1 Cherax quadricarinatus | reverse complement strand
GATGTGCAGGTGAGGTGCAGGTGAGGTGTAGATGATGTGCAGGTGAGGTGCAGGTGAGGTGTAGATGATGTGCAGGTGAGGTGTAGATGATGTGCAGGTGAGGTGCAGGTGAGGTGTAGATGATGTGCAGGTGAGGTGTAGATGTGCAGGTGAGGTGCAGGTGAGGTGTAGATGATGTGCAGGTGAGGTGCAGGTGAGGTGTAGATGATGTGCAGGTGAGGTGCAGGTGAGGTGTAGATGATGTGCAGGTGAGGTGTAGATGATGTGCAGGTGAGGTGCAGGTGAGGTGTAGATGATGTGCAGGTGAGGTGCAGGTGAGGTGTAGATGTGCAGGTGAGGTGCAGGTGAGGTGTAGATGATGTGCAGGTGAGGTGCAGGTGAGGTGTAGATGATGTGCAGGTGAGGTGCAGGTGAGGTGTAGATGATGTGCAGGTGAGGTGCAGGTGAGGTGTAGATGATGTACAGGTGAGGTGCAGGTGAGGTGTAGATGTGCAGGTGAGGTGCAGGTGAGGTGTAGATGATGTGCAGGTGAGGTGCAGGTGAGGTGTAGATGTGCAGGTGAGGTGCAGGTGAGGTGTAGATGATGTGCAGGTGAGGTGCAGGTGAGGTGTAGATGTGCAGGTGAGGTGCAGGTGAGGTGTAGATGATGTGCAGGTGAGGTGTAGATGATGTGCAGGTGAGGTGCAGGTGAGGTGTAGATGATGTGCAGGTGAGGTGCAGGTGAGGTGTAGATGATGTACAGGTGAGGTGCAGGTGAGGTGTAGATGTGCAGGTGAGGTGCAGGTGAGGTGTAGATGTGCAGGTGAGGTGCAGGTGAGGTGTAGGTGATGTGCAGGTGAGGTGCAGGTGAGGTGTAGATGATGTGCAGGTGAGGTGCAGGTGAGGTGTAGATGATGTGCAGGTGAGGTGCAGGTGAGGTGTAGATGTGCAGGTGAGGTGCAGGTGAGGTGTAGATGATGTGCAGGTGAGGTGCAGGTGAGGTGTAGATGATGTGCAGGTGAGGTGCAGGTGAGGTGTAGATGTGCAGGTGAGGTGCAGGTGAGGTGTAGGTGATGTGCAGGTGAGGTGCAGGTGAGGTGTAGATGATGTGCAGGTGAGGTGCAGGTGAGGTGTAGATGATGTGCAGGTGAGGTGCAGGTGAGGTGTAGATGTGCAGGTGAGGTGCAGGTGAGGTGTAGATGAGGAAGGTGAAGTGTAGGCGAGGTGCATGTTAGTTGCAGGTAAGGTGAACGTAACGTGGAGGTAAGGTGCAGGTGAAGTGCAGGTTGAGATGCAGGTTGAGGTGCAGGCGAGGTGCAGGCGGGGTGCAGGTAAGGTGCAGGTAAGGTGCAGGGGAGGTGCAGGGGAGGTGCAGGGGAGGTGCAGGTGAGGTGCAAATGAGAGGCAGACTGAGGTGCAGGCGGGGTCCAAGTGAAGTGCAGGTGAAGTGCAAGAAATGTGCAGGTAAGGTGCAGGTAATATGAAGGTGAGGTACAGGTGAGGTACGGGTGAGGTGCAGGTAAGGTGCAGGTAAGGTGCAGGTAAGGTGCAGGTGAGGTGCAGGTGAGGTACAGGTGAGGAGTGCATGAGGTGCAGGTGAGGTGCAGGTAAGGTGCATGTAACGTGCATGTGAGGTCCAGGTGAGGTGCATGTGATGTCCAGGTGAGGTGCAGGTGAGGTGCATGTGAGGTGGAGGTGAAGTGAGGTGAGGTGAGGTACAGGTGAGGTTTAGGTGAGGTGAGGTACAGGTGAGGTACAGGTGAGGTTTAGGTGAGGTACAGGTGAGGTACAGGTGAGGTGCATGTGAGGTGGAAGTGAGGCGACGTACATGTGAGGTGGAGGTGAAGTGAGGTGAGGTTTAGGTGAGGTACAGGTGAGATGCAGGTGAGGCGCCGGTGAGGTGATGAGATGCAGGTGAGGTGCAGGTGAGGGGCAGGTGAGGTGACATACATGTGAGATGGAGGTGAAGTGGGGTGGAGGTGAGGTACAGGTGAGGCGCCAGTGAGGTGATGAGGTGCAGGTGAGGTGGAGGTGAGGTGCAGGCGAGGTAGTGTGGAAGGTGGAGATAACAGAATAACAATAACAACCCGCTACTTGTGAAGCAACACTACGACACTTGTGAAGCAACACTACGACACTTGTGAAGCAACACTACGACACTTGTGAAGCAACACTACGACACTTGTGAAGCAACACTACGACACTTGTGAAGCAACATTACGACACTTGTGAAGCAACACTACACTACTTGTGAAGCAACACTACGACACTTGTGAAGCAACACTACGACACTTGTGAAGCAACACTACGACACTTGTGAAGCAACACTACGACACTTGTGAAGCAACACTACACTACTTGTGAAGCAACACTACACTACTTGTGAAGCAACACTACGACACTTGTGAAGCAACACTACGACACTTGTGAAGCAACACTACGACACTTGTGAAGCAACACTACGACACTTGTGAAGCAACACTACGACACTTGTGAAGCAACACTACACTACTTGTGAAGCAACACTACGACACTTGTGAAGCAACACTACGACACTTGTGAAGCAACACTACACTACTTGTGAAGCAACACTACGCTACTTGTGAAGCAAAACTACGACACTTGTGAAGCAACACTACACTACTTGTGAAGCAACACTACGACACTTGTGAAGCAACACTTCGCTACTTGTGAAGCAACACTACACTACTTGTGAAGCAACACTACGCTACTTGTGAAGCAACACTACGACACTTGTGAAGCAACACTTCGCTACTTGTGAAGCAACACTACACTACTTGTGAAGCAACACTACGCTACTTGTGAAGCAACACTACGACACTTGTGAATCAACACTACACTACTTCTGAAGCAACACTACGCTACTTGTGAAGCAACACTACGACACTTGTGAAGCAACACTACGCTACTTGTGAAGCAACACTACGCTACTTGTGAAGCAACACTACACTACTTGTGAAGCAACACTACGCTACTTGTGAAGCAACACTACGCTACTTGTGAAGCAACACTACACTACTTGTGAAGCAACACTACGCTACTTGTGAAGCAACACTACGCTACTTGTGAAGCAACACTACGCTACTTGTGAAGCAACACTACACTACTTCTGAAGCAACACTACGCTACTTGTGAAGCAACACTACGACACTTGTGAAGCAACACTACGACACTTGTGAAGCAACACTACGCTACTTGTGAAGCAACACTACGCTACTTGTGAAGCAACACTACGACACTTGTGAAGCAACACTACGACACTTGTGAAGCAACACTACACTACTTGTGAAGCAACACTACGCTACTTGTGAAGCAACACTACGCTACTTGTGAAGCAACACTACACTACATGTGAAGCAACACTACGCTACTTGTGAAGCAACACTACGCTACTTGTGAAGCAACACTACACTACTTGTGAAGCAACACTACGCTACTTGTGAAGCAACACTACGCTACTTGTGAAGCAACACTACACTACTTGTGAAGCAACACTACGCTACTTGTGAAGCAACACTACACTACTTGTGAAGCAACACTACTTGTGAAGCAACACTACGCTACTTGTGAAGCAACACTACGCTACTTGTGAAGCAACACTACACTACTTGTGAAGCAACACTACGCTACTTGTGAAGCAACACTACACTACTTGTGAAGCAACACTACACTACTTGTGAAGCAACACTACGCTACTTGTGAAGCAACACTACGCTACTTGTGAAGCAACACTACACTACTTGTGAAGCAACACTACGCTACTTGTGAAGCAACACTTCGCTACTTGTGAAGCAACACTTCGCTACTTGTGAAGCAACACTTCGCTACTTGTGAAGCAACACTACGCTACTTGTGAAGCAACACTACGACACTTGTGAAGCAACACTACGACACTTGTGAAGCAACACTACGACACTTGTGAAGCAACACTACACTACTTGTGAAGCAACACTACACTACTTGTGAAGCAACACTACGCTACTTGTGAAGCAACACTACGCTACTTGTGAAGCAACACTACACTACTTGTGAAGCAACACTACGCTACTTGTGAAGCACCACTACGCTACTTGTGAAGCAACACTACACTATTTGTGAAGCAACACTACGCTACTTGTGAAGCAACACTACACTACTTGTGAAGCAACACTACGCTACTTGTGAAGCAACACTACGCTACTTGTGAAGCAACACTACACTACTTGTGAAGCAACACTACACTACTTGTGAAGCAACACTACACTACTTGTGAAGCAACACTACACTACTTGTGAAGCAACACTACACTACTTGTGAAGCAACACTACACTACTTGTGAAGCAACACTACGCTACTTGTGAAGCAACACTTCGCTACTTGTGAAGCAACACTTCGCTACTTGTGAAGCAACACTTCGCTACTTGTGAAGCAACACTACACTACTTGTGAAGCAACACTACGACACTTGTGAAGCAACACTACACTACTTGTGAAGCAACACTACACTACTTGTGAAGCAACACTACACTACTTGTGAAGCAACACTACGCTACTTGTGAAGCAACACTACGCTACTTGTGAAGCAACACTACGCTACTTGTGAAGCAACACTACGCTACTTGTGAAGCAACACTTCGCTACTTGTGAAGCAACACTTCGCTACTTGTGAAGCAACACTACGCTACTTGTGAAGCAACACTTCGCTACTTGTGAAGCAACACTTCGCTACTTGTGAAGCAACACTACGCTACTTGTGAAGCAACACTACGACACTTGTGAAGCAACACTACACTACTTGTGAAGCAACACTTCGCTACTTGTGAAGCAACACTTCGCTACTTGTGAAGCAACACTTCGCTACTTGTGAAGCAACACTACGCTACTTGTGAAGCAACACTTCGCTACTTGTGAAGCAACACTACGCTACTTGTGAAGCAACACTTCGCTACTTGTGAAGCAACACTACACTACTTGTGAAGCAACACTTCGCTACTTGTGAAGCAACACTACGACACTTGTGAAGCAACACTACGCTACTTGTGAAGCAACACTTCGCTACTTGTGAAGCAACACTTCGCTACTTGTGAAGCAACACTACACTACTTGTGAAGCAACACTTCGCTACTTGTGAAGCAACACTACACTACTTGTGAAGCAACACTACGCTACTTGTGAAGCAACACTACGACACTTGTAAAGCAACACTACGCTACTTGTGAAGCAACACTACGACACTTGTAAAGCAACACTACACTACTTGTGAAGCAACACTTCGCTACTTGTGAAGCAACACTACACTACTTGTGAAGCAACACTTCGCTACTTGTGAAGCAACACTACGACACTTGTAAAGCAACACTACGCTACTTGTGAAGCAACACTACGACACTTGTGAAGCAACACTACGCTACTTGTGAAGCAACACTACGCTACTTGTGAAGCAACACTACGCTACTTGTGAAGCAACACTACGCTACTTGTGAAGCAACACTACGCTACTTGTGAAGCAACACTACGCTACGTGTGAAGCAACACTTCGCTACTTGTGAAGCAACACTACGACACTTGTAAAGCAACACTACGCTACTTGTGAAGCAACACTACGACACTTGTGAAGCAACACTACGCTACTTGTGAAGCAACACTACGCTACTTGTGAAGCAACACTACGCTACGTGTGAAGCAACACTACGCTACTTGTGAAGCAACACTACGCTACGTGTGAAGCAACACTACGCTACTTGTGAAGCAACACTACACTACATGTGAAGCAACACTACACTACATGTGAAGCAACACATCAGAAGGAACGGTTGAAGGAAAAGTGACGGAATCAGGAAGACGGGACAGAAGAAGGAATGGGACAAGTAATGAGGATGGACAGTAGAAAGGAGGGAGGAGGAGGGACAGTAGAAGGGAGGAGGGACAAAGAAGGGAGGAGGGACAGTAGTAGGAAGGAGGGAAAGTAGAAGGGAGAAGGGACAGTAGAAAGAAGGGACAGTAGAAGGGAGAAGGGACAGTAGAATAGAGGAGGGACAGTAGAATAGAGGAGGGACAGTAGAAGAGAGGAGGGACAGTAGAAGAGAGGAGGGAGCAAGGACAGTAGAAGGGAGGAGGGAGAAGGGACAGTAGAAAGGACGAGGGAGAAGGGACAGTAGAAAGGACGAGGGAGAAGGGACAGCAGAAGGGGGGAGGGAGAGTGTGTACATGAACCAAGGTAGGGAGCATAACACCAGGGAGGAAAAAAGCAGAACAATTTACCTCCCCTCCCCCCCCCCCCAAAAAAAAATGAGAAAAGGTAACTGTGGGTGAAGAAGGGAGCAGAAAATGTGACCAGAGCGAAGGAAGGAACAAAGGAATGAATAGAGGGAGGGAATAAAGGAACGAGGGAGAGGGGACAAAAGGTGAAGTGGGAGGGAGCAAAGGTACACCAGTCTTGTGTACAACTACCTACGTTTGTAGACCTACACACACACACACACACACACACACACACACACACACACACACACACCCACACCCACACACACCCACAACACACACACCACACATACACACACCACACACACACACACCACACACACACCACACACACACACCACACACACACACACACACACACCACACACACAAACACACACACACACACAAACACACACACACACAAACACACAAAAACAACTCACACACACAAACACACACACACACACAAACAATACACACACACACGCACAAACCCCACACACACACACACACACACACACACACACACACACACAACACATACACACACACACACAGGATGAGCCAGTGGTTCGCCCAAAGGTGCAGGGATGCCAAAACCAAGTGTGATAAGGAATGGAAAAGTATAGAAGGCAAAGGACCCAGGAGAATAAGGAGAGCAGTCGTAGAGCCAGAAATGAATATGCAAAGATAAGAAGGCTGAGGAATGAAGGAGGGGATGTCACAAAAAAATGACCGCTGAGTATGTGAGGAGCTCAACATGAGATTCAAAGAAGTGTTCACAGAGGAGACAGAAGGGTCTCCAGAAAGGCGGAGAGGTGGGGTACACCATCAAGTGTTGGAAACAATACATGCAACCGAGGAAGAAGTGAAGAGGCTGCTAAGCGAGCTAGATACCTCAGAGGCGATGGGACCGGATAACATCTCTCCATGGGTCTTCAGAGAAGAAGCAGAGGAGCTTTGTTTACCACTAACAACTATCTTCGACACATCAAAACAGGGAGACTACCTGAGGTATGGAAGACAGCAAATGTAGTCCCAATTTTTTAAAAAGAGACAGACAGACATGAAACAATGAACTACAGACCAGTGTCACTGACGTGTATAGTATGCAAGGTCATGGAGAAAATTATCAGGAAAAGAGTGGTGGAACACCTAGAAAGGAATGTGCTTATCAATGACAGTCAGCACGGTTTCAGGGACGGGAAATCCTGCATCACAAACCTACTGGAGTTCTATGACAGGGTGACGGCAGTAAGACAAGAGCGGGGTGGGTATATTGCATTTTCTTGGACTGTAAGAAGGCGTTTGACACAGTTCCACAGAAGAGATTAGTGTGGAAGCTGGAGGATCAGGCAGGGATAACAGGGAAGGCACTACAATGGATCAGGGAATACCTGCCAGGTAGACAACAGCGAGTCATGGTACGTGGCGAGGTGTCAGAGTGGACGCCTGTAACGAGCGGGGTGCCACAGGGATCAGTCCTAGGACCGGTGCTATTTCTGGTATTTGTGAATGACATGACGGAAGGAATAAAGTCCGAAGTGTCCCTGTTTGCGGATGATGTGAAGTTGATGAGAAGAATTCAATCGGACGAGGACCAGGCAGAACTACAGAGGGATCGAGACAGGCTGCAGACCTGGTCCAACAACTGGCTCTTGGAGTTCAACCCCACCAAGTGCAAAGTCATGAAGATTGGGGAAAGGCAAAGAAGACCACAGACGGAGTACAATCTAGGGGGCCAGAGCCTACAAACCTAACTCAAGGAAAAGGATCTTGGGGTGAGTATAACACCAGGAACATCTCCTGAGGTGCACATCAACCAAGTAACTGCTGCAGCATACGGACGCCTGGCGAACCTAAGAACAGTATTCCGACATCTAAATAAGGAGCCATTCAGGACCCTGTACACTGTGTACGTTAGGCCCATACTGGAATATGCAGCGCCAGTTGGAACCCTCACTTAGTCAAGCATGAAAAGAAACTAGAGAAAGCGCGAAGGTTTGCAACAAGCCTAGTCCCGGAGCTAAGGGGTATGTTCTACGAGGAGAGGTTAAGGGAAATCGACTTGACACTGGAAGACAGGAGAGAGGGGGATATGATAACGATATATAAAATACTGAGAGGAATCGACAAGTTGGACAGAGACAGGATGTTCCAGAGATAGAACACAACAGCAAGGGGTCACAGTTGGAAGTTGAAGGCTCAAATGAATCACAGGGATGTTAGGAAGTATTTCTTCAGTCACAGACTTTTCATGAAGTGGAATAGTCTGGGAAGTGATGTACTGGAGGCAGGATCCATACATAGGTTTAAGAAGAGGTATGATAAAGCTCATGGAGCGGGAAGAGTTACCGAGTAGCGGCCAATGAAGAGGCGGGGCCAGGAGCTTTGAATCGACCCCTGCAACCACAACTAGGTAAGTAAACACTCACAGTAAATCCAAGTAATAACGCTGAAGAGGGAGGGAGGGAGGGGGGATGGAGGGAGGAGGGGTGGGAGGGGGAGGGGGAGGGGGAGGGAAGGAGAGTGTACAGAAGACAATCAAGTTTGTGAGGAATTAAACAGAACATTTAAGGACGTATTAGCGAGCAACAGCGAGCGAGACTGCAGGGTTGTAACAGTTAATTACCATATATGAGACAGGGTTGTAAGAGCTAATCACCATATATGGGACAAGGGTGTAAGAGCTAATCACCATATATGGGACAAGGGTATAAGAGCTAATCACCATATATGGGACAAGGGTGTAAGAGCTAATCACCATATATGGGACAAGGGTATAAGAGCTAATCACCATATATGGGACAAGGGTGTAAGAGCTAATCACCATATATGGGACAAGGGTGTAAGAGCTAATCACCATATATGGGACAAGGGTGTAAGAGCTAATCACCATATATGGGACAAGGGTGTAAGAGCTAATCACCATATATGGGACAAGGGTATAAGAGCTAATCACCATATATGGGACAAGGGTGTAAGAGCTAATCACCATATATGGGACAAGGGTATAAGAGCTAATCACAATATATGGGACAAGGGTGTAAGAGCTAATCACCATATATGGGACAAGGGTATAAGAGCTAATCACCATATATGGGACAAGGGTGTAAGAGCTAATCACCATATATGGGACAAGGGTATAAGAGCTAATCACCATATATGGGACAAGGGTGTAAGAGCTAATCACCATATATGGGACAAGGGTATAAGAGCTAATCACCATATATGGGACAAGGGTGTAAGAGCTAATCACCATATATGGGACAAGGGTATAAGAGCTAATCACCATATATGGGACAAGGGTGTAAGAGCTAATCACCATATATGGGACAAGGGTATAAGAGCTAATCACCATATATGGGACAAGGGTGTAAGAGCTAATCACCATATATGGGACAAGGGTGTAAGAGCTAATCACCATATATGGGACAAGGGTGTAAGAGGTAATCACCATATATGGGACAAGGGTATAACAGCTAATCACCATATATGGGACAAGGGTGTAAGAGGTAATCACCATATATGGGACAAGGGTGTAAGAGGTAATCACCATATATGGGACAGGTTATGTTTGCCAGGAAACAGGACAAGTGTTTCCTGATGCAGGTCTCAGTTACATGATGATCCGCCGCTGGATGGTTGGGTCAAGTGACACAAACTTTTCCCCAGCTTACCCCTCCACCCGTTTAAAAATTACAGTTATAATTTACAATCAAGATTATATCCTAAAGGATAGAATTCCTTTATCAGAGGAGGAAGTAACGAATGTACTAACAGTCAGACAGATCACAAACACTTGATTATGAAACAGATGTACAAGTAATTTAAAAAGAAATTAGATGAAGAGTTTCAAGAAGGTTTGTAGGCCAGCAGACTGTAATGTCTTAATTTTATTCAGATTGGAAACAGAAATAGTCAGACTGATCACGCAGTCACCAGGGAAGAGGAGAATATATTGATACCAGCCACAGTTAAAGGACCTGCAAAAACAAATGGCACCCAAGCAATTACCCCGAGACAAACAACAATGTCAACAATCCAGGCATAAGCCTAACACATTAAAATAATAAATGACAGTTACGTCAACAAACTAAACCATTTTGTTAAGCAGAGTCTGAACGATCCAGCTCAAAAACTTAGAAATTACACCTAGCAAAGCAGAGGAACATCAGAACATAACATGTGAATGGCAGATTTGTCAGTTAGCAGTGTCCACAACACCTCAACTTGTAACACCTGTCTCAGGACGATACTCTGGTAATTACTTTCATATTAAGAGAAACACCTACCATCTCATCCTTTGAGTCCGTCATCAATGTTCAGGGTTCACCAGGGAGCCAGGGAAGGCCTCCATCAACACCTTAATTGAGTGCATCATGGGAAAATCTAAGACTCACGTCAGAAGAAAAATTCCCATTCCTTGTGACAAACCAAATACCACTACCAGGAAGAAGGAGCCATCCAACCCTCACCCACAAGGTATTTAACAGTGGCTGACGGCATTAATAAAACGAAGTAACTATTGATGGGTGTCACCAACCATAATCTATTTTAAACACCAGTCGACCCATTATCAACTACTTTTAGCTGTGATTTACCTGTGACCTGGTTGGAAGGGTCATCTACCCCACTAACCTAACAGCCTGGTTAACCAGGTTGGTTGTGCTAGTCATCCGCAGGCCCACAATAGGCATCACAACCTGGTTGACCCAGCAAGTGTAGACGTCCAGTTTGGAAAGACTAATTTACGGTACTGTTACAATTATTGTGGATGACTGAGTGTGGTGGTGGTGGATGACTCCATTACTTCGTCACTCAACACCATAAGTCCTTCTTTATCTTCCTTCATCATGACTCCTCCCTAACCTTCTTAATCATCATGACTCCTCCCTAACCTTCTTAATCATCATGACTCCTCCCTAACCTTCTTAATCATCATGACTCCTCCCTAACCTTCTTAATCATCATGACTCCTCCCTAACCTTCTTAATCATCATGACTCCTCCCTAACCTTCTTAATCATCATGACTCCTCCCTAACCTTCTTAATCATCATGACTCCTCCCTAACCTTCCTTAATCATCATGACTCCTCCCTAACCTTCCTTAATCATCATGACTCCTCCCTAACCTTCCTTAATCATCATGACTCCTCCCTAACCTTCCTTAATCATCATGACTCCTCCCTAACCTTCCTTAATCATCATGACTCCTCCCTAACCTTCCTTAATCATCATGACTCCTCCCTAACCTTCCTTAATCATCATGACTCCTCCCTAACCTTCCTTAATCATCATGACTCCTCCCTAACCTTCCTTAATCATCATGACTCCTCCCTAACCTTCCTTAATCATCATGACTCCTCCCTAACCTTCCTTAATCATCATGACTCCTCCCTAACCTTCCTTAATCATCATGACTCCTCCCTAACTTTCCTTAATCATGACTCCTCCCTAACCTTCCTTAATCATGACTCCTCCCTAACCTTCCTTAATCATCATGACTCCTCCCTAACCTTCCTTAATCATCATGACTCCTCCCTAACCTTCCTTAATCATCATGACTCCTCCCTAACCTTCCTTAATCATCATGACTCCTCCCTAACCTTCCTTAATCATGACTCCTCCCTAACCTTCCTTAATCATGACTCCTCCCTAACCTTCCTTACCTACCTGGAATCTACCTGGAGGGCATTCCGGGGATCAACGCCCCCGCGGCCAGGTCCACGACCAGGCCTCCCGGTAGATCAGGGCCTGATCAACGAGGCTGTTACTGCTGGCCGCACGCAAATCCAACGTACGAACCACAGCCCGGCTGATCCGGCACTATCTTTAGGTATCTGCCCAGCTCCCTCTTGAAGACAACCAGGGGTCTTCCCGTAATGCCCCTTATTGCTGGTGGGAGGCTGTTGAACAGTATTGGGCCCCGGACACTTACTGCGTTTTCTCGTAGTGTACCAGTGACGCCCGTACTTTTCACTGGGGGTAAGTTGCATCGTCTGCCAAGTTTCATGACTCCTCCCTCATTCATCAGCATCAACTAGTATCCATCTAACTTTCTGGTAACAGGAAACAGGATCTAGAGACAAAACAACATTCTTCAGGAATGCAAGATATCACCGTGTACACCTAGACTGACACAGCAGAAATGGAAAGGGAACAATTGAGGGAGAACGTAAAAGAACGAAAAGTCATCAACAGAGTGTGGTAAAGAGGAGGGAAGATCCAGCAGCCCATCTCTCAGCAAGACCAAATTTAGACCCACCCCTGCTTTC
>NC_091299.1:42288360-42338360 GCF_038502225.1 Cherax quadricarinatus | reverse complement strand
CCTCCATCATCTTAGCCCTCCATGTATCTTGGCCCCCATGTGGCTCCAAGTTCTACCATTCGATCTCCTTGTGGTTAAAGTCACCAATGATCAGGAGCTTTGTCCTGCATGCATGAGCTCTTCTGGCCACTGCAGCCAGTGTGTCAACCATCGCTCTATTGCTCTCGTCATACTCTTGCCTTGGCCTCCTGCTGTTCTGTGGTGGGTTATACATCACTGCAATTATCACCTTGGGACCACCAGAGTGAAGCATTCCCGCTATGTAATGACTTTCTTCTCCGCTGTCTCCTCTCTCCAGCTCATCAAAATTCCATCAGTGTTTGATCAGCAATGCCACTCCTCCACCCCCCCTGTTCCTTCTGTCTTTTCTCAGGATCTGGTATCCCGCTGGAAAGATGGCATCTGTTATCATACCTGTAAGCTTGGTTTCTGTGATCGCTATAATGTCTGGTGATGCCTCTTTGACTCTTTCGTGCCACTCCTCCCACTTGTTTGTTATTCCATTAGCGTTTGTGTACCATACCTTCAGTTTCCTTTCCAACGCTGTGGTTTGGGGGGCCTGTGAGGGTGGGAGACCTGGTAGCATACTGTGGGATTCTATGGTTGGGGGTTGGGTGGAAGCTGTGGGTATGGATTGTATTGTGTGTTGGGATGGTGTGATAGGTTGTGGGGTTCTGAGGATAGTTGTGTGTGTGCTTGCCCTTGCTGCTCTGTTCTGCTCTGACTGACCTCTGCTGGTTCCATCCTTGTCTCCTTTCCTAGCTCCTTTCGCTTTTTTGTCCTCTCCCTCAGCTGCTGTCTCTCTGTTCGTGTTCTGTCTCTGTCTAGGAACACCTTGTACTCTTCCGAGCTTTTCAACCGTGGTTTCTCTTGGAGGATCCTGTTCCGCACTGCTTCTGTCCTGAGAATCAGCTTGATCGGTCGGTTTCTCCCCTTCAAGTACCCCCCTATTCTCTGAAAATTTACAATCTCATCCATGTCTTCTCCCCCTATTTCCGTGATAATTTTCTCAATCTCCTTTCTTTCTTCCTGCCGTCTTTCAGTGTGTGTCCTTTCCTCTCTCTCCCGAAGCCCATGGATAATCACTGATTTTGCCCTTTCCTCCTCCCATTGCCTCTCCCTCTGTGACTCTGGTTCCTGTCTGTATGTGGTCATTTTCTCCCTTGATTTTTCCATTGGCTCTTGGTAGCATGGTTGTGCCTCAGCATTCAACCTATCTCCCTCTCCATCTGCACCCATCTGATCTTCCCTTCCGCTCCCTGGCCCTTCTTTGCAGGCTGATATGACCTTAGCATAATTCATATCTCCTTCCTTCCTGTTCAGCCTCTCAGCTTCGTATGGTATGTCTTCTCTGGTTACTACCCCTGAGACTTGCTTCAGCCTGTTTACCTCAAATTCTAGGACCTTTACCCTGGCTACTGCAGTTTCGACTTGTGCCTCCCAATTCTTCGTCTCCTTCTCCAACCTCTTTTCCCATTTCACAGAGAGCTCTTTCTCCATTTTTTCAGAAAGCTCTTCTAATTTTCTCTCCCATTCTTGCTCTATCCTTTTCCACTGTTCCTCCATCCATTCCTCCCTACCAGTACCATTGTCATCTGATCCCTGATTCCTGCGAGTCCCAACCATTTTTTTTTTTTAGTGAAAGAGAGAAAGAAAAAAAAAGAAAAAGGGGGAGAGAGTGAGAGAGAGGGAGAGAGAGAAGGGGAGCCTAGGAGGGGAAAAGAAGGGTAAAAGGGGGAGAAAGTAAGAGAGGGAAAAGGTAAGAGAGTGGGGGGAGTGACAAGGGAAGAGAAAGAGAGAATAGAAGAGGAAGAGAGAGAGGGAGAGAGAGGAAGAGAAAGTGAGAGGAAGAGAGAAAGGGAGAGACAGAGAGAGAGAGACAGAGAGAGAGAGAGAGAGAGAGAGAGAGAGAGAGAGAGAGAGAGAGAGAGAGAGAGAGAGAGAGAGAGAGAGAGAGAGAGATAGAGGAGGGAGAGAGATGGGGGGGGGAAAGGAAGGGTTATAGTGTCACTTCACAGGAAGGTGTGAAATCCTGTATATATGTGTGTGTGTGTGTGTGTGTGTGTGTGTGTTTGGTGTGTGTGTGTGTGTGTGTTTGGTGTGTGTGTGTGTGTTTGGTGTGTGTGTGTGTGTGTGTGTGTGTGTGCTACAGCTATTCAATTGCCTAACAGCAGAGTTGTTCTCACCAAGCGTGTGTGGATATGTTTATGTAAATAGTCCTTATTTCTCACGTATGCACTACATATGTATTGTATATGTACCCAATCTCTTGGTTCCCACTGTACTCTTATGCGTTTAAAATTACGTTCAAAAATAAATACACTAGGCTTCGCCTACATGCCGCTACCTCTAAATTCTATTAAATACCAGTAAATGCTGCTTATTCTAATTCTGATAGCTCGAGGAGAGTGACCCCCAATTCCAGCTAGAGACAGGTACTATTGACCCCATGCAACTCAAACTAGGTGAATATTACTTGCGGCTGGCAGTGCAGTAACATTGCTGGTCTGTCCTGTCTCCCAGAAGTTGAAGTTTGATGCTTCTCGGTAATTTTTCCACTAACTTCCTGTATGCACTATAGTCTCTACCTCTTCTAATTTTTTCACTCACGCACTGTATTTACAGACACATCTATACATATCTCTTATCTCCCTGGTCTTGTGTCGCACTTATTCTTCAAATACTCCACTGCGTTATTATGGCAACACTATTTAGGCCTGACACAACCGTTCACCCTTCCAACGGCCCCCAATAACACTCAGCCACTAATTTCCTTTGTTTTCTTTTCTGTGATCACTTATATTTCCTTTTTTCGGGGCTTAAGTGATTATATGCACTCTTATGCGTGCAGACACCTATATCCCACACTCTATTCCTTACGGCACAGTCAGAAATTACCACCAAAACACGAGCTCAAACCGCGTGACTCCTCCACAAGTGTGTGTGTGTGTGTGTGTGTGTGTGTGTGTGTGTGTGTGTGTGTATGTGTGTATGTGTGTGTGTGTGTGTGTGTGTGTGTGTGTGTGTGTGTGTGTGTGTGTGTGTGTGTGTGTGTGTGTGTGTGTGTGTGTGTGTGTGTGTGTGTGTGTGTGTGTGTGTGTGTGTGTGTGTGTCTGTGAGTGTGTCTGTGTATCATGTGGGAGTTCGACACGTGGATTAGGTAAGAAATACTCACGTAGGCTGGTTGTACGTATAATTACAGATAAGGTGGGTTGTGCCCTTACAGCCGTGGCCTGCCTCCTTGCTCACACTCCTAACACTGACTGACTGGCTGGCCGCCCACGTACCCATAGAGGGTCTTTGAATAATGCCAGGTCAGCGCAATATGAGTTCAGATAGTGACTCAGGCAGAGACGGTTGGTCGTTGAGTCAACGGTACACTGGTTACTGGTAACTGGTTACTACTACTGAGAGCTCGGCGACGCTAACGTATGTCGTCCCGACATACAACTAATACAAACTAGAGATGGCAGGTATACGGCTTGGGCTGATTCTATACAATGTCAAAGTACACAACAATTAAACATTATAACCTACATAAGTAGAACATTGAAATGGAAGCTTACGTAACTGAAACTGTAATGCAATACAAGGTATAATATAGTACAACTTAAAACTCAACAAGTGAACAACGAACTCAACGTTGAGATTACAAGTGATAAAAAAAAATTTTGATCGATCGATCTGTATTCATGTGATCTACGGATTCTGAGGAAGGAATATATACAAAGAAAGAGTGTTTAACAGAAAGGCAGATTCGGTGCACTCAAATCTAGACTGTTAACTCTCAGAATGCGGAGAGAACATGAACACACAAAAAAAATTCTTGAATACTGATAAGTTGATACTGTAATTATTCATCTATACAGGTTATTTACATTTAACCCCAACTCTGCTAGGGTGAGATTGACATATGCAGAATGGGTGTCATCTCTGGGAGGATCAAACTCTGTAGCACTGGCTAACTCATGCTGTATTTGAGGCAAATCTGAATTGGAAGTTACAAATGATACTTGAGGATTTCTCAATACCTGTCGTGTACGTAGGGAATAACGACATTCAGGTTGACCGTCTGACTGAGTATCAGAGGAAGAGAGTACAGGATCAGGAGGATTGTCAGAGTCTGTCACATTGGTCTGGGTTGGAACATCATTATCATCACATACTAACTTCATATGATCCAAATGCGATTCTTTATACTGACCAGTACTAATCTCTCTAACCTTATACTTATTACCAGTGATATGTTCAACTACTCGATAAGGACCAACAAACTTTTGATCAAGCTTTGGCATTGCAGACGTTTTGTTAAAGTTAATCAGCATAACTCTCGAACCTACTTTGATTTTGGATGGCTTTGCTCGAGTGTTTGCGACTCTTGTAAATTCTGCTGTTGATTTATGAAGTGTTTCACGGATTCTTCTAAAAACACTTTGAGCTAAGCTGGTACGAGTTGCTATGAAATCATCAGGGTTGTAATTTGGTTTCGGATTAGAATATAACAACTCATAAGGCAAACGTTTATCTACACCATACAATGCATAATGTGGAGTGTCACCTATAGAAACATTGTAAGCAGAATTTATAGCACACTGCACATCAGGTATAACTTCATCCCAAGTTTCACTGTTGGGATTGATAGTGGCTCTCAAGACATCAAGTACTTTCTTATTGGTTCGTTCCGCTAACCCATTGCTGGCAGGATGATGAGGAACAATGGTGGATTTAGAGATCTTGTACAAGGTGCACAAATTTTCAAGAATTTCATTACAGAATTCACCTCCATTATCTGTTACTAGTGACTTAGGGGTGGTATGCCTGCAGATAATGCGTTCTTTAAACGCTTTAGCTACTGTCTCGGCAGTCTTATCTGCAATAGGAACTAACTCACAATATCTGGTGAAATGGTCTACCATAACACACAGATGTTTGTTGCCTTGGAGGGAACATTGGAAATTAGTTAACAAATCTAGCGCAACTCTTTCCCACGGTTCGCTAGTAGTTGGATATACTTGGATTGGATTAGGACCATTAGCATTGCCTTTATGTTGCATGCAGACACTACATTTCTTAACATACTCAGAAATATCAGTTGCCATACGAGGCCAAAAGTATTTCAATCTGGCTTGTTTTACTGAACGATCCATACCAGGGTGTGCAACACCTGGTACATCGTGAACTAGCTGTAAGGCTACATTCACTAGTGACTGTGGAATTACTAACTGGTATACTCTTCTGCTAGGAGTACCCAACTCGGCTGTTCGATACAGTAATTCTTGGTTCATGGCAAAGTCACTGATGGGTGCTGGTGGCTTCACAGGCAGAATAAGATCTTCCTGGAGCAGGAATCGAATCACACCAGACCACATAGGATCTGTTCGTTGAGCATTCTTTACATCTTCAGTACTAAATGGAGGGTCTGCAGTTACTATACTAACATGTCGCGATAAGGCATCTGCGACTACATTTGACTTGCCAGGTAAATGCTCAAAGGTGGGATTGAACTCTTGGATAGTCAAGGTCCATCTGGCTAACCTTCCAGTAGGTTGTTTGTTCTGGAATAAGGGTATCAGTGGAGCATGGTCTGTCAAGACATGAACAGAGTACTGATAAATAATGTCTCGGAAGTGCTTTAAAGACCATACTATTGCTAAAGCTTCTTGCTCAGTTACTGTATAATTACGTTCAGCCTTCGTAAGGACTCGGCTAGCAAATGCAACTGCGTTGTACTTGCCATCGGTCTTCTGAGCTAGTACGGCACCTATGCCAATTGAACTAGCATCAGTTGTCAGATAGAAGGGCTTAGAAAAATCTGGAAATTTCAAAATTGGAGCAGATGTTAGCTTTTCTTTTAGAGTTTGGAATGCTCTTTCTTGACAGAAGGTCCAAACAAAAGGAGCATCTTTCTTAAGCAACTCAGTTAGAGGAGCAGCTATGGAAGAAAAATTAGCAATGAAAGATCTATAAAAACCTGCTAAGCCCACAAAGGATCTTACGGCATCAGCAGTTTTGGGAGTTGGAAAATTTAGTACTGCAGTTACTTTACTTTGGTCAGTCGTAACCCCTCTAGGAGTGACTACGTGACCAAGAAACTTAATTTCTGATCTGAAAAATTGACATTTAGACAGTTTGATCTTTAAATTGGCTTCTTCAAGCTTACCAAGTACTACATCAAGTCTTTTCAAGTGTGTATCCACGTCTTTAGACATGACGATTACGTCATCTAAGTACACCATAAGTGCATTACCTATGAGACCTCTAAAGATATTAGTCATGAGCCTTGAGAACGTGATAGGGGAAGATCGTAATCCAAACGCCATACGGAGGAAGTGATAATGACCTGTAGGAGTGGAGAATGCAGTTAGCTCTTGGCTGTCCTCGTGAAGAGGGACTTGCCAAAACCCTTGTAACAAATCTAGGGTTGAAAAGACTTTGTTATCTCCGATATTACGTAAAAGATCACCCAGTACAGGGAGTGGAAAGCGATCTGGAATGGTTTTCGCATTTAACTTCCTAAAGTCAATCACTGGGCGCCAAGTACCATCCTTCTTAGGTACTAGTATCAAGGGTGCATTCCAAGGGGAATTGCTAAGTGCAATAACTCCATCATCAAGCATTTGATTGATCAATTCTTCTGCGACAGCAACTTGTGAATGAGGCATTCTGTACGCAGGTATGTAGATAGGTTTAGTACCAGGTTCAAGTGGAATACGATGGGACAATAAGTTCGTTATACCCATCTTCTCACCTGGTAAAGCAATGGCTTTACGACGTTTGTTCAACAGAGTCAACAAACGCTTGACTTCATCTGGGAAGTCAGTGGGAGCTAAGTCTTTCTCCTCCACTGGTGGAACAGATTGATCCAGTAAAGTGGATGAGGTCTCCCCGGCAGAAATAGCACCGACCCACTGGTCAGGTGACAACTCATCCTCTACCTGAACAGGGTAAGGATAGTGAACAAGGTCAACAAGATTGGTATTTGCTCTGAGGCGAACACTGTGACCAGAAGTGTTGGCCAGGTAGAAATGGATCTTACTATCTCTTACAACATGTAAGGATGGTTCAACAAATAGACCTTTTACTTTGCAAGAATCACTGTCAACTAGGACGTTATCACCATCTGGAACACTAGGAACAACAACAGACACTCTAGTGAGAGCACTAGCCGCAACAGAGACGTCTTTCTGCAGACGGCATGTGACATCAACAAGAGATGGCATTACTAGTTGCAAGTAATTGTTTTCTGACAAGGCATCCCCTGTGGAGAAACTACTACTCGAACTAGCAGGCATTGCAGGGATAGGTTGTGCACTCAAGGCAATCTGAGTGTCCTCGGACACTTGAGGCATCGGACTATCCTGCAAGTCTGAAGGTATAGGTGGAACACTGATGGGAGTGACAGAATTACCAGTGCCTGACCGCTTGGGTACGCTACTGGAGAATGCATTAGCTTGTAAGGACTTAATCCGTACATCATACTCTGCAGCAGTATAACAGATTTCTGATCCAAGCTGGTAACCCCAGAATGGAACGATCAAGTCGTCAATTTGGGCATGCCATCGATAAGGGTCGAGCACAATGCGTAAGTCTCGCATGGAAGCAAATCCCAGTAGAAGGTCACCAGGGAAAGTAATCTGGTCGACAACAAGGAAGGAAGCAGTGAAGTCTCTACCTTGGATAGAAAAGGTTAGGGAAGTCCGACCTCGAACACGCAGGTGAGAACCAGATACTCCACTAAGGGAGGACACATGAGTCGGTTCTACGAGAAGGACATGTCGTAACTGCTTATCCTTAAACAAACTAGACCTAATAATATTGACTTGCGCACCAGAGTCCATGAACAAATGAACGGGCGCATTATAAACAGATGCTTGCACTATAGGGCCAATGGGTGCATTGGAAGTTATGTGCAAACAGAAAGGTGGATTGTCATCAGAAAAGACATGTTCTACTTCATCCCCAAAATCATCTACATCAGAGACATGTGAAGCAACATCATCAGCAGGGTTGTCATTCTCGAGACTGCTTAAGGCTTCAAAGGAATTGTGAATGGGGATGGTGTACTCATTATCACCTACTGTCACCATGGGACGGTTTCACTGGGGCGCTCGAATTCCCCCGAATTGGAAGAACGAGCCTGGTTCTGGTTAGTTTGAGAATTGGAAGAATGAGCCTGGTTCTGGTTATTTTGAGAACCACGATATCTGTTTCCTCTACGGGTTCTGCGGTTGGAACGGCCACGGAAAGACCTAGAGTACTGAAGGTTATAGAGAGCATTGCTCTCAGATGTGTCATGTCCATATATTCTATGATAAGTACAGTAGGGAAGATCTGGGTACTCATCATCAGTACGACGTCTCTTAGGGTAACTATTAGGACAATTAATTGCAATATGGCCACGGAAACCACAGTTGTAACAATTCCGCCGACTATGGTTACTGAATGTACTATGAATACTACGAGGTGTATAACGACTCTGTACACTGGTTCTTGGTGATCTCTGAGATGGTTGACGACCACGATTTGTCTCTGTGGCGCAAACAAGAGGTGGTGCAGACTGAGGCATATGTGTGACATTACTTTTGATACAAGGGAAAGTACCCTGGGGGCACAAGGAACGTACATGATTTAAGGCTGTAAGTGGTTCCATCGTCACAGTTGGAGGATGAGCCTCATAAGCACACACAGAAGCAGGTGGCATTAGTTCTTTAATTGCTCCAAAAGCTGCCAATTTAGCAAACGATGCTGTGGACGGTTTATCCTCGTCAGGGACAAAAGATGATAATTGGACAGCATTGATAAATGATGATAAAAGTTTGTCTAATCTAACAGCAAATGCACTCAACGATTCATTACTCATGGGTGTAGCATTCACTAGTTCCCTAAGAACGACATATGGATCAGCTGTTTTTACTGGGACAAGGAAAGAACGAATCAGTTCCTCATATTGTGACCACTTAGTAAGATTCCTGAAGTCACGCATATCAAGGAGATCAACAACGTGAACAGCAGCAGGAGATCGATAAAGAGCTTCTTTAGCAAGTCTGATAAGACTTTCCTCTGAAGGAGGACCTTCAACTAGAGCACTAGCACGAGAACGAATGGCTGCAAACCATGCTTCAAGATTATGTACATGGCCATTGAATAAAGGTAACGCATCAAGGGAATCACGAGTATAACTATAATATCTCGGTGTCTGAGGCGGTCTGTCAGTCGGTAAGGAACTGTGAGGACTGATGACAAGAGCAGCAATAGTAGCCTGAGAGGTCTGAGTGTCGACATTCACTAAAGTATCACTTGACGGTATGTGAGACATAATGGCAAAGTAGCACGAGAACAAATAAGGCAAAAATAATGAACAATAAAATGATATAAAATTCTAGAATTGAAATAAAAGATATACAACTAATTCTGCAGAAGGAATAAAAAAAAATTGTCTAAGATACACTGCAAGAAGAAGGACAACTCAAGGTCAAGAAAAATTTTACATTGAAATATACAAGTAAAAATATTACTGGAGACTGAATTTAATGCAAAATGAGCTGTCTTTACTCTTGCTACTAGAGAAATTAATTAATTAAATTTTAAATCAAAGTAAAAGTATAAAATAAAATTATTAAATTGTTAACTGGGAAATTTAAGTATTTTCTAAGAATGCATAGACAAAATTAAAATATAAATCATAAAAATATCAATGAAAGAAAATAATTCACTGCAGAACAGTGCAACAAAATAAAGTGTAGAAATAATCACTGCAGTAATAAAGTGTCACTGGGAAAAACTCAGGTAAAATAATGAAATAAAATTATGAAGAAAAAAAAATGATTGAACACTTTAACTCTTAATTGTAAATTAGACAAAACAATTTACTCAAGCAGAGTAAAGAAAACACTTTACGTTAAAAGTAATTAAAATTTCATCAAGAGTGAATTTGTTCAAAGAAATATAAAAATATGAATAAAATAAAACAAAGGAACAAAACGGGTAGGTTAACACTTACAGTGGCAGGGCACACTTCATTATTATAATATATTCTTACAACAAAATCCTGCTGTGACTGATACGACAATACAACAAAATCTTGCTGTGACTGATACGACAAAAATTTGCTTGCAAAAATAATGGTACACAGTCTGCGAAAAAATTAGAGGAATGAGACACTGCTGGCATACGAAAAAAAAAAAAGACACACATAGAAATAAATGGATAATTTAGTATACTGGGGTGAATATCACTGCATGAAATACAATGACAATTACTGGAGAATACAACGCTGAAAGAATACAATAAAAAAAAATTGAATCACTTCACACAGAGTGACTGACTGGTACACTACACAATAATACTTACTACAGACAGAGAGTAGCATAAAAAAAACAGATAAAAAAAAATATAAGATAAGTGAAAACACTGAAAAATATTATAAAAATAATGAGTCAAAGAAATACTGCGTTTACACTGAAAACACAAGGTTTAGAGTACACAAGAAATTTACTATAAATGTCTCACACACGCAAATGTCTTTAAATGCTAGAAAAATGTCTCTAAACTATCACTGAAGTCTGTAGTGGTAGACGGGCGGTGAGGGGTGATGAGGTGAAGATGTTGTCCTGTGGGCGGGTGGTGTTTCCTCCTACACTCACACTGTTGTCGGAAGAAATGCGCTCACTCGGGGAACTCCCATAATTGGATTTTATCGTTGGCGCTCACCTTCAATCTCTTGACCAATTATGTGAGCCAAAACAGTAGTAGGACCCGGTACAAGGGTGCAAACAACCACAGGTAGATGAGGTGGGTGTCTGGTGGTGGTGTGAGTAGAGTGGATGGGTGGTAGTGACGCTCGCTGGCGCTCACTGGCGCGCACTCCACTCACTACCCACGAAGGTGGCTTGATAAGCCACTCTATGCCACAGGAATGGTGAAAACCACTCTTAGCTTTGCGGGGGTCGAGTCCGAGCTCCTTGTCCCGCCTCTTCACTGATCGCTACTAGGTCACTCTCCCTGAACCCTGAGCTTTATCATACCTCTGCTTAGAGCTATGTATGGATCCTGCCTCCACTACATCGCTTCCCAAACTATTCCACTTACTGACTACTCTGTGGCTGAAGAAATACTTCCTAACATCCCTGTGATTCATCTGTGTTTTCAACTTCCAACTGTGTCCCCTTGTTACTGTGTCCTATCTCTGGAACATCCTGTCTTTGTCCACCTTGTCAATTCCTCTCAGTATTTTGCATGTTGTTATCATGTCCCCCCTATCTCTCCTGTCCTCCAGTGTCGTCAGGTTGATTTCCCTTAACCTCTCCTCATAGGACATACTTCTTAGCTCTGGGACTAGTCTTGTTGCAAACCTTTGCACTTTCTCTAGTTTCTTTAAGTGCTTGGCTAAGTGTGGGTTCCAAACTGGTGCCGCATACTCCAATATGGGCCTAACGTACACGATGTACAGGGTCCTGAACGATTCCTTATTAAGATGTCGGAATGCTGTTCTGAGGTTTGCCAGGCGCCCATATGCTGCAGCAGTTATTTGATTGATGTGCGCTTCAGGAGATGTGCCTGGTGTTATACTCACCCCAAGATCTTTTTCCTTGAGTGAGGTTTGTAGTCTCTGGCCCCCTAGACTGTACTCCGTCTGCGGTCTTCTATGCCCTTCCCCAATCTTCATGACTTTGCACTTGGTGGGCTTGAACTCAAGGAGCCAATTGCTGGACCAGGTCTGCAGCCTGTCCAGATCCCTTTGTAGTTCTGCCTGGTCTTCGATCGAGTGAATTCTTCTCATCAACTTCACGTCATCTGCAAACAGGGACACCTCAGAGTCTATTCCTTCCGTCATGTCGTTCACAAATACCAGAAACAGCACTGGTCCTAGGACTGACCCCTGTGGGACCCCGCTGGTCACAGGTGCCCACTCTGACACCTCGCCACGTACCATGACTCGCTGCTGTCTTCCTGACAAGTATTCCATGATCCATTGTAGTGCCTTCCCTGTTATCCCTGCTTGGTCTTCCAGTTTTTGCACCAATCTCTTGTGTGGAACTGTGTCAAACGCCTTCTTGCAGTCCAAGAATATACAATCCACCCACCCCTCTCTCTTGTCTTACTGCTGTCACCATGTCATAGAACTCCAGTAGGTTTATGACACAGGATTTCCCATCCCTGAAACCATGTTGGCTGCTGTTGATGAGATCATTCCTTTCTAGGTGTTCCACCACTCTTCTCCTGATAATCTTCTCCATGATTTTGCATACAATAGATGTCAGTGACACTGGTCTGTAGTTTAATGCTTCATGTCTGTCTCCTTTTTTAAAGACTGGGACTACATTTGCTGTCTTCCATGCCTCAGGCAATCTCCCTGTTTCGATAGATGTATTGAATATTGTTGTTAGGGGTACACATAGCACCTCTGCTCCCTCTCTCAATACCCATGGGGAGATGTTATCTGGCCCCATTGCCTTTGAGGTATCTAGCTCACTCAGAAGCCTCTTCACTTCTTCCTCGGTTGTGTGCACTGTGTCCAGCACATGGTGGTGTGCCCCACCTCTCCGTCTGTCTGGAGCCCCTTCAGTCTCCTCTGTGAACACTTCTTTGAATCTCTTGTTGAGTTTCTCACATACTTCACGGTCATTTCTTGTTGTCTCTCCTCCTTCCTTCCTTAGCCTGATTACCTGGTCCTTGACTGTTGTTTTCCTCCTGATATGGCTGTACAACAGTTTCGGGTCAGATTTGGCTTTCACTGCTATGTCATTTTCATATTGTCTTTGGGCCTCCCTTCTTATCTGTGCATATTCGTTTCTGGCTCTACGACTGCTCTCCTTATTCTCCTGGGTCCTTTGCCTTCTATATTTCTTCCATTCCCTAGCACACTTGGTTTTTGCCTCCCTGCACCTTTGGATAAACCATGGGCTCATCCTGGCTTTTTCATTATTCCTGTTACCCTTGGGTACAAACCTCTCCTCAGCCTCCTTGCATTTTGTTGCTACATATTCCACCATCTCATTAACTGGCTTCCCTGCCAGTTCTCTGTCCCACTGAACCCCGTTCAGGAAGTTCCTCATTCCTGTGTGGTCCCCTTTCTTGTAGTTTGGCTTCATTCGTCCTGGCCTTCCTGCTTCTCCCTCCACTTGTAGCTCTACTGTGTATTCGAAGCTTAAAACCACATGGTCACTGGCCCCAAGGGGTCTTTCATATGTGATGTCCTCGATATCTGCACTACTCAAGGTGATTACTAAGTCTAGCCTTGCTGGTTCATCTTCTCCTCTCTCTCTTGTAGTGTCCCTTACGTGTTGGTACATGAAGTTTTCCAGTACCACCTCCATCATCTTAGCCCTCCATGTATCTTGGCCCCCATGCGGGTCCAAGTTCTCCCAATCTATCTCCTTGTGGTTAAAGTCACCCATGATCAGGAGCTTTGCCCTGCATGCATGAGCTCTTCTGGCCACTCTAGCCAGTGTGTCAACCATCGCTCTATTGCTCTCGTCGTACTCTTGCCTTGGCCTCCTGCTGTTCTGTGGTGGGTTATACATCAATGCTATTACCACCTTGGGACCTCCAGAGTGAAGCGTTCCCGCTATGTAATGACTTTCTTCTCCGCTGTCTCCTCTCTCCAGCTCATCAAAATTCCAGCGATTTTTGATCAGCAATGCCACTCCTCCACCCCCCCTGTTCCCTCTGTCTTTCCTCAGGATTTGGTATCCCATTGGAAAGATGGCATCTGTTATCATACCTGTAAGCTTGGTTTCTGTGAGAGCTATGATTCCGGTGATGCCTCTTTGACTCTTTCATGCCACTCCTCCCACTTATTTGTTATACCATCAGCGTTTGTGTACCATACCTTCAGTTTCCTTTCCAACACTGTGGTTTGTGGGGCCTGTGAGGGTGGGAGACCTGGTGGCATACTGTGGGATTCTATAGCTCGGTGTTGGGTGGAGGCTGTGGGTATGGATTGTAGTGTGTGTTGGGATGGTGTGATAGGTTGTATGGTTCTGAGAATAGTTGTGTGTGTGCTTGCCCTTGCTGTTCTGTTCTGCTCTGACTGACCTCTGCTGGTTCCATCCTTGTCTCTTTTCCTAGCTCCTTTCGCTTTTTTGTCCTCTCCCTCAGCTGCTGTCATTCTGATTGTGTTCTGTCTCTGTCTAGGAACACCCTCTTGTACTCTTCCGAGTATTTCAATCGTGGTTTCTCTTGGAGGATCCTGTTCCGCACTGTTTCCGTCCTGAGAATCAGCTTGATTGGTCGGTTTCTCCCCTTCGAGTACCCCCCTATTCTCTGAAAATTTACAATCTCGTCCATCTCTTCACCTATTTCCGTGATGATTTTCTCAATCTCCTTACTTTCTTCCTGCTGCCTTTCAGTGTGTGTCCTTTCCTCTCTCTCCTGAAGCCCATGGATAAACATTGATTTTGCCCTTTCCTCCTCCCATTGCCTCACCCTCTGTGACTCTGGATCCTGCCTGTATATGGTCAGTTTCTCCCTTGATTTTTCCAGTGGCTCTTGATAGCATGGTTGTGCCTCAGCATTCGACCTATCACCCTCTCCGTCTGCAACCAGCTGTTCTTCCCTTCCACTCCTTGGCTCTTTTTGGCAGGTTGATATGACCTTAGCATAATTCATAATTCCTTCCTTCCTGTTCGGCCTCGCAGCTTCATATGCTGTGTCTTCTCTGGTCACTGCCCCTGTAACTCGCTTCAGCCTATTTATCTCAACTTCTAGGACCCTTATCTTGGCTACTGCAGTTTCGACTTGTGTCTCCCAATTCTTTGTCTTCTTCTCCAACCTCTTTTCCAATTTCACAGAGAGCTCTTTCTCCATTTTTTCAGAAAGCTCTCCTAATTTTCTCTCCCACTCTTGTTCCATCCTTTTCCACTGCTCCTCCATCCACTCCTCCCTACCAGAACCATTCTCATCTGATCCTTGGTTCCTGCGAGTCCCCACCATTTTTTTTTTTTTGTGAGAGAAGAGAGAAGGGAAAGGTAGAAGGAGAGAGAGAGGGAAAGAGTGAGAAGGGAAAGGGGGAGAGTGTGAGAGGGGGAAAGAGAGAGAAGGGAAGGGAAGGTGGGGGGAGAGTGAGAAGGGAAAAATGGGGAAGAGATGGAGAGAGAGAGAAGGGAAGGTAGAAAGAGAGAGGGGGATAGTGAGAAGGAAAAAGGGGAAGAGAGAGTGAGAGTGAGAGAGGGGGGAGAGAGAGTGAAGGGAAGGGTAGGAGAGGGGGAGATTGAGAAGGGAAAATGGGGAAGAGAGAGAGAGAGGGAGAGAGAGAGAGAGAGAAGGCAAAGAGCGGGGGAGAGAGGCAGAAAGAGGGGGGAGATGGAAGAGCGAGAGGGGAGAGAGAAGGCAAACAGAGTGGGAGAGAGAGGGGGAGAGAGGGGGAAAGAGGGGGGAGATGGAAGAGCGAGAGGGGAGAGAGAGGCTAGGGGGAGAGAGAGGCTAGGGGGAGAGAAAGGGGAGGAGGGGAGAGAGATGGGAAAAGGGAGAGGGGAGAGATAATGGGAGGGAAGAGATGTTAGAGGGGAGAGACGGGAGAGGGAAGAGAGAGAGATAGGTAGAGAGAGAGATATAGGTAGAGAGTGAGATAGGTAGAGAGAGAGATATAGGTAGAGAGTGAGATAGGTAGAGAGAGAGATTAGGATAGGAAGAGAGGGAGAGAGAGAGGAGCGAGGTTCATATGGTCAGTTCACAGGACGGTGTGAAATCCTGTGTATGTGCGTGTGTGTGTTTACTACAGCTTACAAGTGCTTGTTCCTGTGTGTGTACTCACCTAGTTGAGGTTGCGGGGGTCGAGTCCGAGCTCCTGGCCCCGCCTCTTCACTGATCGCTACTAGGTCACTCTCCCTGAGCCGTGAGCTTTATCATACCTCTGCTTAAAGCTATGTATGGATCCTGCCTCCACTACATCGGTTCCCAAACTATTCCACTTACTGACTACTCTGTGGCTTTGCCCTGCATGCATGAGCTCTTCTGGCCACTCTAGCCAGTGTGTCAACCATCGCTCTATTGCTCTCATCGTACTCTTGCCTTGGCCTCCTGCTGTTCTGTGGTGGGTTATACATCACTGCTATTACCACCTTGGGACCTCCAGAGTGAAGTGTTCCCACTATGTAATCACTTTCTTCTCCGCTGTCTCCTCTCTCCAGCTCATCAAAATTCCAGCGATTTTTGATCAGCAACGCCACTCCTCCACCCCCCCTGTTCCCTCTGTCTTTCCTCAGGATTTGGTATCCCGTTGGAAAGATGGCATCTGTTATCATACCTGTAAGCTTGGTTTCTGTGAGAGCTATGATGTCCGGTGATGCTTCTTTGACTCTTTCATGCCACTCCTCCCACTTATTTGTTATTCCATCAGCGTTTGTGTACCATACCTTCAGTTTCCTTTCCAACACTGTGGTTTGGGGGGCCTGTGAGGGTGGGAGACCTGGTGGCATACTGTGGGATTCTATAGCTCGGTGTTGGGTGGAGGCTGTGGGTATGGATTGTAGTGTGTGTTGGGATGGTGTGATAGGTTGTATGGTTCTGAGAGTAGTTGTGTGTGTGCTTGCCCTTGTGTGTGTGTGTGTGTGTGTGTGTGTGTGTGTGTGTGTGTGTGTGTGTGTGTGTGTGTGTGTGTGTGTGTGTGTGTGTGTGTGTGTGTGTGTGTGTGTGTGTGTGTGTGTGTGTGTGTGTGTGTGCGCATGTGTGTGTGTCGGTGTGCGTGTGTGTGTGTCTGTGTGCGTGTACGTGTATGTGTGTGTGCGTGTGTCTGTCTGTGTGTGTGTCCGTCTGTGTGTGTGTGTCTGTGTGCGTGTGCATGTGTGTGTACTCACCTATTTGTACTCACCTATTTGTGGTTGCAGGGGTCGAGTCACAGTTCCTGGCCCCGCCTCTTCGCTGATTGCTACTAGGTCCTCTCTCTCCCTGCCCCATGAGCTTTATCATACCTCGCCTTAAAACTATGTATGGTCCCTGCCTCCACCACATCACTTTCTAGGCTATTCCATGGCCTGACTACTCTATGACTGAAGAAATACTTCCTAACATCCCTTTGATTCATCTGAGTCTTCAACTTCCAATTGTGACCTCTTGTGTCTGTGTCCCATCTCTGGAACATCCCGTCTTTGTCCACCTCGTCTGTTCCACGCAGTATTTTATATGTCGTTATCATGTCTCCCCTGACCCTCCTGGCCTCCAGTGTCGTCAGGCCGATTTCCCTCAACCTTTCTTCATAGGACAATCCCCGTAGCTCTGGGACTAGTCTTGTTGCAAACCTTTGCACTTTCTCTAATTTCTTGACGTGCTTGACTAGGTGTGGATTCCAAACTGGTGCTGCAGTGAGTGATTGTATTGTCTCTCTCATTACTGAGTGTTGCGTCTCTCATTACTGAGTGTTGCGTCTCTCATTACTGAGTGTTGCGTCTCTCATTACTGAGTGTTGCGTCTCTCATTACTGAGTGTTGCGTCTCTCATTACTGAGTGTTGCGTCGCTCATTACTAAGTGTTATATCTTCGTGACTTCCCTCAACACGTGGTGATCCTCACCTCGTAACCATAACCTGAACGAGCTGTGTGTTCCTCACTCTACCAACTGTAACTCACTACGACATTATTTACGCCGTCGCCAGGTTTGTTGTGAGGGTTGAGCCCTTGTTTCACGCCAGCACCACCACCTCTTCCGGGATGTGTGGGCCAGTGTTTTTAAACACCAATTAACAACTGGGCGTCTCCACTTCAAACTGCCATCCTAATGGTACTACATTAACTTATGACACTGAGTTTGACTCTATGATTATTACTGATTCTATTTCATCAATGAGAGCACTCGACTAGCATAATAACTAACATGTTCACTGGAGAAGCTACGTTACTAAAGATGCTAAAATGTCCTGGAAAAAGCAATTAATGTACAATAAATGGATTCCATCATATACTGAAATATCTGTGTCTAGCATTAGGAATAATATTAACAGAGAAGAACAGAATAAAAGTGAATGTCATAGGAATCCAGTTAGAAGACTGAGTAGATCACTATAATAACATGACCGTAGATAAGCACGTCTAAGGACAAAATTATAATGTGAACAGACTGACTGATGTTGTAGTAGAAAGGCTCAGGCTTGGTTACAAGTACTTCTGGCAGTTTAGCAGACACACAGATGATGATCAAACTAAATGCACAGTATGTGGCTAGCTTTATGGTCACCATGACTTTTAATGTCCACCTAAGGAGGACAAAGATGAACACTATAATAACCCATGCGATACATCAAGGTGTTTTATTAATGAAAATAAGAAATCAGACTTATTAGGCAAATTTCTTAAACTTGCTTCCAACAGATAAGGCAATATTAGATATAAATCCAGATGCACTCCAGTTAACCCTGGTTCTGGGGCCTGGTTCTGGGGCCTGGTTCTGGGGCCTGGTTCTGGGGCCTGGTTCTGGGCCCTGGTTCTGGGGCCTGGTTCTGGGGCCTGGTTCTGGGACCTGGTTCTGGGGCCTGGTTCTGGGGCCTGGTTCTGGGACCTGGTTCTGGGACCTGGTTCTGGGACCTGGTTCTGGGACCTGGTTCTGGGACCTGGTTCTGGGACCTGGTTCTGGGACCTGGTTCTGGGACCTGGTTCTGGGACCTGGTTCTGGGGCCTGGTTCTGTGTACCTGTATGCTCTTGCACTACCATTCACAGGATGGATATGGATTGATTAATAAACCAGCCACTTCGGCGTCAAAAATAATTATTTACACTCCTTGTCTTAGTAACAGTGTGTTTGAGGGAGAGTGTATTATACGATTACACTCAGTATTACCATCACTGTGTGGGAGTGTATCATACACACACCGTTTTAGTACCAGTGTGTTGGGGTGGAGGACAGTCTCTCTCGCTCTCTCTCTCTCTCTCTCTCTCTTTCACGGGGCCAGGAGCTGAGTCTCGACCCCTGCAACCACAACTAGGTGAGTACACACACACACATACACACACACACACACACGCTGATGGAATAACAAATAAGTGGGAGGAGTGGCATGAAAGAGTCAAAGAAGCATCACCGGACATCATAGCTCTCACAGAAACCAAGCTTACAGGTATGATAACAGATGCCATCTTTCCAACAGGATACCAAATCCTGAGGAAAGACAGAGGGAACAGGGGGGGTGGAGGAGTGGCGTTGCTGATCAAAAATCGTTGGAATTTTGATGAGCTGGAGAGAGGAGACAGCGGAGAAGAAAGTGATTACATAGCGGGAACACTTCACTCTGGAGGTCCCAAGGTGGTAATAGCAGTGATGTATAACCCACCACAGAACAGCAGGAGGCCAAGGCAAGAGTACAACGAGAGCAATAGAGCGATGGTTGACACACTGGCTAGAGTGGCCAGAAGAGCTCATGCATGCAGGGCAAAGCTCCTGATCATGGGTGACTTTAACCACAAGGAGATCGATTGGGAGAACTTGGACCCACATGGGGGCCAAGATACATGGAGGGCTAAGATGATGGAGGTGGTACTGGAAAACTTCATGTGCCAACACGTAAGGGACACTACAAGAGAGAGAGGAGAGGATGAACCAGCAAGGCTGGACTTAGTATTCACCTTGAGTAGTGCAGATATCGAGGACATCACATATGAAAGACCCCTTGGGGCCAGTGACCATGTGGTTTTAAGCTTCAAATACACAGTAGAACTACAAGTGGAGGGAGATGCAGGAAGGCCAGGACGAATGAAGCCAAACTACAAGAAAGGGGACTACACAGGAATGAGGAACTACCTGAACGGGGTTCAGTGGGACAGAGAACTGGCAGGGAAGCCAGTTAATGAGATGATGGAATATGTAGCAACAAAATGCAAGGAGGCTGAGGAGAGGTTTGTACCCAGGGGTAACAGGAATAATGAAAAAGCCAGGATGAGCCCATGGTTTACCCAAAGGTGCAGGGAGGCAAAAACCAAGTGTGCTAGGGAATGGAAGAAATATAGAAGGCAAAGGACCCAGGAGAATAAGGAGAACAGTCGTAGAGCCAGAAACGAATATGCACAGATAAGAAGGGAGGCCCAAAGACAATATGAAAATGACATAGCAGCGAAAGCCAAATCTGACCCGAAACTGTTGTACAGCCACATCAGGAGGAAAACAACAGTCAAGGACCAGGTAATCAGGCTAAGGAAGGAAGGAGGAGAGACAACAAGAAATGACCGTGAAGTATGTGAAGAACTCAACAAGAGATTCAAAGTGTTCACAGAGGAGACAGAAGGGACTCCAGAAAGACGGAGAGGTGGGGCACACAACCAAGTGCTGGACACAGTGCACACAACCGAGGAAGAAGTGAAGAGGCTTCTGAGTGAGCTAGATACCTCAAAGGCAATGGGGCCAGATAACATCTCCCCATGGGTATTGAGAGAGGGAGAAGAGGTGCTATGTGTACCCCTAACAACAATATTCAATACATCTATCGAAACAGGGAGATTGCCTGAGGCATGGAAGACAGCAAATGTAGTCCCAATCTTTAAAAAAGGAGACAGACATGAAGCATTAAACTACAGACCAGTGTCACTGACATGTATAGTATGCAAAATCATGGAGAAGATTATCAGGAGAAGAGTGGTGGAACACCTAGAAAGGAACGATCTCATCAACAGCAGCCAACATGGTTTCAGGGACGGGAAATCCTGTGTCACAAACCTACTGGAGTTCTATGACATGGTGACAGCAGTAAGACAAGAGAGAGAGGGGTGGGTGGATTGCATTTTCTTGGACTGCAAGAAGGCGTTTGACACAGTTCCACACAAGAGATTGGTGCAAAAACTGGAGGACCAAGCAGGGATAACAGGGAAGGCACTACAATGGATCAGGGAATACTTGTCAGGAAGACAGCAGCGAGTCATGGTACGTGGCGAGGTGTCAGAGTGGGCACCTGTGACCAGCGGGGTCCCGCAGGAGTCAGTCCTAGGACCAGTGCTGTTTCTGGTATTTGTGAACGACATGACGGAAGGAATAGACTCTGAGGTGTCCCTGTTTGCAGATGACGTGAAGTTGATGAGAAGAATTCACTCGATCGAAGACCAGGCAGAACTACAAAGGGATCTGGACAGGCTGCAGACCTGGTCCAGCAATTGGCTCCTGGAGTTCAATCCCACTAAGTGCAAAGTCATGAAGATTGGGGAAGGGCAAAGAAGGCCGCAGACGGAGTACAGTCTAGGGGGTCAGAGACTACAAACCTCACTCAAGGAAAAAGATCTTGGGGTGAGTATAACACCAGGCACATCTCCTGAAGCGCACATCAACCAAATAACTGCTGCAGCATATGGGCGCCTAGCAAACCTCAGAACAGCATTCCGACATCTTAATAAGGAATCATTCAGGACCCTGTACACCGTGTACGTTAGGCCCATATTGGAGTATGCGGCACCAGTTTGGAACCCACACCTAGCCAAGCACGTGAAGAAACTAGAGAAAGTGCAAAGGTTTGCAACAAAACTAGTCCCAGAGCTAAGAGGTATGTCCTACGAGGAGAGGTTAAGGGAAATCAACCTGACGACACTGGAGGACAGGAGAGATAGGGGGGACATGATAACGACATACAAAATACTGAGAGGAATTGACAAGGTGGACAAAGACAGGATGTTCCAGAGACTGGACACAGTAACAAGGGGACACAGTTGGAAGCTGAAGACACAGATGAATCACAGGGATGTTAGGAAGTATTTCTTCAGCCACAGAGTAATCAGTAAGTGGAATAGTTTGGCAAGCGATGTAGTGGAGGCAGGATCCATACATAGCTTTAAGCAGAGGTACGATAAAGCTCACGGCTCAGGGAGAGTGACCTAGTAGCGATCAGTGAAGAGGCGGGGCCAGGAGCTCGGACTCGACCCCCGCAACCTCAACTAGGTGAGTACAACTAGGTGAGTACACACACACCACACACACCACACACACACACCACACACACCACACACACACACACGCACCACACACCCACACACACCACACACCACCCACACACACACACCACACACACACACACACACACACACACCACACACCACACACCACACACGCACCACACACGCACCACACACACACACACACACACAGACACACACACACCACACACACACACCACACACACACACACACACCACACACACACACACCACACACACACACACACCACACACATCACACACACACACACACACACCACACACACCACACACACACACACACCACACACACACCACACAAACACACACACCACACACACACCACACACACACCACACACACCACACACACACACCACACACACACACACCACACACACGCGCACGCACGCTTATACAACAGGCCTAGTGTCTAATCGACATGTGCCTAGGACAAAATGGTAACTAACACACTGCTGGTTATGGGGATTTCAACCACAGGGAGATTGGGAAAACCTAGAGCCACATGGGGGTCCCGAAACATGGAAAGCCAAGATGTTGGACGTGGTGCTGGAAAACCTCATGCACCAACATGTTAAGGACATTACCAGAGTGAGAGGGGAGGATGAACCAGCAAGATTGGACCTTGTGTTCACCCTGGGCAGTTCAGATATTGACGACATCACGTATGAGAGTCCCCTAGGAGCTAGCGACCACGTGGATCTGCGCTTTGAATACATAGTGGAGTTGCAAGTGGAGAGAGTAACAGGAGTTGAATGGGAAAAGCCTGACTATAATAGAGGGGACTACATAGGGTTGAGGAACTTCCTGCAGGAGGTTCCCTGGGGCAGAGAACTGGCAGGAAAGCCAGTAAACGAAATGATGGAATATGTAACAACAAAATGCAAGGAGGCAGTGGAAAGGTTTATTCCCAAGGGCAACAGAAATAATGGGAAGACCAGAACGAGCCCCTGGTTTACCCGACGGTGTAAGGAGGCAAAAACAAAGTGAAATAGAGAATGGAAAAAGTACAGAAGGCAGAGAACACACGAAAATAGGGAGATCAGTCGCAGAGCCAGGATCGAGTATGCACAGGTAAGGAGGGAGGCCCAGCGACAGTATGAAAATGACATAGCATCGAAAATCAAGACTGACCCGAAACTGTTGCATAGCCACATCAGGAGGAAGACAACAGTCAAAGACCAGGTGATCAGATTGAGGACAGAAGGTGGAGAACTCACAAGAAATGATCAGGAGGTATGTGAGGAGCTAAACAGGAGATTTAAGGAAGTTTTTACAGTAGAGACAGGAAGGGCTGTGGGAAGACAGCACAGAAGGGAGCATCAAAAGGGAATATACCAACAAGTGTTGGATGACATACGAACAACCGAGGAGAAGGTGCAGAAGCTGCTAAGTGACCTTGATACCTCAAAGGCGATGGGACCGGACAACATCTCCCCATGGGTCCTTAGAGAAGGAGCAGAGATGCTGTGCGTGCCCCTAACCACAATCTTCAACACATCCCTTGAAACTGGGCAACTACCTGAGAAATGGAAGACAGCAAATATAGTCCCCATATTTAAGAAAGGAAACAGAAATGAGGCACTAAACTACAGACCTGTGTCTCTGACATGCATTGTTTGCAAAGTCATGGAGAAGATTATCAGGAGGAGAGTGGTGGAACACCTGGAACAGAACAAGATTATAAATGAAAACCAGCATGGGTTCATGGAAGGCAAATCCTGTGTCACAAACCTCCTGGAGTTTTATGACAAGGTAACAGAAGTAAGACACAAGAGAGAGGGGTGGATTGATTGCGTTTTCCTAGACTGCAGGAAGGCCTTTGACACAGTTCCCCACAAGAGATTAGTGCAGAAGCTGGAGGATCAGGCGCATATAACAGGAAGGGCACTGCAGTGGATCAGAGAATACCTGACAGGGAGACAACAGCGAGTCATGGTACGTGAAGAGGTATCACAGTGGGTGCCTGTGACGAGCGGGGTCCCACAGGGGTCAGTTCTAGGACCAGTGCTATTTTTGATATATGCAAACGACATGATGGAAGGAATAGACTCTGAAGTGTCCCTATTCGCAGATGATGTGAAGTTGATGAGAAGAATTAAATCGGATGAGGATGAGGCAGGACTGCAAAGAGACCTGGATAGGCTGGACATGTGGTCCAGAAACTGGCTTCTCGAATTCAATCCTGCCAAATGCAAAGTCATGAAGATTGGGGAGGGGCAAAGAAGACCGCAGAGTATAGGCTAGGTGGACAAAGACTACAGACCTCACTCAGGGAGAAAGACCTTGGGGTGACCATAACACCGAGCACGTCACCGGAGGCACACATCAACCAAATAACTGCTGCAGCATACGGGCGCCTGGCAAACCTGAGAATAGCGTTCCGATACCTTAACAAAGAATAGTTCAAGACACTGTACACTGTGTATGTTAGGCCCACACTGGAGTATGCAGCACCAGTCTGGAACCCACACCTGGTCAAGCATGTCAAGAAGTTAGAGAAAGTACAAAGGTTTGCAACAAGGCTAGTCCCAGAGCTCAGGGGAATGTCGTACAAGGAAAGGTTGAGGGAAATCGGACTGACGACACTGGAGGACAGAAGGGTCAGGGGAGACATGATAACGACATACAAGATACTGCGGGGAATAGACAAGGTGGACAGAGATAGGATGTTCCAGAGAGGGGACACAGAAACAAGGGGTCAAAACTGGAAGCTGAAGACTCAGACGAGTCACAGGGACGTTAGGAAGTATTTCTTCAGTCATAGAGTCGTCAGGAAGTGGAATAGCCTAGCAAGTGAAGTAGTGGAGGCAGGAACCATACATAGTTTTAAGAAGAGGTATGACAAAGCTCAGGAAGCAGAGAAGGAGAGGACCTAGTAGCGATCAGTGAAGAGGCGGGGCCAGGAGCTGAGACTCGACCCCTGCAATCACAATTAGGTGAGTACACACACACACACACACACACACACACACACACACACACACACACACACACACACACAAAGCGACCAGTGAAGAGGCAGGGCCAGGTGCTTGGACTCGACCCCTGCAACCTCAACTAGGTGAGTACAACTAGGTGAGTACACACAAACACAAACACACACACACACACACACACACACACACACACACACACACACACACACACACACACACACACAAACAAACAAACAGAAAATGAGGCCTCAGAGGGGAAGTCATAGACTCCAGAGACAAGAGGAAGATGGGCTTGGGAAGGAAGAGTGGTTGGAGGAGCTATGGGAAAAGATGGACCAAGTGTGGGAAAATAAATTAGACGAGCTTACAGCGAGAATGGAGAAGAGGACGGAGACAGAGAAGAAAAAGTGGGAATTGCGAACTGAAGCTGCAGAAGCCAAGATACTGGCCCTTGAGGATAAAGTAAATATGCTGAAACAAGAAGTAGGGCCAACAACCAGAGGGACCATGGCATCTGCAGTAGGTACCCCAATATTAAATTAGGGGTCTGAAGGAAAGAAAGGAGACAAAACTTACAAGGCTCTAACAAGTCACCAGGCAAGGATGAGGAACAAAAGGGGCACACTGTTGGGCACAAGGACAGCAGTATGTGAGGAGGAGCAGGTATGCATAAGGAGGAGCAGGCAGAGGAGGAACGACCAGGCCACCAGAAGATACAGGAACTATTAAAGGAGGTGACTATGTATAAACAAGACCCAGAGACATGGAGGGAAAAGCAATGGGAAGAGGAGAGGGAGAGGTCAATCTTTATTCATGGGCTTCAGGAAAGCGAAAGGAAGACATATGATGAAAGACGGCAGAGAGAAAAAGGAGATGAGATTGATATCATCAAACAAACAGGAGAGGAGGACATGTCTGAGCTAACAAATTTTCAGAGAACAGGGGGGTACAGGGGATCCTGCAGGACAGGATCCTGCACAAGAAACCATGGCTAAAAGAATTAACAACATACCATATGGTGTTTCTAGACCAGGACAGAACGACAAAAGCTGAGAGAGAGGATACAGACACGAAAGGGGCAAGAAAGAGACAAGGCTAGAGTCAGCAGAGAACAACCAGAGTCGAGTGGAGCAGTGTGTGCAAACACCCACAGAGCCACCCTCAGAAACCCACAGCCAAACACACACCCCACACTCACAACCCCCCATCCCACAATATGCAGATACCCAGAGCAACCTGCCAGGACCCCACCCCCAAAAATCCCCAAAATACAGTGTTGGAGAGGAAACTGAAGGTGTGGTACACCAACGCTGATGGTATGACGAACAAGTGGGAGGAATGGCATGAAAGAATTGCAAAGGCATCACCAGACATCATAGCCCTCACAGAAAACAAGCTCTCAGGAATAACGAATGCCATCTTTCTAAATGGATATCTGATCCTGAGGAAAGACAGAGGGAACAGGGGATGTGGAGGAGTGGCACTGCTCATCAAAAACCAATGGGATTTTGAGGAGTTGGAGAGAGGGGACAGGAGAAGCAAGGGACTACATAATATGAACACTTCAGACTGGAGGTCCCAGTGTGGTGATTGCAGTGATGTATAACCCACCACAGAACAGCAGGAGGCCAAGACAAGAATACGATGAGAGTAACAGAGAGATGGTTGAATCACTGAGTGAAGTGGCCAGAAGGGCCAATGTAAGCAGGACAAAGCTACTGGTCATGGGTTACTTCGATCACAAGAAATCGACAGGGAAAATCTGGAGCCACATGGGGGCGCAGAAACGTGGAGGGTAAGATGTTGGAGGTGGTACTAGAAAACCTCATGCATCAGCACGTTACAGACACTACCAGAGAGAGAGGAGAGGATGAACCAGCAAGACTGGACCTAGTAATCACCTTGAGCAGTGCAGATACTGAGGACATCACATATGAAAGGCTCCTTGGAGCTAGCGCTCACGTGGCTCTAATCTTCGAATACATGGTAGAGTTACAAGTGGAGAGGGAGGCAGGAAGAGCAAGAAGAATGAAGCCAAACTACAAGAGAGGACTATACTGGCATAAGGATTTTCTTGTGCAAGGTCCAGTAGGACTGGGCAGGGAAAACAGTAAATGAAATGATGGAATATGTGACAACAATATGCAGAGGAGAAGTTTGTACCCAAGGGCAACAGACATAATGAGAAGGCCAGGATGAGCCCTTGGTTCACCCAAAGGTGTAGAGAGGCTAAAACCAAGTGCTCTAGAGAATGGAAGAAGTATAGAAGGCCAAGGACCCAGGAGAACAAGGAAAGTAGTCGAAGAGCAAGAAATTAATATGCACAGGTAAGAAGGAAGGCCCAACGACAATACAAAAATGACATAGCAGCGAAAGCCAAATCTGACCCAAAGCTGTTGTACAGTCACATCAGAAAGAAAACCTCAAAGATCAGGTAATCAGGCTGAGGAAGGGAGGAGGGGAGTTTACAAGAAATGACCTTGAAGTATGTGAGGAGCTTAACATGAGATTCAAAGAAGCATTCACATTGGAGACATAAAGGACTCCAGAAAGACAGAGAGGTGGGGTACACCAACAGTGCTGGACACGATTTATACAACCGAGAAGAGGCTGTTAAGCGAACTCAAAGGCAATGGGGCTGGATAACATCTTTCAGTGGGTCATAAGAGAGGGAGCAGAGGTGCTCTGTGTACCACTAACAACAATCTTCAATGCATCATCGAAACAGGGCGACTACCCGAGGTATGGAAGACAGCAAATGTAGTCCCAATTTTTTAAAAAAAGGAGACAGACATGCAACATTAAACTACAGACCAGTGTCACATGTACGCAAAGTCAATGAGAAGTTTATCAGGAGAAGAGTGGTGAACCACCTAAAAAGGAATGAGCTTATAAACGGCAAGAAGACTTTTCACACAGTTCCGCACAAAACTAGAAGAGGACCAGGCAGGTATAACAGGGAAGCCATTGCAATGGATCAGAGAATACCTGACGGGAAGGCATCACCGAGTCATGATATATGCTGAGGTGTCAGAGTGGACGCCTGTGATGAGCGGGGTTCCACAGGGGGTAAGTCCTAGGACCTGTGCTGTTTCTGGTATATGTGAATGACCATGACGGAAGGAATAGACTCAGAAGTGTCCATGTTTGCAGACGTTGTGAAGTTAATGAGGAGAATTCAGTCAGAGGAGGACAAGGCAATACTACAGAGGGATCTGGACAGGCTGCAGGCCTGGTCCAGCAATTGGCTCCTGGAGTTCAACCCCACCAAGTGCAAAGTCATGAAGATTGGGAAAGGGCAAAGAAGACCGCAGACAAAGCACAGTCTAGGGGGCCAAAGACTACAAACCTCACTCAAGAAAAAGGATCTTGGAGTGTGTATAATACAGAGCACATCTGAGGTGCACATCAACCAAGTAACTGCTACAGCTTATGGGCGCCTAGCAAACATAATAATAGCATTCCGACATCTCAATAAGGAATCGTTCAGGACCCTGTACACCATGTTCGTCATGCCCATATTGGAGTATGCAGCACCAGTTTGGAACCCACACCTAACCAAGCACGTAAGAAAATTAGAGAAAGTGCAAAGGTCTGCAACAAGACTAGTCCCGGAGGTAAGGAGCATGTCCTACAAAGAGAGGTTAGGGAAATCGACCTGACGACACTGGAGGACAGGAGAGGTAGGGAGGATATGACAACGATATATAAAATACCGAGAGGAATCGACAAGGTGCACAAAGACAGTATGTTCCGGAGATGGGACACAGCAACAAGGGGTCACAATTGGAAGCTGAAGATTCAGATGAATCAGAGGAATGTTAGAAGTATTTCTTCAGTGACAGAGTTGTCAGAAAGTGGAATAGTCTAGAAAGTGTAGTGGAGGCAGGATGCATACATAGCCTTAAGAAGAGGTATGATAAAGCTCATGGAGCAGGGAGAGTGACCTAGTAGCGACTAGTGAATAGGCGGGGCCAGGAGCCGTGACTCCAGCCTTACAACCACAACTAGGTGAGCGCGCGCGCGCACACACACACACACACACACACACACACACACACACACACACACACACACACACACACACACACACACACACACACACACACTACTGTCATGTAGAAAGACTAGTACACCTGATTGACACAGAATATATATTAATAAAATGAGAGACCTGGATATTCAAAAACCAAGAAAAATATAATAATAATAATAATAATAATAATAATAATAATAATAATAATAATAAATAGCATTCACGGGGAGCGCTGTATCCGAAGTGTTACATTAAGGAAACGTGTCAATTTCATGCGGATGGATTAAGGAATGGTTCTACAGAGCTGAACTAGTAACCCTGGTTTATAAAGACCACCTTCTGGTCTAACAATGTGGTTTATAAAGAGGCCCTGTGGTATATCAATGATTGAGATTTATAAAGACCACCGTGTGGTCTATAAAAAGACCCTGTGATCTAATAAAGGTTATAGTCTATAAAGAGACCTTGTAGTGCAACAATGGTTGTGGTCTACAAAAAAAGACTTTATGGTCCAAGAATGGTTGTAGTCAAACAATAGGTGTGGTTTACTGGTTGTGATGTATACAGTGGTGTATTAATCAGAGGTAGGGAGAGTGAAGTAGTGTATAGAGGTTAATACACGAGAAGGTGTGGGAGGCTGGTGGTGTTTTTTGGTGGTGATCAATACTGCCTGCCTGCTGGTTTTCTTGGGCAGGCCTCGTCCTCACCACCCACCTCATATTATCCTAACACTCTCTCACTCACTCATTCTCTCTCTCTCTCTCTCTCTCTCTCTCTCTCTCTCTCTCGTATTTAAAGTTGATTACTCATATTCAATGTATGTTAGGAGAGTGAAGCACCTTTCAATGCTTAAGAAACTTTGTTTTTTGATGCTCTTTTGTTTTACTTTTAATTGTTGGAGTGTCGGGGGTAAGGTGGTACAAGGTGCTACACTGGCTTATTGAAAATGGTATAAAATACCGACAAGTTGATGATTAAGATACAGTGTAACAGTCGGATGTCTATATTAATGAAACCTTTCGCCTACACAGTCAAAGTCTATCAACCTTGGATAAATAGTATTGGAGGTGGTCAGTCCCTCAGCCTGAAGAAGAGTTCTGCTTCATAAGGTGAGCTCTTCTCCAAGCTGCCTTTGTATTTAACTGAAGTCTACTGTGTAGGCGAAACATTTCAATAATAAACATACCCAAATGGTACACATATCTTATTCATCTACACTGGTTTACTCTCTATCATATGAGTGGGGAAACGGAAGCCTGTTAAATGTTTTGCACTCGAGCAGGATTTCCTCTGTCTGATGAGTGGCGGACTAGGTCGCTGAGATAGCTTGGCGACGAAATATAACACTGTATGCTATTTATGTGAGGGATGGAGGAGAAGAGTGTAAAACAACGTCCGGCGAGATGAGGCGAGTGCCTGAGTGACTGAGCAAGTGGGCGGCTGAGTGGGTGGGTGGATAATTATCAGGAAGAGATAGGTAAATATGGGCAACCAGAAAGCCAAGCGTGGGTGACACACGCCTGCACTCACACACCAGAGTGGAATGTGCCATCCAGATGAGAGTGAAAGTTAACAATACACTGGACGTTATCAACGGCGGGAGCGGGAACTAACAATTGACCACAACATAAACATCAGTCCATGATCAATAAGGCATTTAGACGCAAGTTCAGTGAAGATAATTGTACATAAACAAGGCGTCACGGCGGAAAGTGCAATTACACCGTGGTTCATAGCAACACACCCGCCGACTCCCAACAATTACACCGTGGTAAGACACATATGCAACAGTTAGGTATCTTTATTTCGAAACGTTTCGCCTACACAGTAGGCTTCTTCAGTCGAGTACAGAAAAGTTGATAGAAGCAGAAGAGACTTGAAGACGATGTAATCAGTCCATCACCCTTAACGTTTTGAGGTGGTCAGTCCCTCAGTCTGGAGAAGAGCATTGTGACGTGTACTTAGCTCAGTGGTGACGTGTACTTAGCTCAGTGGTGACGTGTACTTAGCTCAGTGGTGACGTGTACTTAGCTCTGTGAAGACCTGTTTGTGTGCTCTCTGTGAATCTGAACCAGGATGCCCTCTCTTGAGCAGCTTTACCAGCAGCTGAGAGAAGAGCTCAGAGTTGCTAAGATGGAGATACGGCGATTAACGGAGGAGAACAAGAGGATTCGTAGTAATCCTTCTGTTGTGAGTCCCCAGGTTAAGAGGGGAGCTTGGTCAGTGGCCGGGCAACATGGAACCAAGCTGAAGATCAAGAAAACGGTTGGAGAGGCAGAAACAACGAGAAACCAGAAGACTACCGTGGAAACTTCCAACCCATTCTCGGTGCTACCTGACGAATGTGAGTGTTCTACTGGGAATGCCACAACGAGCACCAAAGAAGCATTGGCAGACGTGAGTAAGACAACCCTAGAAACCCCAACGAAGACCATCGAGAACGTCTTGACGAATTCTACAAGTGGTGTAATGCTACCTGGCGAATGTGAGTCGACTACTCGGAGCATCACGACGGACGACGCCAAGGAAGGTAAAAACATTGTTGTTGTTGGGGATAGCCAGATTAGGTACATGGATAGGGCATTCTGCTTGAAGGATAGGAGTAGGAGGCAGAGAGTGTGTTTTCCTGGGGCTGGGATGAAGGATATTGTTAGCCGTCTGGATGACATCATGAGAGGTAATGGGAGCAATCTGTCTCAGTGCTGGAGGCAACGATGTTGGCAGACGTAGGAGTGAGGACCTGATTAGCAGGTATAGGTCAGCAATAGAGATAATTAGGAGGAAGGGTGGGAAACCAGTCATATGTGGCATTTTGCCAAGGAGAGGAGTTGGAAATGAATGGTTGTCCAGAGCAATTGGTGTCAATTGCTGGCTGGACAAATACTGTACGGAAAATGCAGTAACATTCATTGACAACTGGGACCTCTTCTATGGCAGAAATGACATGTATGCCAGGGATGGGGTTCACTTATCAAGGTGTGGGGTGGGAGCACTGGCCAACGCAGTGGAGGGAGCTGTTAGGTCTTTAAACTAGGAATAGTTAGTGGTATGAGTTTTGGCGGGAAAACTGTGAAGTCGCAGGGTAGTAATATGAGTACTAGGAGAACTAGTAATAGGCAAAATGAGGTGGATATTGGAAAGCCAGTGGCACTAATTGACAAGGACAGTAATAGGTTTAGTGGAATAACAGAAAGGAGCAGGAAGGGTAAAGAGAGAGGAGGGTCTTTAAATATTTATTACACAAATAGTCGCAGTGCTAGGAATAAGATGGACGAGTTGAGACGAGTTGCTAGTGCAGGTAACATAGATATATTTGCCATTACTGAGACGTGGTTTAATTCAAAAAGTCGGGATATGCCTGCAGAATGTCACATTCAGGGTTTTAAACTGTTCCAAGTAGATAGAAGTATCGGGAAGGGGGGTGGCGTGGCATTGTATGTCCGAGATCGTTTGAACTGTTGCATAAAAATGGGTATTAAGTCTGAAGTAACACATACAGAGTCTGTTTGGATAGAATTTTCAGAGGGGCATGAAAAATTAATTTTAGGTGTGATATACCGTCCCCCAAATTTAGATAGGGACCAGGGGAGACTACTATGGGAGGAAATTGTTAGGGCCACAAGGCACGATAATGTAGTAATTCTAGGAGACTTTAACTTTAGTCATATTGATTGGAATTTCTTGACTGGGAATTTAGAATCAAACGACTTCTTAGAAGTAGTTCAGGATTGTTTTTTGAAGCAGTTTGTGACAGAACCTACAAGGGGTAATAACCTGCTTGACTTAGTTCTGGCAAACAATGAATCCCTTGTTAATAATTTAGAAGTTTCAGAGGAACTGGGTGCTAGCGACCACAAATCAATTACATTTAGAATTGAATGGAAGTATGATAGTAGGGATAACTCAGTAACAGTCCCAGATTTTCGCTTAGCAGATTACGATGGGCTTAGAGAACACTTATCATCTGTTGACTGGGGTAACGAAGAGAGCTATCAATATGACAGTTTTCTGAGCACAATACATGCTGCTCAAAGAACGTTTATCCCTTACAAGGAAATTAGATCAAATAGAAATGACCCAAAATGGATGAATAATAGGCTGAAATATCTACTAGGGCATAAGAAAGGAATTTATAGGCGTATCAAAAGAGGCGAGGGTCATCTTATGAATCAGTATATTGACATTAAGAGGGACATTAAAAAGGGGATAAGAAAAGCTAAAAGGGACTATGAAATTAAAGTTGCTAGGGATTCTAAAACTAACCCAAAAAGTTTTTTCCACGTCTATAGAACAAAAGTCAGAGATAAGATAGGTCCCCTTAAAAATAACTATGGGCATCTTACTGACAAAGAGAATGAAATGTGCTCGATTTTAAATAATTATTTTCTCTCGGTTTTTACACAGGAAGACACTAATAATATTCCGGTAATTAATTTTTATAGTGGATCAGAAGAAGATAAATTATGTAACATCACAGTCACTAGTGAAATGGTTGTGAAGCAGATAGACCGACTGAAGCAAAATAAGTCACCGGGTCCTGATGAGGTTTTTTCAAGGGTTCTAAAGGAATGCAAAATGGAAGTCTGTGAACCATTAACTAATATTTTTAATTTATCTCTTCAAACAGGTGTAGTGTCTGATATGTGGAAGATGGCTAATGTAATTCCTATTTTTAAAACAGGGGACAAGTCGTTACCGTCAAATTACCGCCCAATAAGCCTGACCTCAATTGTAGGCAAATTACTAGAGTCAATTATAGCTGAGATTATAAGAAGCCATCTCGATAAGCATAGCTTGATTAATGATACTCAGCATGGATTCACAAGAGGCCGGTCTTGTCTAACTAATTTATTAACTTTCTTCAGTAAAGCTTTTGAGGCTGTTGACCACGATAAAGAATTTGATATTGTTTACTTAGATTTTAGTAAGGCATTTGATAGAGTTCCGCACCAAAGACTGTTGAAGAAAGTAGCAGCTCATGGCATTGGGGGAAAAGTGCTCTCGTGGATCGAATCATGGCTCACAGACAGGAAGCAGAGAGTGTCCATAAATGGGGTTAAATCCGAGTGGGGATCAGTAACAAGTGGCGTTCCACAGGGATCAGTCTTGGGCCCGTTGTTGTTTATAATATATATCAATGATCTTGATGAAGGAATTACTAGTGATATGAGCAAATTCGCCGATGACACGAAGATAGGTAGGATAATTGATTCAAACGTAGATGTTATGGAACTTCAGGAGGATTTAGACAAACTCTACTCTTGGTCAGAAAAGTGGCAGATGCAGTTCAATGTAGATAAATGCAAGGTTCTGAAGCTCGGGAGTGTCCATAACCCTAGCACTTATAAGTTAAATAATGTAGAACTTAGCCATACAGATTGCGAAAAGGACTTGGGGGTTATGGTAAGCAGCAACCTTAAACCAAGACAGCAATGCCTAAGCGTACGTAATAAGGCAAATAGATTACTGGGATTTATATCAAGAAGTGTAAGCAACAGAAGTCCAGAGGTCATACTGCAGCTTTATACATCATTAGTAAGGCCTCACCTAGATTATGCAGCTCAATTCTGGTCTCCATATTGCAGAATGGACATAAATTCGTTGGAAAACATTCAGCGTAGGATGACTAAATTAATACATAGCATTAGAAATCTTCCTTATGAAGAAAGATTGAAGACTCTTAAGTTACATTCACTTGTTAGACGAAGAATGAGGGGAGACCTGATCGAAGTGTATAAGTGGAAGATAGGTATTAATAAAGGGGATATTAACAAGGTCTTGAGGATATCTCTCCAAGAGAGAACCCGCAGTAATGGATTTTAATTAGATAAGTTTAGATTTAGAAAGGACATAGGAAAGTATTGGTATGGAAATAGGGTAGTTGATGAGTGGAACAGTCTACCTAGTTGGGTTATTGAGGCTAGGACTTTGGGTAGTTTCAAATTTAGGTTGGATAAGTACATGAGTGGGAGGGGTTGGATTTGAGTAGGACTTGCAAATCAGAGCTTATTTCTTGGGTAGCATTGAAAATTGGGTTGGTCAAATGCTTGTTAGTGGGATGAATTGAAAAGGACCTGCCTAGTATGGGCCAACAGGCCTGCTGCAGTGTTCCTCCTTTCTTGTGTTCTTGTGTTCCATAGTATGAAACAATATGGAGTTGAAGTGACAGGATGGAGCCTTATATAGCGCCAGATGTTGGGAGGTCAGGTCCCTCTCAAATCCAGCCGTTCTTACTAGTAGAGGTTGTCGAAGTTGATTTCAGGTCTGTACCAAGATACCCTTGTGTTGCAGTGTCTGAGAGGGACCTGACCTAACAACATCTGCGTTCTTACTTCTACTAGTGACCTACGTCTCACCTCCTGGCGTTATATAAGGCTCCATCCTGTCACTTCAACTCCATATTGTTTCATACTATGGAACAATGCTCTTCTCCAGACTGAGGGACTGACCACCTCAAAACTTTAAGGGTGATGGACTGATTACATCGTCTTCAAGTCTCTTCTGCTTCTATCAACTTTTCTGTACTCGACTGAAGAAGCCTACTGTGTAGGCGAAACGTTTCGAAATAAAGATACCTAACTGTTGCATATGTGTCTTACCTAACAACCTGTCGGTATTTTATACCATTTTAATGTTCAATTACACCGTGGTTCATAGCAACACACCCGCCGTCTCCCAACAATTACACCGTGGTTCAAAGCAACACACCCGCCGTCTCCCAATAATTACACCGTGGTTCATAGCAACACACCCGCCGTCTCCCAACAATTACACCGTGGTTCATAGCAACACACCCGCCGTCTCCAAACAATTACACCGTGGTTCATAGCAACACACCCGCCGTCTCCCAACAATTACACATGTGTCTTAACTTTTATATTGTCGGTATTTTATACCTTTCTTGCACAACTTGTCAGACACTGCAACATCATGGAATCTTGGTTCAGAGGACATCTACAAGACCTTCTTCACGGCTGCTGCAACTAACCCATCTCTTTGGGAAGGACCTACTTCCACTGGGGAATCCCGCCTATCAGTGACTGCCCTCGTCTGCTGCCCGTCCCTATCCACTGACGCCTATATAACCGCCAGTCTTCTTGCCTTTGCACCAGATTCTCTTCCACCACGATGCTGTGAACACTTACTCCAAGGCTGAGGGACTGATTACCTCATCTTTTGTATATAGTTCTACTGTCTTCCTATTATGTCCTAGAATCTGTATTGATAAAGCCACTGGATGGCGAAACGTCTACAATAAAGATATCCAGATGTTGCACATGTGTCTTAACTTTTATACCGTGGTTCATAGCAACACACCCGCCGTCTCCCAACAAGGCATGGTCACCCGAAAAACAAAATTCTTTTCACATTTAGTAATTGAAAATGTAAGTCAGAAAGGGAGTGAGGTTTTCTGTACAGACACAGACACTCACACAGTCTCATACACTGGCTAGAACAACACCAAACTTGGAAGTACCTACTGACAACGCTACAATTTTTTAACGAAACTGAAAGTAACTCCAAGTGTCTTTACCTCGTAGGGAAAATCCAGGACAGAAACCACTTCTTGTACTCAGCTCTTGATCACAGCAGCTGGAGCTCTTACTGATTACAACATAGGAGACAAATTTATGACGACGTTTCTGTCCCACTTGGACCATTAACTGTCGCACCGAAACGTCATGAGTTTCATTATGCTACGTGCGGGTTATATGTGTATTGTTGTACAAGAATGGTATGGAAATAAATGGTATAAAATACCGACACAATGGAAATATAAACACAAATGCAGTATAATATGATCCTTTATTGACAACGTTTCACCCACACAGTGGGCTTTTTCAAGTCACACACGGATCTACCTGGGGTTGGAAGGTACGAGAGTATTTATAGTCATGTTCAGAATGTTGAGGTCAGATGAAGAAAGCTGCATCTGATGATCTACCGGGTGGAGTTATAGAGTCTTGGGTAGCTTGACTATAAATACTCTCGTACCTTCCAACCCCAGGTAGATCCGTGTGTGACTTGAAAAAGCCCACTGTGTGGGTGAAACGTTGTCAATAAAGGATCATATTATACTGCATTTGTGTTTATATTTCCAAGAATGGCATACAATACCGACAAGATGAAATTAAGACATGTGCAACATCTGAGTATCTTTATTGGAGACGTTTCGCCATCCAGAGGCTTTATCAATACAAATTCCAGGACATAACTTGAAGACAGTAGAACTATGTACAGAAGATGAGGTAATCAGTCCCTCAACCTAGGAGTAGGTGCGAAGAGCACCATAGTCGTGGAGATTCTGAAGCAGAAGCAAGGAGCCTGGCGCTTAACGTCAAGTGAAAATGGGACGTCTAGCAGACGAGGACATAGTCACTGGTAGGCGGGATTCCCCAGTGGAAGTAGGTCCTACCCAAAGAGATGGGTTAGTTGTAGTTGGATGGCGAAACGTCTACAATAAAGATACCCAGATGTTGCACATGTGTCTTAATTATATGTGAACATCAAAATGGTATACAATACCGACAGGTTGGTAGTAAGACACATAGGCAACAGTTAGGCAACTTTATTCCGAAACGTTTCGCCTACACAGTAGGCTTCTTCAGTCGAATACAGAAAGTAGGCAGGAACAGTAGAGATGTGAAGACGATGTAATCAGTCCATCACCCTTGAAGTCGTAAAATTTGAGGTTGTCAGTCCCTCGGCCTGGAGAAGTTCAGTTCTATAGTCAGGAACTATCTGAAGATCAAGCGACAGTGCGGAGACTTAAATACTGTCGGAAAGAGAGATGCAGAGTAGTAGTAGTAGTAGAGTGTAGCCACTGAGAGGTCAGGTCCCTCTCAGATCCAACAGTTCTCACTTGAAAGGGTTGTCTAAGGCGTTTTCTGTACCAAGAGGCCATGTGTTGCAGTGTCTGACAAGATGAACATCAAAATGGTATACAATACCGACAGGTTGGTAGTAAGACACATAGGCAACAGTTAGGCAACTTTACTACTACTACTCTGCACCTCTCTTTCCGACAGTATTTAAGTCTCCGCACTGTCGCTTGATCTTCAGATAGTTCCTGACTATGGAACTGAACTTCTCCAGGCCGAGGGACTGACAACCTCAAATTCTACGACTTCAAGGGTGATGGACTGATTACATCGTCTTCACATCTCTACTGTTCCTGCCTACTTTCTGTATTCGACTGAAGAAGCCTACTGTGTAGGCGAAACGTTTCGGAATAAAGTTGCCTAACTGTTGCCTATGTGTCTTACTACCAACCTGTCGGTATTGTATACCATTTTGATGTTCATCTTGTCAGACACTGCAACACATGGCCTCTTGGTACAGAAAACGCCTTAGACAACCCTTTCAAGTGAGAACTGTTGCATCTGAGAGGGACCTGACCTCTCAGTGGCTACATTCTCACTACTACTACTACTACTACTCTGCACCTCTCTTTCCGACAGTATTTAAATCTCCGCACTGTCGCTTGATCTTCAGATAGTTCCTGACTATGGAACAGAACTTCTCCAGGCCGAGGGACTGACAACCTCAAATTCTACGACTACAAGGGTGATGGACTGATTACATCGTCTTCACATCTCTACTGTTCCTGCCTACTTTCTGTATTCGACTGTGTAGGCGAAACGTTTCAAAATAAAGATACCTAACTGTTGCATATGTGTCTTACCTAACAACCTGTCGGTATTTTATACCATTTTAATGTTCAATCTGTCAGACACTGCGACACAAGGGTATCTTGGTACAGACCTGAAATCAACTTCGACAACCTCTACTAGTGAGAACGGCTGGATTTGAGAGGGACCTGACCTCCCAAAGTGACCTACGTCTCACCTCCTGGCGCTATATAAGGCTCCATTCTGTCCTTTCAACTTCATATTGTTTCAGACTTCGGAACAATGCTCTTCTCCAGACTGAGGGACTGACCACCTCAAATCTTTAAGGGTGATGGACTGATTACATCGTCAAGTCTCTTCTGCTTCTATCAACTTTTCTGTACTCGACTGAAGAAGCCTACTGTGTAGGCGAAACGTTTCAAAATAAAGATACCTAACTGTTGCATATGTGTCTTACCTAACAACACAAATTCTAGGACATAACTTGAAGACAGTAGAACTATGTACAGAAGATGAGGTAATCAGTCCCTCAACCTAGGAGTAGGTGCGAAGAGCACCATAGGTGCTCTTTGCACCTACTCCTAGGTTGAGGGACTGATTACCTCATCTTCTGTACATAGTTCTACTGTCTTCAAGTTATGTCCTAGAATTTGTATTGATAAAGCCACTGGATGGCGAAACGTCTACAATAAAGATACCCAGATGTTGCACATGTGTCTTAATCTCATCTTGTCGGTATTTTATACCATTCGTACACAACTGGGAAGACTGTTCCACGCATCTGCAACTCTGTTAGAAAACCAGTACTTACCTATGTCCTTTCTAAATCTAAATTTATCCAACTTAAATCCATTATTTCTGGTTCTTACCTGGTTCGACACCCTCAGCACTTTATTAATATCTCCTTTGTTTATGCCCGTCATTCACTTATATACTTCAGTGACATCTCCCCTCATTCTACGTCTCTCCAGAGAGTGGGGATTTAAGGCTTCAAGTCTATCTTCATACGGGCCTGGCCTCCTTGCCAGGCACAGCCACTATGCAGGCTGTGCCTGCACCTCATCAGCAGATGCCGAGTACACAACTTGGCATACAGCAACAGGTCACGGTGTGCACAGTGAAGAAATACAACCCTCAGCAGTCCCCACAGATTACAACAGCCCAGATAATATCCACTGCTTCGAACCCACCGACAACGCAGGCCCCCAACAGGGAGGATCTCATCAAGGCATTCACAGATATTATCTGCAACACAGTCACCTCCACGGAACAACAGAGCATGTTCCGGCAGATGGTCAGCACACTCCTGAGGGTGTGCTTCCTGACAGAGCAGGAAACAGTGGATGCCATGAATCTGCAGATTATCAGAACGGACAGAGCCCAGTCCCCAGCTCAGGAAACAGCTGAGATGGAGTAACCTCAGTACCATATCATGGTCGCTTATGAGTCACACTAGGTGAACTGTCCGGAACAGTGCTTGAGCAGCATATGCTGCAACAATGAAGAATCAATTCTCCTTCAGGAGCCAGAGACGGGTCATCTCAAGATTAAGACCCGTGCCAGGACCCTGGTCTTGGCGAACATTATACATACATACTTCATACGGGAGATTCCTTACAAGCTAAGATTGTGTTCAACGAGTCAATACATGCTGAGGACTGTGTTCAATATGCCGATCAACAGACTAAACACTGACAATGTACATAAATTTTTCATGACTGTGCCATCAAACTTAGCCGAAGTTATTCACAATACACCCAACCCAACTTGACAATAGAAAAAAATCATGTTGGCTAATATGAAAAATGCAAAAAAAAAAAAAAAAAAAAAAAAAATCATAGATCTTAACTATGCTATGAACTCAACAGCGAGACCGTCCCAGTATGTCCACTGGTTTGTAGATGAATGGTTCAGAGAACCGACATGTTGATAAATTAGACACATGTGCAACTCTTGGGTATCTTTATTGAGGAAACGTTTCGCCACACAGTGGCTTCATCAGTCCATACATAGGAGAAACTTGAAGAAAAGGATGAGAATGAGGTAATCAGTCCCTCAACCTTGAGTCGATGTGTTTAGTCCATCTCAAGATTGATGGACTGAACACATCGACTCAAGGTTGAGGGACTGATTACCTCATTCTCATCCTTTTCTTCAAGTTTCTCCTATGTATGGACTGATGAAGCCACTGAGTGGCGAAACGTTTCCTCAATAAAGATACCCAAGAGTTGCACATGTGTCTAATTTATCAACATGTCCACTGGTGAACCCAAGCCAGGACACGAAGGTGGTAGCGAAGCTTGAAGACTAGTGGTGCCTCGACTGTAGGAGCCACACCTGCAACTGACAGCTACCGACCCACGATCAACGTGGGCTTCATGGCCCAATAATTTTGCAACTGACAGCGCCTCTTCTGACCCATGACTAGCCAGGACTGCATGGTCCACACCTGCAACTGACAGCTACTGACTCACGACCACCCTGGACTGCAGGGCCCATACCTGCAACTGGAAGAATGATATGGGACTATAGATGTGTGTCGACTCTGGCTGACTCCTATATCTGTCAGTGTTGGGCAACAGGGAGGTGCTGCGGATCATAGGGATGAGTACAAGTTCAGAAAGTATAAGGATTTAATCCATCAGCATCAATTTGTTCCAGTGGGATCAGAGACCCTGGGATCAGAGACGCTGGGATCAGAGACGCTGGGATCAGAGACCCTGGGATCAGAGACGCTGGGATCAGAGACGCTGGGATCAGAGACCCTGGGATCAGAGACAATGGGATCAGAGACCCTGGGATCAGAGACGCTGGGATCAGAAACCCTGGGATCAGAGACCCTGGGATCAGAGACCCTGGGATCATAGGAAAAGAATGGAAAATGTTTCCTCAAAGGACTGAGTTTCAGGCTCATAGACACCACTAGGGATCCAAGGGAGAGTCCTCTCGGAGCCCGGCCATAGGCCAGGCTTGTCTGGTGCTTGCCTGGTCAACCAGACTGTAGATCCTAGAGGCCTGCTGTCCCACTGCTGCGACCGCTTGCATGTTCCAGCATCTCAGCGTGGCCATCCAGAGGTGGAATGCTTGCTGAACACTTGGTCTGCATCTAGCTTCCAGGGAACTGGAGCAGATTCATCATCTAATTTGATATGTTGTACTACTGTATTTATCTGTGTGCCTTTAAAATATATAATCCAGACTGTTGCTGCTGAAGGCCCGCTGCCCCCCATATATATATATATATATATATATATATATATATATATATATATATATATATATATATATATATATATATATATATATATATATATATATATATATATGTGTGTGTGTGTGTGTGTGTGTGTGTGTGTGTGTGTATGTAAATGACGAATAGATAAAACTTGCGATATTGGCTTAAATAGCAACGCTCTTCTTGCCGAATAAGGCAAGCGAAAATTTTTGTATGCAATAATTTCGCAAAAGTCATTCTGAACCTAACGAAAAAATATTTAATTGTGTTTGTTTATTATTAATTACTGTAAACTTATCTAAAATATATTTAGTTTGATTAAGCTAAACTAAATTGCGCTTCTTATAATACGGTTAGGTAAGTTTTCTAAGGTTCTTTTGGTACAAAATTATAAATTTTTTACATTAACATACAAGAAAAAATATATCTTTAAACGTATAAGAGAAAATTTTAGAAAGAACTTAATATTAAACGAGTTCTTGCTAACTGACCAGTTTTAATGAAATCACGAAACAAGTGGTAGTGAAACATTTACCAAACTGTGGCCAGCCGAGATTAGATCCTGCGACACATTCTCCCGCCTCAAGAGACAGAAAAACGTTCACATTGCCTTAACCACGTAATCAGTGATCCTTCAAAGATCATGTACCCAGCAGAGGTAGGCGCAGTTCGTGATCCAAGGACACTAGTGGTAGTGGTAAGCTCAAGGCTAATTTCAACCCCCTCCCATTTTAACACCAGCCTCCACATGTAGTTTATATAGTAATTAAACCATTTACCAAACTGTATGTATGTATGAAAGGTTGTGAATGAAGTGTTTTGTTCAAGTTCTTCAATGCCGTTCTGAGCTTGCTATTCATACCTTTACCTTTGATAAAGGTAGCACCGTATCCAGCCCAGGAGACGCCCTCAGGGCGCGAAACCACCAAAACGCCTGAACGTCGGCAAGCTGAAGGCCCACAACGTCAAGCAGTCCTTTGCAGAAATCCTGGAAACCCGCTTGGAGTCCGTCATGCTGGACGTTCAAAACGTCGAAGCAGCATGGACCGCACTCCGTGATATAGTGTACAGCACAGCCATGGAGTGTCTAGGACCCGTCATCAGGAAGCACAAGGACTGGTTCGACGAACACTGCACAGAAATCCAGCAGCTGCTGCAAGAGAAACGAAAGGCCTACTTGGCCCACCTCAACGACCCAAAGTCCACAGCGAAGCAAAATGCACTGAGAAACATACGCAGCAATACCCAGCGAAAAATGCGTGAAATGCAAGACTCTTGGCTAAGCAACAAAGCCGATGAGATTCAGGGCTTTGCAGACAGAAATGATATGAAGAACTTCTATGACGGCCTGAAAGAAATCTACGGCCCTACCACCTCTGGTACATCACCACTCCTCAGCGCAGATGGGTCAACGCTGCTCACAGACAAGGAGAAAATTCTAGAGAGATGGGCAGAACATTTTGACAGCGTGCTGAACAGTCCATCCACCATCAACGATGAAGCCATCGAACGTCTACCTCAGATTCCGACCAACGAGACGCTGAATGCCATCCCCACTTTGGAGTAGACTCAGCAAGCAATACGTCAACTGTCCAGTGGCAAAGCTCCTGGGTCTGACGCCATCCCAGCTGAAGTCTACAAAGAAGGCGGAATGGCACTGGTAGAGAAACTTCACCAACTCTTCCAGCTTGTATGGCAGCACGAGACAGTTCCTCAGGACTTTAAAGATGCTTCCATCGTGCATCTCTACAAACGAAAAGGAAACCGCCAGGCATGCGACAACCACCGTGGTATCTCCCTGTTCTCCATCGCAGGCAAAACCCTGGCTAGAGTTCTACTCAATCGGCTCAACGAACATCTAGAGCAAGGACTCCTACCTGAAAGCCTGTGCGGCTTCCGGAAAGATCGCGGGACTATCGACATGGTGTTCGCTGCTAGACAGCTACAGGAGAAATGTTAGGAACAGAACGCCGACTTGTACTCCACCTACGTCGATCTGTCCAAGGCCTTCGACACCGTTAGTAGAGAGGGCCTATGGAGAATCATGGCGAAGTACGGCTGCCCAAAGACGTTCATCGCCATCGTACGCCAACTTCACGATGGAATGCTGGCCAGAGTCCAAGACAATGGAGAGACGTCTAAACCATTCCCAGTCTCAAATGGAGTGAAACAAGGCTGCGTGCTTGCGCCCACCCTGTTCAGCCTGATGTTCTCGGCCATGCTTACAGACGCATTCAGGGACACAGACGCAGGAATCGGCATCAGGTACCGTACAGATGGGTCTGTCTTCAACCTCAGGAGGCTTCAAGCAAAAACCAAGGCTGCAACTGACACCATCAATGACCTGCTATTTGCTGATGACTGCGCCCTCAACGCTGCTTCAGAAGCCGCCATGCAGCACAGTGTTGACAAGTTCTCTGACGCCTGCAACAACTTCGGGCTGACAATCAGTACAACGAAGACTGAAGTGATGCATCAGCCTGCTCCGGAAAAGACGTATGTTGAGCCAAACATCACCATCAACGGGCAGCGACTGAACGCCGTAGACAAATTCACCTACCTCGGCAGTACCCTTTCCAGAAACGTTGTCATCGATGATGAGGTGAATGCCAGACTTGCCAAAGCCAGTGCCACCTTCGGCAGGCTCCACAAGAATGTATGGAATCGAAGAGGCATCACCACAAGCACCAAGATCAAGGTGTACAGAGCCATAGTCCTCACCACACTTCTCTATGGCTGCGAAACCTGGACTGTCTACAAACGTCACGCCAGAAAGTTGAACCACTTTCACACCACACGGCTCAGAAAAATTCTCGGCATCAAATGGCAAGATAAGATCCCAGACACAGAAGTGCTGACTACAGCTGGCCTGCCTAGCATCTACACCATCCTAATGCAGACACAGCTTCGCTGGGCAGGTCACGTTGCTCGCATGCCAGACCACCGGCTGCCAAACTCTTGTTTGGCGAACTGCAGCATGGAAAGCGCTCTCAAGGAGGCCAAAAGAAGCGCTACAAGGACACCCTTAAGACTGCTCTGAAAGCTTTCAATATCAACCACACCATGTGGGAGCTGATAGCCCAGGACAGGAATGACTGGCGAGCAGTTGTCCAGAAAGGGGCAACATCCTGCGAGGCAAGCAGAATCTCACTAGCTGAGCAGCGCAGGCAGGCGAGGAAGACCAGAGCCATCAGACCCTTCGATGCCGCCACCCTTCCCTGTCCACACTGCCAGAGAACGTTTCGTGCGCGGATTGGCTTGACAAGTCATCTGCGTACCCACCAACTTCGACCCCAGGATGACTAGATGGTCCTCGTCAAATCGACGGACAAACAACACACCTTTGAAGAGTTTCGAGAGTTTCACTACTCTCGGAGCCCGGCCATGGACCAGGCTCGTCCGGTGCTTGCCTGGACAACCAGGCTGTTGCTGCTGGAGGCCCGCTGCCCCACATATCCATCACAGCCTGGTTGATCTGTGCCTGGTGAAGATACTTGTTCAGTTTCCTCTTGAAGGCTTCTACACTTCGTCCAGCCGTGTTTCTGATATCTTCTGGTAAGATGTTGAATAGTCTGGGACCCCGGATGTTGATACAGTGTTCCCTTATTGTCCCCACCGCACCCCTGCTCCTCACTGGGTTTATTTTGCACTTCCTCCCATATCTCTCACTCCAGTGTGTTGTTATGGCAGTGTGCAGATTTGGGACCAAGCCCTCGAGTACCTTCCAGGTATATGTTATCATGTACCTCTCTCTCCTCCGCTCCAATGAGTACATGTTCAAGACTTGCAGACGTTCCCAGTAATATAGGTGCTTTACTGGCTCAATGTGAGCCGTAAACGATCTCTGTATTTGTTCCAGCTCTGAAATTTTTCTTGCCGTCAGCACTGAGCAATTTTCTAAATGAGGGAGCACTAGCGATTTGAAGAATGTCACCATCGGCATTATTTCCCTTGTTTTGAAAGTTCTCAATACACCCCCCCCCCACCTCGTCATCTTTCTGGCTGTCATGATCTTTGTCTTGTTATGGTCTTTAAAAGAAAGTTCAGCTGACATAATTATTCGCAGGTCTTTTACGTGTTCCTTTTGTTCTATTTGGTGACCCTCTTGAGTTTTGTATATAGTGTTCCTTTTGAGTTCTTCATTCTTTCCATACCTAAGCAGCTGGAACTTATCACCACTGAACGTCATGTTCTCCACTGCCCACTGGAAAACTCTACTTATGTCTTCCTGTAATTTTTCAGTGTCTTATATTGTAGTGACTTTCATGCTTATTTTAGTGTCATCTGCAAATGATGATACAGAAGTGTGCCGGGTGTTTTTACCTATGTCTGCTCTGAGGGTGAGAAACAGCAGAGGTGCCAGGACAGTGTCTTGGGGAACTGAGCTTTTTACCTCGCTGATGCACATACTGCTGACGTTATACTGTTTGTGTTATTCTGGCTATATGCCTGTTATATTTATCCCCAGGTCCTTTTTACTCCCACATATTTGCAGTTTCTCTGCGCCCATGCTGTACTCTGTGTCCGGTCTGTTCTTTCTTCAGCTAGTATGAATCACTGTGGAAAGGTGAGAAATGTAAGCAGCGTCAGGTGTGCGTGTCTACCCTTCACTCAGTCACACAGTAATACACACTTCTGCTCTATATTCCCACCAGTTGATCTTTTCTAATATTGGCAGTTTCCGGTGGAGCTTTAGTATAGGTTTCCCAGGTGCTGCCTCAGGCTACGCTTGATAACACTGCTACAATATCACCAGGATGAAAAAAAAGGATAAAGGCAGGATTGTGAAGGAAGGATATGAAGGGAAGGACTGTGATGGGAGAAAAAACATTGGAGAAGAATGTGAAGGACAAAACGAAAAGAAGCATAATCAGAACCAGTGAAGAGTAAGTATATCGCTTCACTGAAGGTATGAAATCAGTCACAGGTTATAAGTGGTAAAGAAACGGAGCCAGGAACTGTTTTGAAAGTTCTCCTTATCCACCCCGTCATTTTCCTGGCTGTCGTGACATCTGCCTCACTGCGTTTTTTTTTTTTTTTTGAAGATGCAACTGCTGATATTATTACTCTCAGGTCCTTCTATTTGATGATGATCTGGTGTTTTGACACAATGTCTCTCTTGGGTTCTTCATTCTATCCATATCTAAGTAACTGGAACTTGCCACTACTGCACGTTATTCTTCTCTCCCCACTGGAACTCTTTACTTATATCTCCTTACAATTTTTCCGTATCGTCTACCGAGGTGGTTTGATATTATTTTGTTATTATTCGCAAATGAAGATACGTAACTGTGACGAGTGCGTTTATCTATATCAACTATGAGGATAAGAAACAGTAGAGGCACCAGGATCGTGCCTAGAGGCATTAGACTTTTTTACTTTCCTAATGCTGGATTTTACTTTATTACTACTCTTTATGTTCTAATTGTCGGAAAGTTAAATATTCTTTACCTACTTCCCTTATTATATGTGCAATCCGCTCCATGGACACATTTGTCAAAAACCTTTGCGAAATCCGAGTTTATCGCATCTGCGTTTTGATTTTCTTTGAACGCGTCCACCATCTTGTCATAATGGTTTAGTGGTTGTTACAGTCATGATGTTCCAGCTGTAAATCTATAATAGTTTGGGATGTGAAGGTTATGCTGTTCCATAAAGCTTGTAATTTGTGGTTTCCTCACCCTAATAAAGACTTACAATGTGCGATGCTGGGACTACTGGTCTGTAATTTATGCAGACAAGCTAAGTCTGCACGTTTTAAGGCCTTTGGGATTTCCCCCAGGCCTTTGTTCTTGCTGCAAGGACACGAAGTGTTCGTGTTAGTGGCATTTTGCAGCTTTTTCTTTAATAAACCATACCCCCGGCCGGGATTGAACCCGCGGCCATTACGTTTTCTTTAATAATCAAGAAACTGCATGAATGCGGTCCAGGTGTTGCACGAGCGGCTATATTTTATATTTCCTTTTCGAATTCCTGAGATTATTGCTAATGTTAGTTATATATGTGACCTGACTTTTTTTCTCTCCGGGTATACTCCACCCTGGAGTATACCTGGTATACTCCAGGTATACTCCACCCTGGAGTATACCTGGATGTTTTTATTGTCGAAACCTTTCACCTGTTTTGCAGGCTTCTTCAGTCGAATACAGAGGTGACAAATACTGCATTAGTAGTAGTGGAGAGGTAGAGATGACGAGATCAGTCCGTCAGTGTTGAGGTAGCAGTGTTGTGGCTGACAGTCCCTCAGCTTTGAGGTAGCAGTGTTGTGGCTGACAGTCCCTCAGCTTTGAGGTAGCAGTGTTGTGGCTGACAGTCCCTCAGCCTTGAGGTAGCAGTATTGTGGCTGACAGTCCCTCAGCCTTGAGGTAGCAGTATTGTGGCTGACAGTCCCTCAGCTTTGAGGTAGCAGTATTGTGGCTGACAGTCCCTCAGCTGAGGCAGCAGTGTTGTGGCTGACAGTCCCTCAGCTGAGGCAGCAGTGTTGTGGGTGACAGTCCTTCAGCCTTGAGAAATCTTCACCTCCATAATCTCAATCAACTGCAGAATTACTCAGGCACTTGTCGGTACTGTGTATCATTATTTTAATGTTACTTGTGTTCACCTGGTTCACCGCTGCTGCGAGGAGTGTGAAGCAGTCAACAGTACAAGAGACGGAAGGTTCCTCAGTACACAGGTTCCAACTGCATACATATGGAAGGAACGTAGAACTCAAAAAAGACATTGTGAAGAACACACAAGATCACTAACTAGAACGCAAGGAAGAACCAAACAAGGTCCTACTAACAGCAAACTGATATTTTAGAGTATTACGAGAACGTTAGTTACAGGAAATGGTATGGTGATACCGACAAGATGTGGAAAAAGACACTTATGTACAGTTCAGGACATTTATTAAAAGAAACGTTTCGCCACGAGTGGCTTCTTCAGTCCTGAAGAAGCCACTCGCGGCGAAACGTTTCCTTTAATAAATGTCCTGAACTGTACATAAGTGTCTTTTTCCACACGTTAGTTACACTTTGTTTAGAGCGTACATGATAAGGCTCGAAATAGAGCAAAACATGAACGAAAATTAGACATGTGCAACATTTGGGTATTTTTATTGTGGAAACTTTTCGCCAGGCAGTGGCTTCATCAGTCCAATACAAAGAAGAATGAAGATCACAAGGAATTTGAGGTAATCAGTCCCTCAATCAAGATTGATGGATTAATTACTTCGACTCCAGACTGGGGGACTGATTACTTTTAATTTCTCCTGATCTTAACCAATTTTTTGTATTGGACTGATGAAGCCAGTGTGTGGCGAAACGTTTCCTCAATATACCCAAGTGTTGCAAATGTGTTTAATTCATCAACTTAATACAATATAAACAAAGTGACGAGTAAAAAACCAATGTTCAACACTTGGGTATCTTTTGTCGAAACGTTTCGCCTGCGCAGCAGCTTTCTTCGACTGAAAAATCCTGCTGCACAGGCGAAACATTTCAACAAGATATCGCAGTGTTTTACACGTGTCTCACTCATTAATAATATAAACGTTGCCTCATAGGTTGTTCCACAACTTATTTGTTTCATTACTAGTGTCAGCACTATGTTACTAGTGTCAGCACTATGTTACTAGTGTCAGCACTATGTTACTAGTGTCAGCACTATGTTATTTAGATCCTGCCTATCATATGTTGGAAGGTCATGATAATGTTCTCAGGTGAAGGTGTTAAGAAGAGAACCCGCCAGGAGACATGGATCTTCTCCAAGAGTAGCCAGCTGACACTGGACTCTTGCGAGTGTCACTTGGCCGTGGCCAGTGTTTGTCATGCTGACAGTTGACAAGCTGAGAGTCAACAACGTCGTGAGTTACGTCAAGAATAACCTATGTAAAACCCTATTTACCAGAGACTGATAAACATATGAGGTCATTTTCTAAATGTTGACAATCAGCTGGAGAAATAATGACTTCTCTGATTATCATTACTACTACTGCTGCCGCTACTGCTGCTGCTGCTGCTGCTGCTGCTACTGCTACTGCTGCTGCTGCTGCTGCTGCTGCTACTGCTGCTGCTGCTGCTGCTGCTGCTGCTGCTGCTGCTGCTACTGCTGCTGCTGCTGCCGCTGCTGCTACTGCTGCTGCTGCTACTGCTGCTGCTGCTGCTGCTGCTGCTGCTGCTGCTGCTACTGCTGCTGCTACTGCTACTGCTGCTGCTACTGCTACTGCTGTTGCTGCTGCTACTGCTACTGCTGCTACTGCTGTTGCTGCTGCTGCTGTT